>NC_064931.1:517172872-517539122 GCF_023897955.1 Schistocerca gregaria | reverse complement strand
TCTTCCACATGTTCTTACAAATATTTCCAATTGTCCTATAACCACTTGTTGTCCATGGGAGGGGGTCCTCTAAAATCACAAAAGTGTAATTATAACCACCCTGTACATTGAACAAGCACTTCTGTAGCAGTCAACCATAATTCCACACGTGAATTGCTATGGATGTTGTATGGGATCAAAAACTTTTTTTTTTTAACTACAAGATTTGTCAAGCACTTATTACAGCAGTATTAAATTTGTAGCTAAAAATATGTGCTAATAAAAGGAAGAACCAGAGACAAGAACAGCATGATATTAAGAAGCCTACTTAAAAAATGTAAATCACATATTGCAGATTGCTATTCATTCATAAATTCATTCATTCACTGATCTTCTTCAGTAGATCCCATCAAAAAGAAATTTTCAGGGTGTAGAATGAATCAAGGTATACAACAACAAAAGGCAAGAAAATCACAGAAACTCATTCTGTTACTGTATTAACAATGAACTATAACTATACAGCTTAATGTTATTCATGCTTTACCAGATAAATTTAATCAATTAAATTAGGAAAATGGCTACTACATTAGGAAAAAACTGCTACCTGCTTTCTGTTATGCAAAATAGCTGTTGTTTGTCTCCTGTTGATAGCTTAATGTCATTAGACTTTAGTAAACAGAGTATAATCTTCTGTTCCACACTGCAGATGTTTTAATAACAAATAATAACAAACACACAGAAAGTTACAATGCACTTGTGTACAGCACAAGTTACTTAACAAAACTCTTTAAAATGAAAGTATTGCAAAATTATATGTTTATGGATGCAAATAACTCTTAAGGTGGGGCACAAAAAAATATAATGACTAACAATCAGGTCATAAATATATTAATAAATTATCAGCCCAGGGATGTATCAAATGAAAATGTCTCTCTCTGTTATCACCCCTGCATCACCCACTGTCACCTTTTACTGTTCTGCTAATCTCTAAAACATCCTTGTCAAACTGAATGATATCCCCATAACACGATCCTTCCTCCAAGATTCCCACCCCTGCAATAGCTACCACTATAAAATATGTTAGAAGTACCCATCAGCTATCATTTACTCCACTCTCACCACTGTCAAATTGTATGACATCAACAGATGGCAACATGTGAAGCTGATTTTGTAATTTACTAGCTGACTGTTTACTGAATGACTTTCTATACAGGAATGACCAGAAACAAACTGGCACAATGGTTGATTTACATAGAAAAACTTGAGGATGTCCAGAACTCATGTGCTGAACATGTGCTACAGTGTGAATCACAAGAGGGAAGTGCTTGCTACATCATATGTGCTATCTGGATCATCTCATCCAGCATTAGTTACCTTGAACTTTTGAGCTGGGAACTTGCTCTTCAACACACTCTCTCATCTCACCATCCTCCTGGCCTTAGCCTCTGTTAGCCCACACTCCCCTTCCCTTCCCTTCCCTTCCCTTCCCTTCCCTTCCCTTCCCTTCCCTTCCCTTCCCTTCCCTTCCCTTCCCTTGCCTCCTCTTCCCTTGCCTTCCCTTCACTTTCCTCTCATCTCTTCTCCTTTCCTTTCCTTTCCTTTCCTCTACTTTCCTTTTCTCTCAGGAAGCTAAGTGTATTGTGTTACACTTCTTAAGTGTTTCTATTGGCCATGCTGAGAATTGCATCTCCTGAAGGATCAAATGACCTGTTCTCCTGTCTTCACAGGTCTAACAACACAATGAATATTGCTAACACACGTTGTTGTTGTTGTTGTTGTTGTGGTCTTCATCCTGAGACTGGTTTGATGCAGCTATCCATGCTACTCTATCTTGTGCAAGCTTCTTCATCTCCCAGTACCTACTGCAACCTACATCCTTCTGAATCTCCTTAGTGTAGTCGTCTCTTGGTCTTCCTCTATGATTTTTACCCTCCACGCTGCCCTCTAATACTAAATTGGTGATCCCTTGATGCCTCAGGACATGTCCTACCAACCAATCCCTTCTTCTGGTCAAGTTGTGCCACAAACTTCTCTTCTCTCCAATCCTATTCAATACTTCCTCATTAGTTATGTGATCTACCCATCTAATCTTCAGCATTCTTCTGTAGCACCACATTTCCAAAGCTTCTATTCTCTTCTTGTCCAAACTATTTATTGTCCATGTTTCACTTCCATACATGGCTACACTCCATACAAACACTTTCAGAAATGACTTCCTTACATTTAAATCTATACTCGATGTTAACAAATTTCTCTTCTTCAGAAACGCTTTCCTTGCCATTGCCAGTCTACATTTTATATCCTCTTTACTTCGACCATGATATGTTATTTTGCTCCCCAAATAGCAAATCTAATTTACTACTTTAATTGTCTCATTTCCTAATCTAATTTCCTCAGCATCACCCGACTTTATTCGACTACATTCCAATATCCTCGTTTTGCTTTTGTTGATGTTCATCTTATATCCTCCTTTCAAGACACTATCCATTCCGTTCAACTGCTCTTCCAAGTTCTTTGCTCTCTCTGACAGAATTACGATATCATCGGCGAACCTCAACATTTTTATTTCTTCTCCATGGATTTTAATACCTACTCCGAATTTTTCTTTTGTTTCCTTCACTGCTTGCTCAATATACAGATTGAATAACATCAGGGAGAGACTGCAACCCTGTTTCACTCCCTTCCCAACCACTGCTTCCCTTTCATGCCCCTCAACTCTTATAACTGCCATCTGGTTTCTCTACAAATTGTAAATAGCCTTTCGCTCCCTGTATTTTACCCCTGCCACCTTCAGAATTCGAAAGAGAGTATTCCAATCAACATTGTCAAAAGCTTTCTCTAAGTCTACAAATGCTAGAAACGTAGGTTTGCCCTTCCTTAATCTAGCTTCTAAGATAAGTCGTAGGGACAGTATTGCCTCACGTGTTCCAACATTTCTACTGAATCGAAACTGATCTTCCCCGAGGTCGGCTTCTACTAGTTTTTCCATTTGTCTGTAAAGAATTCGCGTTACTATTTTGCAGCTGTGAGTTATTAACTGATAGTTCAGTAATTTTCACATCTGTCAACACCTGGTTTCTTTGGGATTGGAATTATTATATTCTTCTTGAAGTCTGAGGGTATTTTGCCTCTCTCATACATCTTGCTCACCAGATGGTAGAGGCCGTCAGTAGTTCCAATGGAATGTTGTCTACTCTGGGGGCCTTGTTTCGACTCAGGTCTTTCAGTGCTCTGTCAAACTCTTCACACAGTATCGTATCTCCCATTTCATCTTCATCTACATCCTCTTCCATTTCCATAATATTGTCCTCAAGTACATTGCCGTTGTATAGACCCTCTATATACTCCTTCCACCTTTCTGCTTTCCCTTCTTTGCTTAGAACAGGGTTTCCATCTGAGCTCTTGATGTTCATACAAGTGGTTCTCTGATCTCCAAAGGTCTCTTTAATTTTCCTGTAGGCAGTATCTATCTTACCCCTAGTGAGATAAGCCTCTACATCTCTACATTTGTCCTCTAGCCGTCCCTGCTTAGCCATTTTGCACTTCCTGTCGATCTCATTTTTGAGACGTCTGTATTCCTTTTTGCCTGCGTCATTTACTGTATTTTTATATTTTCTGCTTTCATCAATTAAATTCAATATTTCTTCTGTTACCCAAGGATTTCTACTAGCCTTGATCTTTTTACCTACTTGATCCTCTGCTGCCTTCACTACTTCATCCCTCAAAGCTACCCATTCTTCTTCTACCGTATTTCTTTCCCCCATTCCTGTCAATTGCTCCCTTATGCTATCCCTGAAACTCTGTATAACCTCTGGTTCTTTTAGTTTATCCAGGTCCCATCTCCTTAAACTCCCACCTTTTTGCAATTTCTTTAGTTTTAATCTAGAGGTCATAACCAATAGATTGTGGTCAGAGTCCACATCTGCCCCTGGAAATGTCTTACAATTTAAAACCTAGTTCCTAAATCTCTGTCTTACCATTATATAATCTATCTGAAACCTGTCAGTATCTCCAGGCTTCTTCCATGTATACAGCCTTCTTTTATGGTTCTTGAACCAAGTGTTAGCTATGATTAAGTTGTGCTCTGTGCAAAATTCTACCAGGCGGGTTCCTCTTTCAGTTCTTTGCCCCAGTCCATATTCACCTACTATGTTTCCTTCTCTCCCTTTTCCTACTACCAAATTCCAGTCACCCATGACTATTAAATTTTCGTCACCCTTCACTATCTGAATAATTTCTTTTATTTCATCATACATTTCTTCAATTTCTTTGTCATCTGCAGAGCTAGTTGGCATATAAACTTGTACTACTGTAGTAGATGTGGGCTTCGTATCTATCTTGGCCACAATAATGCGTTCACTATGCTGTTTATAGTAGCTTACCCGCATTCCTATTTTCCTATTCATTATTAAACCTACTCCTGCGTTACCCCTATTTGATTTTGTGTTTATAACCCTGTAGTCACCTGACCAAAAGTCTTGTTCCTCCTGCCACCGCACTTCACTAATTCCCACTATATCTAATGTTAACCTATCCATTTCCCTTTTTAAATTTTCTAACCTACCTGCCCGATTAAGGGATCTGATATTCCACGCTCCGATCCGTAGAACGCCAGTTTTCTTTCTCCTGATAACGACATCCTCTTGAGTAGTCCCCGCCCGGAGATCCGAATGGGGGACTATTTTACCTCCGGAATATTTTACCCAAGAGGACGCCATCATCATTTAATCATACAGTAAAGCCGCATGCCCTCGGGAAAGATTACGGCCGTAGTTTCCCCTTGCTTTCAGCCGTTCGCAGTACCAGCACGGCAAGGCCGTTTTGGTTATTGTTACAAGGCCAGATCAGTCAATCATTCAGACTGTTGCCCTTCAACTACTGAAAAGGCTGCTGCCCCTCTTCAGGAACCACACGTTTGTCTGGCCTCTCAACAGATACCCCTCCATTGTGGTTGCACCTATGGTACTGCTATCAGTATCGCTGAGGCACGCAAGCCTCCCCACCAACGGCAAGGTCCATGGTTCATGGGGGGAGGAACACATGTTATAGTACTATTATTCATTCTCACCGCAGTAAAAATATATATTTCACTCAAGCAGAATCATTGATACAAAAATGGTGTAATCCACTGGTGAAACTTACAGATTTTAATAGTAATAACCTACATTAAATGAACCTTCGTATACCAGTAAGAACCCATTATTTACAAGCCAGTACCAGTATATTCATTCTTATGATACAAGGGGAAAGCTGGATACACGCATTCACTATTCATAAGTAGCATTAAAACAAAATGATCCAATGTAAATAGGAAACAAACTGTATAATGAATTACATGATGAGATCAAAATGATAAAAGATATTTCAACACTTAAAATATCTGTCTATAATTACATGCTATAAAAGTATTACCACAGTAGTCACCCACACAAGAATATCTAGGAAAATGAAGACTGGAGAAGCAAAATGTATTGCAAGAACATTTTATATGTAAAAACTGATTGAATGTTTTGTTGAATGTAAGGTACTTGAATCTGACACTGATTAAAGACATTTTGTGTACACGGTGGCACAACATGTTGCACATTTATTGTCTTGGTATTACACAGAAAAATTTTATTTGAAGAATCGATGCGAAATGTATCATAAAATGTTCTAACAAAGCCAGTGATTCTTACATCTGTTTGCTGGCCGGAGTGGCCGAGCGGTTCTAGGCACTACAGTCTGGAACTGAGCGACCGCTACAGTCGCAGGTTCGAATCCTGCCACGGGCATGGATGTGTGTGATGTCCTTAGGTTAGTTAGGTTTAAGTAGTTCTAAGTTCTAGGGGACTGATGACCTCAGAAGTTAAGTCCCAAAGTGCTCAGAACCACTTGAACCATCTTACATCTGTTTAAAAACTGTTGTCTGTTTTAAAGGTGTATATAGCCATGTTATCTCATCATGTCAACTCATCACTTCTCATTATGGTATAATGAACATTGTGTCACAAATTTACTTTCTCATCATAATTTTAAATATCTTATTCAATAAATGTCTCAATAGGCTCAACAGAGAAATAATAAAATACATATTTATATATAGTATATCAAAATTAGACACCGTAACAATTCATTATGGCACTTTTGCATTCAAGTTTGGATCTGGTACATCACTGGAAGAATTTTATTGTTGAACTGTAACAATAAGAAATATGTCATTTTAAGCAGATAAATCAATAAGTTTAGTAAGAAGCTAGTAAGTTATCTTTCCTTTTTGCATGAACAAACATTTATACTCAACATAAAGTCAGTTGACCTCAATGAATTTGGTCATGTGAGATTCCACTTCTCTATTCTACAAAAAGAAAAACATTTCAACTCTGCAGGACACTTACAGTACAGAGGGTCTCTTCATTCATCATCAGGTTCTTCCACATGAAACCATACTATGAAATCAAAACAGCAGATAGCTGTTTGGGGGTAAACCTGTGGAATGGAATGGGTTGGGAAAAATTTTCAGCACTTCTGTCATTGAAACAGCTGTTGTGAGACACAGGTGCAGCTTCATGGGTAGGTAACACTACATTACACTATACTATGTTTTCTAGCTATTGCTTCAACTCTCTATATAGATTATCTAGTAACATCACATAGCAAGAGTTAGTCACTTATTCTTTGCTAAATAGTCACTCATGGTGGTACCTAGTCACTGTCACTTCTCCTGCTTGCAAAATGGTTCTCGTGTTTCACATGCACAATCACCTTCATCGTACCACTATTCTGACAGCCATTTTGTCACTGGGGTGTAATAGCACACCAAATTATCACATAATGATACCAGAAGTCCACAAGTATATGTTTAAACTTCTCCAAACCCATTTGGAAACACCCTTCCTCTAGTATTTGGTCAGGCTCTGGATTTAACAGACATGGAGCCCATAATGCACTTCATTCAAAATATTATGCATACATTCATATAAGATGTCTCCTATCTTAACTATATCATGAATCTTAATGCAAATTCTCTTTTATTGCTGATTTCTTTAAAAGAAGTTGTAGCTGTTTACTACAGCTGATGCTTAGTGTTTCAGTAGCAAACAAGCCAGTGGAACACATGGTTATGAACAGGTGCATCCACAGGTGTATTATTCTATCTAGTCTGGAGCTATGCACAGCGGTTTGCTTGCTCAAGCAACGAAGTTTCAGGGAACAGTTTCCTGCCTTCACTTTTGTTTGCTTGTGGTTAGTTGTCTGTGATGTACATTATTTTAAATGGTGCCTAATCAACTGACACTGGGACTTCCTAGTGCAAATTGTATTAAAAGCGAAAAAATTACTGGTGAGTAGTTACTGAACAAATTATAAGATACTGCTTACGAGTTTAGAGAGAACAAATTAGAGGAGGATGGCTGGATTCTCAGGAATGCACAAGCTTGGTATAGCAATGAATATGTGCAAGTGGTGTGTTTTGTAATAGTGAAGAACAGAAAGATGATGGTTATGATATCAGTGATGCTCAAATGCCAGCACTAGCGGAAGTAAACAAGTAAAAGGAGATTGGTGCAATGAGCTACATGAAATGGCATATTAACTGTTTCCAAAACAAGAAGGATTACGTATTCATCAAACTAGTAATATACTAATTGATTTCTGTAGGCTACTACTTGCAAATGACATACTTCACTTTGTAGGTTATGAAACAAACTACAATGGCGTGAATACATTTTTGAGAAAAAAAGCGATGATAAATGTACACACACAACATACGAGTGAAGAAATTGTCCAAAAACTCATGTATTCTGTTTGAACTGCTGTAAAATTATATGCAATTAGCAAACATTTTGTATTATAATCAGAAGTCTTAATATTTTCAGAGATATGTGTTCTTTTTTGTGTATAATGTTTGATTTTTTTCTCTAAATATTTTATAATTACATGAATGTTACCAAGGCCAAATGTTTCTTCCATGCAAAAAATATGCGCTTGTTCCTCATTTAAATTATATTTTGTTGGAATTCGTAATATCAGAGATACTGTTAAAACTGTATAAAGTAATGCTTATGTTGCTTACACATGTCAGAGCAAATTCAAGCTTTATCACATGGTCTCAGTGCAGCTACTATGTGTGTTTGCAT
The DNA here is from genome assembly GCF_023897955.1 of Schistocerca gregaria. Lineage (NCBI taxonomy): Eukaryota > Metazoa > Arthropoda > Insecta > Orthoptera > Acrididae > Schistocerca > Schistocerca gregaria. Next base: position 517,531,026 of record NC_064931.1, on the reverse strand, counting down.
CAACCACCTGCTAATGAGCAGAAATTATATTACAGTTACAGCTCCACCACATTTTCTGAACTATTCCCTTAGGTGCATTATACAGAGCTCTTAGTCCAGCTTAATCTTGTTAGAGATTGGAAATGAATTCACACCTGAAATTTAGACATTCTTCTGAAGATATAAGTATTGTTTTCTTTCTTTCTGAAAACAGGATTTTACAACAGCAAAGAGACACAAAGATGTTCTGTGAGTTGGGAGCATGTATTGATTTGTGTCAGGACTACATTGCATACATCCTTGGTTGCAGCTACTCTCAAAAGTTAAATTTTTTATTTGTTTTGATTTTCTGTTTATATCTCATTTGATACTACAGATTATTTTATTGAATTCTGCAGTAAAATGGCTTGGTATCTGATTATACAAGATATTCAAATTAGGCATAATTAAATTAAAAAAGCCAGAAGCCCAACTGAAGACACACAAAATATCCAAATAGTCAGAATTACATGGGAAAAATAGCCAGAAGCCCAACTGGACACCTCCAACAAACCTAATACTTATTATTGTTGCAGTGTGTGAGTATGTAATTCTGCATAAATTCCAAGCAGTCCTTAGATGCTTCAATTTTCTCATACATATCAGTCACAGTTCTATATTTGAGTGTCCATTTAATTGGTCCAGCACTGGAAATTGCAGATAACACATTAATCTAAAACTAGTGTTTTGTGTGGAGAGTGATAGAAAAAATATTGTAACAGAAGAAAATAATGTTTCAGTTTTTTTGTGCATTATGATCAACTTCCTCTCTTTAATTTGCTCTCCATTGATGACAGCAGTCATACAACTACACCATCAATACATGGGCATGCATATGCCTATCTTTCAAAATTTTACCAAGTTCAGCTATTACATACTTAAGAATAGTGCTAACATTTTGTCAATTATAATCAAAAAATCCCCAAAATACTTCCAGAGTGCAATATATTAACACTGTTACAATTTGTAACATGCACTCTAAGACAAACAAATGACGCATCCTGAAGGAATTATCTGAATGGGACAGAAATTGGTAGATGTGGTGCACGTGTACTGATAAACAAATGATTATAGTTTCAGAAAAATTTGATGATTTATTCAAGAGAAAGAGCTTCACAAATTGAGCAAGACAATAATGCACTGGTCCACCTTTAGCCCTTATGCAAGCAGCAATTCAGTTTGGCTCTGATTGATGGAGTTGTTGGACATCCTCCTGAGGGATATCGAGCCAAAGTCTGTCCAACTGGCATGTTAGATCATCAAAAACTTGAGCTGGTTGGAGGGCCCTGCCCATAATGCTCCAAATGTTCTCAACTGGGGAGAGATCCTCTGACCTTGTTGGCCAAGGTAGGGTTTGGCAAGATTAGAAGTAGAAACCATTTCCATGTGTGGACGGGCATTATCTTGCTCCAGTGTAACCTCAAGATGCATTGCCATGAAGGGCAAAAAAATGCAGCATAGAATATCGTCAACATATTGCTGTGCACCCCATTGCCGTCAGGAACCTATCCAGACACATCTTCTGCCTAGAATCTCTGTGACTGGAGTAGAACTGTGTTCAGTGGTGAGTCCCACCTCAAACTGAGCACTGATGACCAGCAAAGACATGTCTGGAGACATGATGGTTAACAGACAGTCTGTACTCAGTTATCGACTCCATTAAATTTTTTAAAAGCGTGTACCCAGTTTTGGTCCAGCTATGTTTCCTGCCCTTCCAAATAACATACAATACCAGCAAAACACTGCATTTAGGTCACCACTACCGGCTAACCGGTCTTATTTGGTATACATTAAATATTACACTGAAAATTTCTAGTGAATTCACTGGTCTTTTGAACCAAGTTTGGTAGTTCTTGTGCTGGTCATTCATTTTTAATTACCTCTTTCTTTCTGAAAAAGTACTTGCAGAAAACGGCTTGGACAAAAGCTTTTTTATAATACATATACAGAAAATTATGTTATATTACTAGATACTACCTGGCACATTCACACACTTTCAAACACATTCAGCAAACCCATAAACTGAGCAAACCAATACCATACTAACATTTCTACACTCCGTTACACTGTCTCTGAAAGGTCAGTAGAAAAATAGTGTCTGTAGTAAATGCCTGTCCGAAGGTAGCATGGCCTATAGCAGAAAATCACACACATGACCTGTGACCAACAGAGACATGTGCACAGGTCTACCGTTGCTCAACTAAGCTACACAGACATTGCTTTGGCTCGGATCAACAATGTCATATTAATATCTTAACATAACGAATATATTAGTTCTATGTATTTCTTGAAAAACTTTAAAGGTTTCTTCTGGACATTTAGATGTTGCTTAATAACAGTCTGATTATAATTTCATAATATTAACTAAACACTGTTCTTTTTTTTCACAGATTTTATTATGGGTTACTGCACAAAGTAGGTTTTGGGTTATGAGCCTATTTTAAAGTACATTACTGAGTCTCAAAGATGATAAAGCAAATCTAATCATGATGATAATGCAAAGATAAACATATCAACACCTTAATGTATCGATCCTAGGCATAATTCAAAATTACTTCAATGATGATTGTTTGACAAATTACATGTGGAATAACGCAGTTCAGCAATTACACTAACATGACTACACATACCTAGGAATAAAGCTATGGATCAACCTAGAAACTTTTTATCTACTCATGGTCGAGGCCCAAATTTTACTTCTATCTAGGAGTTGTTAGAACAGCTAAAAGAAGTGATGAGTTTTGTCCCTTTTCCTCTATGTGTAAGATCTCTACATTTATTATGTATTCATGGTTTTTGTCGAGGCAATGTTCTGCAAAACCATAGTAAACTAGCTTATTCAGCACAGTGTCATGCTCTACACAGTCAAAGGCTCTCCTCAGATCACAAAATGTTGCCTGGGCATAGTCCCTAGCCTCGAACACATCTAGTACTAATTTTACGAGGGAATCCATTGCATCCGTTGTGGATTTACCTTTCCTAAATCCAAACTGTTTATCACTAATTATGTTTCGGTTACACAAGTAGACACTAACTTGCTCATACATAATTGTTTCTAAAATTTTTAAAAAAACTGGGGTTATGGGTATAGGTCTGTAACTAGTGGGAAAGTTCTTTTCCACTTTTTTATATATGGGCGCAACTCTAGAAATTTTTAGTATGTCGGGGAACTTATTTTCAACTAGGCATTTGTTAATACAAAAAGTTAAGGGATAAATCACACAATCAATAACATCTTTCAACAAATTACATGACATATCAAAGTAATCAACACTAACTGAAGGTTTGAAATTTTTCACTATTTTTAGGATATTATTTGGGCTCACTTATGTGAAAGTGATGCTTGGGGGAAGCCTTTTAAAGCAGCTGTCCATAATACTAAGTGCATTTTCAGGGGGTTTGTTTATTGAACTACTAATTTCTTCAATGGACTGAATTCAATATTTATTAAATTCTACATCCACATCTACATACATACTCCGCAATCCACCATACGGTGTGTGGCGGAGGGCACCTCGTACCACAACTAGCATCTTCTCTCCCTGTTCCACTCCCAAACAGAACGAGGGAAAAATGACTGCCTATATGCCTCTGTACAAGCCCTAATCTCTCTTATCTTATCTTTGTAGTCTTTCCGCAAAATATAAGTTGGCAGCAGTAAAACTGCACTACAGTCAGCCTCAAATGCTGGTTCTCAAAACTTCCTCAGCAGCAATTCACGAAAAGAATGCCTCCTTTCCTCTAGAGACTCCCACCTGAGCTCCTGAAGCATTTCAGTAACACTCGCATGATGATCGAACCTACCAGTAACAAATCTAACAGCCCACCTCTGAATTGCTTCTATGTCCTTCCTCAATCCGACCTGATAGGGTTCCCAAATGCTGGGGTAATGGCGATTTCCTCTTTGTGTTTAGTGTGAGCAGTCGAGTTTAATACACTCTAGGCCTTTTTGCATTTGTTGTTAGATTTTTCAATGTTTACTATGTTATGCAGTTTGTTTGCTTCGTTTATTGCCTTGATATACTTGTATTTAGCTTTAGCATACAGTTCTTTATACAGTTCTGATTTACTGGTTTTGTACAGACTAGAATACAGAATAACAGTATTTTTCAGTTGCCTTAACTGTGGAGTGTATCTTCCCTCATTTTCCTTTTCTTGTAATTAGTACTAATATTTACTGCAGATTTTTTCAGAGCCGGCCACGGTGGTCTCGCGGTTCTAGGCGCTCAGTTTGGAACTGCGCGACTGCTACGGTCGCAGGTTCGAATCCTGCCTCGGGCATGGATGTGTGTGATGTCCTTAGGTTAGTTAGGTTTAATTAGTTCTAAGTTCTAGGCAACTGATGACCACAGATGTTTAGTCGCATAGTGCTCAGAGCCATTTTTTTTTCAGAGGGAAGTTATTTTCAAATATATTTAAAAATATGGAGAAAAACTTGGTGAAAACAATATCAGATGAACAGTGTTGTAGCCTAATAAAATGAGTGTCGCAACTGAAATAAGTGAAGGCGTGTCTGAACTTATCTATCCTCTCTCTGCTCACAGGTCTAGTAATCACAATTTTAGATTCTGGTTTGGCACAGTCTGAAGTGATATTATTAAGACTAAGATATACTGCATCATGGTCTGAGTAAGGGAAACTAATTACATCAGTGGAGATACAAGTTTTCTTAATATTTGCAAATATATTGTATAGAGAGGATGACCCTCTGGTAGGTTTGCAGTTAACATAGTACATGTTAAACTGTAGAAGCAAATTTTTGAGATCTGTCAGTTTTTTTGTCCTTCAGGGCATCAAAATTTGAATTGATATCCCCTCCAATGACAATATTGTATTTTTTCCATTTTGGTATATATATGTACATTAAGAGTTCCTCAAGTATCTCCAGAGAGGTATGGGGGTCACCACTACGTGGCTTGTACACTACTACTATCATTAGCTTAAGGTTCTCAATTACTATACCTGATATTTCAAAATGCATTTCATCACAAACGGTATTGAGGTCCATCCTGCCACAGCTTCGTGCAAGAGGTGTTCTTGCAGATAGTGCTACCCCACCACGTAAGTGCTGTTTTCTGCAAATAGCGACTAAGTAATGTGTAACCATCCAATACTTTGTACCTAAGCTCATCCTCTTTACACCAATGTTCACTTAAACATAGAAGATCTACCATGTTTTCATTTGAAAATTCGTTGACTATTAAGTTTTTATCTGCCATACCCTGAATATTGAGGTACCATATTTTAAACTCTACTTTAGGCCTCTTTTTTTTTTTTTTTTTTTTTTTCGTATTCTCTGAGTTGACAAGACCTAATGTTACTGCCTGAAAGTTGACCAGGTTGTGTCCTTATGTTACTAGAACACCCAGTCTGGTCTATGCATACCTGAACTATTCGAGTCACCCTGCAACAGGGAATCTGTTGACATAAGACCATTACAGCATCACTGAATATGGTTCCAAAAAGGAATGTAAAGAAGGGCAGGAAGATATTTCTATTTAACAAGAGAGGAAAAAGAGGAAAAAATAATCTGAATAAGTGCGAGTAGGAATCGCTCACAGGGGGTTCAATAAAAACTTAATTATTCATGCCGATCGTTCGGCCGTCTCGGGAATCGAGAATTTCGACGATTTTTCCCTATTATCGATATCGGTACTGGCAAGATACCAAAATATGCGACATAAAAGGCAGTATCTTTTGATTGCATTGACTTAGAAGCTTAAATGTTTCACACGACCATGGGACCATAGACCTTAATAGGTGACATAAATTTCAACTTGATATGTCAACGCGTTCCTGTGAAAAAGGGTTCTTAACCATTGGACAGACAGACAGATAGACAGACGGACTGCAAAGTGATGCTATAAGAGACCCGTTTTTACCAGTTGGGGTATGGAACTCTAAAAAAGAAAGAAAAGGTCTTCAGTTTATTTGAGTGATGAACATGATAAATTAATCTGCAGGGCCAAAAATGTTGAGCATCAATCGACAAAGTATTGAACACTGAGGTGACAAAAGGCATGGGATACCCCATAATATCTTGTCGGACCCTCTTTTGCAAGGTGCAGTGCAGCAATTTTGACGTGGCATGGACTCAAATTGTCGATGCAGGATTTTGCGAACGAACTGATCTCTCGATTATGTCTCATAAATGTTCGATGGGATTCATGTCGTGCGATCTGGGTGGCCAAATAATTCGCTCGAATTGTGCAGAAAGTTCTTTAAATAAGTAGCGAACAGTTTTGGTCCGGTGACATGGCGCATTTTCATCGATAAAAATTCCATTGTTGTTTGGCAATACAAAGTCCACGAATGGCTGCAAATGGTCTCCAAATAGCTGAACATTCGGTGGACCAGAGGACCCAGCCCATTCCATTTAAACACAGCCCAAAGCACTGTGAAGCCACCACCAGCTTGCACAGTGCCTTGTTGACAGCTTGCGTCCATGGATTCGTGGGGTTTGCGCCACACTCGAACCCTACCATCAGCTCTTACCAGCTGAAATCGGGACTAATTTGACCAGGCCGCGGTCTTCCAGCCGTCTAGGGTACAACCGACATGGGCGCGAGCCCATAAGAGGCGCTGATGGCGTTGTCGTGCTGTTAGCCGAGGTATTAGTGCTGTTCGTCTGCTGGCATAACCCATTAACGTCAAATTTGTCCGAATGAATACGTTCGTCGTACGTCCCACATTGATTTCTACGATTATTTCTGCAGTGTTGCTTATCTTTTGGCACTGACAATTCTACGCAGTTGTCACTGCTCTCGGTCGTTAAGTGAATGCCGTCGGCCACTGCGTTGTCCGTGGACAGGTAATACCTGAAATTTGGTATTCTCGACACCCTCTTGACACTGTGGATCACGGAATATTTAATTTCTTAACCATTTCCGAAATGGAATTTCCCATCGTCTTGCCCCAACTACTATTCCGCGTTCAAAGTCTGTTAATTCCTGTCGTGCGGCCATAATCTCGTCTGAAACATTTTCGTGTGGATAACCTGAGTACAAATGGCACCTCCACCGTTTTATACCTTGTGTACGCGATACTACCGCCATCTGTATATGGGCATATCGCTATCCCAATGCTTTTATAATATCATTTTATAACGTCTCTTTGACAGGTATGTGTCGAGTAGAGTTGTAACAGATGGGAAAAACCAGCTGTGGTTCGATAGCCATGTTTGAAAGATGTTACGTAAGCAAAGAGAGGTTCACTCCAAATTTAAACGTATTCAACTGACAAATAAGAACTGAATGAAATCAAAATTAGCATAAGAAGAGCCATGCATGAATTGTTCAACGAACTGAAAATTAAAATTCTACTTACTGACTTGGTAGAAAATCCTACAAAGTTTTGCTCTTGTGTTAAATCAGTAAACGGATCTAAGTCAGCTGTCCAAACACTCTGTGACTATAATGACATCGAAAGGGAGGATGACAGAAAGAGGATCGAAGTACTAAACGTATTTTTAGGGTTCCTTACCTCAACTGGTAAAAACAGCAGCTTTATAGGACCACTTGTCCGTCTGTTAAGATCCCCTTTTCTCAGAAACAAGTATAGGTATCAAGTGGGAATTTGTCAAATTCTAAGGGATATAGTCCCTTGGTGATGTAAAAAAGCAAAGTAAAATTTTGAGTCAATGGGTAAAAAGATGGACATTTATGGTCACATATTTTAATACTTGCAAACTGACTCCTACAGAGCACTTACCGTCGACCTAGACTAATGTAATTTGGCAAGAAGCAAGATCCCACAGTACAACTAAAGGAAAAGAATCCGGAAACTGTTAATTTGCAATTATATCACTTTTTTTGCCATTTGTTGTCTGCCTTCCTGTCCGCTCGTCCGTTAAGACCTCTTATCATCAGGAATGATTGAGGTACCAAGCTGAAATTTATGTCAAATGCTAAGATCTACGAATCATTAGCGGTGTACAAAATGTAAGCTTCTAACTCAATGCACGATGCGGCCATTTATGTCACATATTTTGATACTCGCAAACTCACTCATTAAAACCTATTTATGAATTATCTATATACTTAATTAAGTTTATACTGAACCCACCAGTTTTTTCTTCTAAAATTGTTTCGCTGAAGAAGATAGTACTGTGGTTTCTCCTTGAAATTATTGTACGAACGTCAAAATTAGTATAAGTGGCCACGGGATGGAAAAGCGGTTCAAATCGCTCAACTCAGGAAAGGCCACTGGACCTGACGGGTTACCAATATGTAAGTATGTGAAACTACTATCGCCTCTATTAGAAGCAGTCTACCGTAGGTTGCCGGAGGAGCGAACGTTTATAGCGATTGGAAAAAGGCGCAGGTCCTTTCCATTTTCAAAAAAGGTTGTCTCACCAACGCACGTTACCACATTTCTGAGTCTGTTGTAGAATTTTGTAACATGTTTCACGCTCGAGTATTATGACATTTCTGGAGACCGAAAATCCCCTCTGCAGGAACCAATATGTGTTCTGAAAACAACGATTGCGTGAAACCCAGCTCACTCTGTTCGTCTACGAGACCCAGAAGACAATATATACCGGCGCTCAGGTTTATGCCGCGCTCCTTGACTTATTCAAGGCATTCGATGTAGTTTCGCATTGCTGTCTAATAAACAAAATACGAGCGTACGCAACATTAGACCAGCTGTGTCACTGGAGTGAAGAGTTTCTAGCAAACAGTACACAGTCTGTCATACATAACAGAAAGAAATCTTCAGACGTAATAGTAACTTTGAGGGTACCCCAAGTAAGTGTTACAGGGCTGTTATTTTTCTCAGCATATATAAGTAACCTGTTAGGTAACGTCGGACGTTTCACGCAGCTTTTCGAGGATGACACTGTTGTATGCGGCAAGACCCACAGACAAGACCGTTTTAAGACCTAAACGGTACAAGCGGCCTTTTGGGCTACAAAGTTGAGAGAGGTGCCAGAGACAGGTGCAGGGCGTGTCACAATTAGTAGCGGAAGCTAACATGGGTGAAAGTATACGATAACAGAGGCCAAAAAGTTTCAATTAACATGAATCTGCAAACCATCTGTTTGTGAGATAATTGCAAATTGTGGTCACGACACACCACAATCGATACTGTCCGAGTTATTACATTGAAGCGCCAAAGAAACTGGTATAGGCATGCGTATTCAAATAGAGAGATATGCAAACAGGCAGAAGACGACGCTGCGTTCGGCAACGCCTATGTAACACAACAAGAGTTTCGAGCACTTGTTACATCGATTACTGCTGCTACAATGGCAGGTTATTGGAAGATTTACGTGAGTTTGAATGTGGTGTTATAGGCGGCGCATTAGCAATGGGACACAGCATCTCCGAGGTAGCGATAAAGAGGGGATTTTCTTGTACGACCATTTCACGAGTGTAGCGTGAATATCAGGTAAAACATCAGATCTCCGCGTTCGCTGCAGCCGGAAAAATATGCGGCAAGAACGGGACCAACGACGACTGAAGAGAATCGTTCAACGTGACAGAAGTGCAACCCTTCCGGAAATTGCTGCAGAATTCAATGCTGGGCCATTTAGAAGTGTCAGCGTGCGAACCACTCAACGAAACATCATCGATATGGGCTTTCGGAGCCGTAGGCCCACTCGTGTACCCTTGAGGACTGCACAACAGAAAGCTTTACTCCTTGCCTGGGCCCGTCTACACCGACATTGGACTGTTGATGACTAGAAACATGTTGCCTGGTCGTACGAGTCAAGTTGTATTGAGCGGGTGGACGTGTACGGGTATGGAGACAACTTCATGAAGCTATGGACCCTGCATTTCAGAAGGGGATTGTCCAAGCTGGTGGAGGCTCTGTAATGGTGTTGGGAGTGTGCAGTTGGAGTGATATAGGACCCCTGATATGTCTAGATACGATTCTTGACAGGTGATACGTATGTAAGCATCCTGTCTAATCCCCTGCATTCATTCATGTCCACTGTGCATTCCGATGGACTTGGGGAATTCCAGCAGGACACTGCGACACCCCGCACGCCCAGAATTTTACATAGTGGCTCCAGGAACACTCCTCTGAGTTTAAACACATCCGTTGGCCACCAAACTCTCCAGACATGAACATTATGGAGCACATCTGGGATGCCTTGCAACGTGCTGTTCAGAGAGTTCTCCCTCTCGTACTCTTACGGATTTATGGACAGCCCTGCAGGTTTCATGGCGTCACTTACCTCCAGCAGAACTTCAGGCATTAGTCAAGCCCATGTCACGTCGTGTTGCGGCACTTCGGCTTGCTCAGTGTTAAATGTGTTTGAATAGTAACTTTTAGATTAAGTCTCCTTCTGACTTGGCTCAGAAAGTCTACATTAACAAGAAATACTACACTAATTCAGCACATTACATGTTACAGTTTGTGTTCCATGTGGTCGTCGTCAGATGGCCTTTTTACTAGATTATTTCTCTTTCGTATCACACTAAAATTTGTGTTTTTCGTAGCGGCGGCATACATAAATATTTTGACCATGTTTAGCATTTTTCAACAATTTTCGTGGAAAATTTTCTATACTTTCACTATATACTTGGGAGTATTCTTCACATATAAAGTACAAATTACCCAGTTAAACAGTGTCTTATTTTAACATATCGATGTAAAATTATGTGATATTTTTTGTATTTCTCTCCCCCTTTTAGCCATGGACATGAAATAATTTGTAAATTATGCAATTAAAAAGCTCCATTATTAAACTAAAAAATACGCTGAAAATTTTCTATTTCAAAAGACTGTCTAATTAGTACTTATTTTAAAAGACTCACACTCTGACGGTCCTGTACAAACTTAGTTGTGTATATAGATAGCTCATCTATTGCCCATTAAGGAGCTACTTGAGCGAACAGCAGCAGCTCCATGGTCTGGAAAGTCTGCAAAAGAGCCGGGAGAGCGATGGAATACTGTTTTTTACATACATAGCCAGTCCCCCACCCTGCAAGGAACTCCTTGAGAAACAGCCAGCTAATCTGTATCCTGGTAAAGGAAGCCTATGAATTGTCAAATTATTTAAGTGGCGCTCCGATATACCAATAATTTCAGAGTCAACATCTATAAGCAGTTCACTAACTTTATCCCTAATACCTCTTATACACTCCTGGAAATTGAAATAAGAACACCGTGAATTCATTGTCCCAGGAAGGGGAAACTTTATTGACACATTCCTGGGGTCAGATACATTACATGATCACACTGACAGAACCACAGGCACATAGACACAGGCAACAGAGCATGCACAATGTCGGCACTAGTACAGTGTATATCCACCTTTCGCAGCAATGCAGGCTGCTATTCTCCCATGGAGACGATCGTAGAGATGCTGGGTGTAGTCCTGTGGAACGGCTTGCCATGCCATTTCCACCTGGCGCCTCAGTTGGACCAGCGTTCGTGCTGGACGTGCAGACCGCGTGAGACGACGCTTCATCCAGTCCCAAACATGCTCAATGGGGGACAGATCCGGAGATCTTGCTGGCCAGGGTAGTTGACTTACACCTTCTAGAGCACGTTGGGTGGTACGGGATACATGCGGACGTGCATTGTCCTGTTGGAACAGCAAGTTCCCTTGCCGGTCTAGGAATGGTAGAACGATGGGTTCGATGACGGTTTGGATGTACCGTGCACTATTCAGTGTCACCTCGACGATCACCAGAGGTGTACGGCCAGTGTAGGAGATCGCTCCCCACATCATGATGCCGGGTGTTGGCCCTGTGTGCCTCGGTCGTATGCAGTCCTGATTGTGGCGCTCACCTGCACGGCGCCAAACACGCATACGACCATCATTGGCACCAGGACAGAAGCGACTCTCATCGCTGAAGACGACACGTCTCTATTCGTCCCTCCACTGACGCCTGTCGCGACATCACTGGAGGCGGGCTGCACGATGTTGGGGCGTGAGCGGAAGACGGCCTAACGGTGTGCGGGACCGTAGCCCAGCTTCATGGAGACGGTTGCGAATGGTCCTCGCCGATACCCCAGGAGCAACAGTGTCCCTAATTTGCTGGGAAGTGGCGGTGCGGTCCCCTGCGGCACTGCGTAGGATCCTATGGTCTTGGCGTGCATCCGTGCGTCGCTGCGGTCCGGTCCCAGGTCGACGGGCACGTGCACCTTCCGCCGACCACTGGCGACAACATCGATGTACTGTGGAGACCTCACGCCCCACGTGTTGAGCAATTCTGCGGTACGTCCACTCGGCCTCCCGCATGCCCACTACGCCCTCGCTCAAAGTCCGTCAACTGCACATACGGTTCACGTCCACGCTGTCGCGGCATGCTACCAGTGTTAAAGACTGCGATGGAGCTCCGTATGCCACGGCAAACTGGCTGACACTGACGGCGGCGGTGCACAAATGCTGCGCAGCTAGCGCCATTCGACGGCCAACACCGCGGTTCCTGGTATGTCCGCTGTGCCGTGCGTGTGATCATTGCTTGTACAGCCCTCTCGCAGTGTCCGGAGCAAGTATGGTGGGTCTGACACACCAGTGTCAATGTGTTCTTTTTTCAATTTCCAGGAGTGTATATGCAAATACAATAGCTAATGCACAGGATAAAATTAAAACCATATGGTCAGTTGTGAAGGATGTGTCTAGCGAGCAGCACAAGGTCGACGATATAAAGTCAGTTCGTAGTAAAAATGTTTCTGTTACTTATAAATCAGATATATGTACAGTATTTAAAAATCATTTTCTGAGCATTGTTCGTGAATTCAATAAAAATTTAGTTTCTACAGGGAATCATATAACTCTCTTGGCAAATGCCTTTCCGAGACTGATGTGAGAAATACTCCTCTATGATACAGACAAGGGGGAGATTGAGTCAATAATTAAATCACTGAACATTAAGGACTCTCATGGTTATGATGGAGTGCCTAGCACATTATTAAAGTACTGTGCTGTACATGTTAGCCCTGTATTTAGCCATATTTGTAATTTTTCCTTTGGGAATGGTCAGTTTCCTGAACGATTAAAGTAGTCAGTAGTACAGCTGCTTTATAAAAAAGGAGAAAGGGATAATGTAGATAATTTTAGACCTATTTCTATGCCATCAGTTTTTATTGAAGTTATTGAAAAGGCTATGTAAATAAGGATAATTAGTCATTTTATCGCACACAATTTGCTATCAAATGTACAGTTCGGCTTTAGAAGTCGTTTAACAACTGAAAATGCTATATTCTCTTTTCTCTGTGATGTACTGGATGGATTACACAAAAGGTTTCGAAGGCTAGGCATACTTTTTGATTTAACTAAGACGTTTGATTGCGTTGATCACAAAATATTGCTCCATAAGCAGGACCATTACAGAATATGGGGAGTAGCTCACAATTGGTTCACCTCTTACTTTAGCAACAGACAGTGAAAGGTCTTTATTCAGAATGTTGAGAATGGCTGAGATATGGGGTCTGAGACCCCATACAGTCAACTGAACTGTGGGGTGCCCCAGGGATTAGTGTTGGGGCCACTCCTGTTCTATATTTATGTAAATGATATGCCCTCTAGTATTACAGGTAACTCTAAAATATTTCTGTTTGCTGATGACACTAGCTTGATAGTAAAGGATGTTGTGTGCGACATTGGCTCGGTTTCAAACAGAGCAGCTCATGACATAAGTTCATGGCTTGTAGATAATAAACTAACGCTAAATCATAGTACGATCAATTTTTACAGTTTCTAACACAGAATTCAACAAAACCTGACGTTTTAATTTCACAGAATGGGAATGTGATTAGTGAAACTGAACAGTTCAAATTTCTAGGTATTCAGATACAGAAGCTCGCAGGAGAGCTTCTGTAAAGTTTGTAAGGTAGGAGACGAGGTACTGGCAGAAGTAATGCTGTGAGGACGGGGCGTGAGTCGTGCTTCGGTAGCTCAGTTGGTGCATGGGGCGTAGCTCAGTTGGTAGAGCGTTCGCTTGGCATGTGAAAGGTCCAGGGTTCAAACCGCGGCGCAAAAAAAAATAATTCTCGCTTCGCGCGTCGGGCGACTAGGTCGTGCTCTTAGTTCCGCCTCTACCGTAGCGCAGCGTGTTTTCCTGCTGTCAGTTTAGTGCCGTGTTGGTCTCCGTGCGCGTCGCATCGCTGGTTGTCGGCTGGTGTTTGGTGTTCGTGCGGCCCTTCCTGTCGCGGCGTCGTCTCTCGCCGTGATGTCCACCATGGTTCCCACGAAAGTTCCGCGTACAGGTACAGTCAGTTTTACCTTTGACAAATCCACGCGTCACGTCCAGCCCGGTTCTTTGGAGATACATGACTGGTTAGTCGATACAGTTAAGGTCACTACTGATCAGGTGCATACCGCATATTTCGACAGCGAATTATATGTGTTTTTTGTTAAGTTTCTTGACCCGCTCCAGGTTGATAGGCTACTTTCTCGTCATGGTTCTCAGGTACCCTTTACGCACCGTGATGGTTCCACTAGTATGGTTCTCTTGGCAAATGCAGAAGTGATATATACGAATGTTCGGGTATTTAACCTTCCGCCCGAGGTTGACGACTCTTTTCTGAAGTCCGTTTTGCTTCCTTATGGGGACGTACGCCATATTCGAAAGGAACGCTGGTCTGCTCAGCACCGCTTACAGGTATATAGTGGTATTCGGTCGGTGGAAATGGTGGTCAAAAAACCTATTCCTTCTCACCTACAGGTATGTGGTTATAGGGTCCATATCACGTACAGTGGCCAGGAAGGAACATGTTATTATTGTAATGAAACTGGTCATTTCCGTACTAATTGTCCGCGACGTGTGGTGGTATTAAAACCTACATACGAACAGCGTAAAAAATTGACTTTAGCTGATCTTCTCCCACAAGGATCTCGGACTGAATCGCTCACTGTTACTGAGGGACGCAGTGATCCGTTGCCCGACAACGGCCGTGATTTTCCCCCGTTGTCCTTGAGTAGGGATGTTGCTGCCCTTAATTCCGATGTTCCCGCGCTGATTTCTCACAACAAGCGTCGGCGAACACAGGATGATGCGGCTGATGAATCTTCCTTATTGGCTCGCCCTTCCGATGGGCCTCCGGTAAAGGACTCTCTTTCTCAGTCGGAAATCGTGGATGAGGAAGCCACAGGTGCTATCACGCCTTTGCAGAAGCTCCCTGACACCTTATCTGACGTTGTTCCTGCTACCGCGGCAGCCTCTTCGGAGACGCCCGTGACGGAACCTGCTTCTGGTTGCCACGTGTCTTCTCCGGTGCTCTCTGACACTTCTCCTATTGACTCTGTTTCGCATCCCCCTTCTGGAATTTCTGTCGCCCCCTCTGGGTCACAGCCTCCTCCCATCAAACAACTGATTGATTCTCCAGAGCCAGTGGATCCCGTTGTTATTCACCAACTGTCCCACCGTGAACCCATGTCTGCGGACGAGTGGGATGTAGAGGCCTCTCTCTCGCAATCTGACACGGAATGTCTACATGATGCTCCTACGCAGCCGAACGCTGCAGCGTCGGCACCGCGGAGCCGCAGTCGAATCCGTAAACAGCCACGGAGAGCCGCGTCACGGCCGAAGAAAAAGCAGTGGGAAGATGAGGGTTCTGTTTCGTAGTTTTTCTCTCTGTGGTTCAGCGCTTGTTTCTGGTATGATTACTTGTATGCTGCTCCGTCAGCTGACGGCTCTCTACCGATCTTTGTTTTTCTTTCTAGGTTGAAGTTCCATGCAAGCATATACATTTCTTACTCTGAATATTAACAGAATATGTTCTGAGCTTCGACTCGCCGCTTTGCGACAGTTTATCTATCAGTCTGGGGCAGATGTTGTTTTTTTACAGGAAGTCCTATTCGACCAGTTTTCCATTCCTGGGTTCTCGACGTTTTTTAATGTCGCTTCCGAACTTTCTACGGGCACTGCCTTGTTTTATAGAGAAGGCATTCCGTTGATGAATTTCGAAGTACTCGACAGTGGAAGGGGGATCGGGTGCACGTTTTATGATCTCAGTTTACTCCTTCTTTATGCCCCTTCTGGTTCGGGTTGTACTACCGCACGCTCGAGTTTCTATAAAGAAGAAGTCATTTACCTGCTTCGTAAATCCCCGACGAAGATAATTTTAGGTGGGGACTTCAATTGTGTTCTACGGCCGGTAGATCAGTCTCCTAATTTTAATTTCAGTAAAGAACTCGACGACCTTGTGCGCTCCTTGCACCTGCGTGACGTGTGGGTTTCTCGCTATCCTACACTTGTGCGACATACCTACTTTACTCCCACGTCTAGCAGTCGCCTCGATCGCTTTTACCTTTCCGATTCCTTGTGTGGGCAACTTCTAGCTGTTGATGTGATACCAGCCTGTTTTACTGATCATTGCGCTGTAGCCGTTACGTTTAATTACGAGCGACAACCGGTAAAATTGTTTCGTCCTCCTTGGATGCTCAATATCGCGTATTTGCAAGATACCTCCCTTGGTATCGTCCTGGAGGACATTTGGACTCGTTGTTCTCGTACTATGGACCGGTACCCGTCTATCGTGACATGGTGGACACTGTATGCAAAACCTCACATCCGTAGGGCTCTCATGCGTTTTGGGGCTGCGAAGGTGGCAGAAGATCGACGAACGCAAGAATTTTACTATTCTGTCTTACGTCAACTGTACGATAGTGCTACGCATGCTCCCCTCCGGGTTACTGATATACAGCGCATCAAAGCCAAATTGCTGCAGCTCAAACGCATTCAAATGGAGGGCCTGCGGACGAGGTCTCAACCACGTTCCCTTCTACAAGAGGAACTGACGTCACTCTACCATCTAGTCCGTTTACGGTCGCGCCGGAAACGTGGATGCCTTGCCTCCCTCACAACCGCTGACGGCCGCGTGTTCACCTCTCACCGTGACATTTCTGACTTCGTTTACACCTATTTTACTGATCTGTACGATACTCATGTCCCGGCGGAAACCTCTCTTGACGACTTTACCTCCTTGCTGCCTCGCGTCGTCACTCCTCAATTAAACGACGCCTTTCTGCGTCCCTTTCAGAAGGATGACATATATGATGTTGTTGCAGGATCGCAGTCCCGCAAGTCGCCTGGATTAGATGGTATTCCTAAGGAGTTCTATGTTCAATTTTGGCCGCTCATTGGTGACACCTTAACGTCAATGGTAAATGAAGTGATGCGGGGAGTCTCACTTCCTGCTCCTTTTCAGGAAGGCAGAATGGTCCTCCTCCCGAAATCCACAGGTCGACCTGCAATTGATTCCCTCCGTCCTATTACTCTCCTTAACTTTGATTATAAACTTGTCGCTCGAGCAATTAATATCCGTCTCTCTAAGCTGCTCGATACCATTATTGCCGCCCACCAAAGCTGTGTGCCTGGACGCACGATACTGACTTCCGTTCTCGAATGTCGCGATGTAATCTCGGTGGCGGCTGCCGCTAATATCCCAGGGGCTTTGCTTTTTCTTGATTTCCAAAAAGCGTTCGATCGCGTCAGCCATGATTTTTTATCGAGAGTGCTCACCGCTGTCGGCTTTAATAATGATGCTCGACAAGTCTTAACTAATCTTTTTACCGGTATCAGTGTCTCGGTGATTGTGAACGGTCACCCTACCCCCCGGATATCGATCAGACGGGGGTTACCCCAGGGAAGCCCCTTATCCATGTCACTTTTTGTTCTATCCTTAGAGCCCTTACTTCGCCATCTCACCATGCAATTACGTGGCTGGAATATATTGGGGGAAATTTTTGCAGTCCGTGCATACGCCGATGACGTCATGGTTTTAGTACGACATGCCGAGGATATACCGCGGCTTAAGGATACCTTGGATTCATTTTGTGGTCTTGCTGGTGCTCGCATTAATGATCGCAAATGCACGTTCCTGCCGTTGAGAGGCTTTGATCATGTCGTCATTCCTTGGGCGACGGTTGTCGATCGCCATAAGACCTTGGGGATCATAGTGGATCGTAATCCGATCAAAATGGCGGCACTAAATTGGCGTGAGGTTACGAGTCGTGTTCACGGGGCGATCCTTGAACATGACCGCCGTTCCCTTAGCCTCCTTCACAAGGCACGGGTTTTAGAGACCTATGTCTTCAGTAAAATATACTACGTTGCGCAGGTCTTCCCGCTTCCCGCTATGATGGCCCGCAGGCTGAAACAGCTGTCTAGTCGATTTCTGTGGCGCCGCCATATCTTCCGTGTCCGGTATGAAGTTGTGGCCAGGCCTCGGAAGCTTGGAGGATTGGGTCTTTCAGATATCAAAGTGAAGACGTCCATCTTATTTGCCCGCCGCAATGTTTTAACCTGTACGCGGGCTCCGCATTCAGTCACCTCTCGTTTACTTTCCCGCCTCCGGCCGGCCAGTCTGACCCCTCCTGTTGATGTTGGACGGATTAATCCTAAATTGCGGCACATTCGTGAATACTTTGTACTTGTCGGTATTCTGGGTGCTGATATACTTTCTATGACGCATATAACTACCAACACGCTACAAATCCGTTGGGGTACAGCATGTTTCCCTTCTTCTGTTGAACTTGCTTCCCCGTCAACGTCATGGAAAACGGTCTGGTCTCATCTTAGTCTTCCCATTTTGCCGATGGAGATTGTTTCAACGTGGTATAAGGTCATTTACCGTCTGATACCTACTGGTGATCGTCTTTTTCGTATTGGCCTTCGTCCGACTGATCAGTGTGAGGAATGTCATCAAACTGACACCTTACTTCACAGGCTAGTTGCTTGCGGACGGGATCATTGGCTCTGGGTCCGCCGTCAATTAGCTTTTCTTACTAGAGGGCCTGAAACCGCATTCCCAGACGACATCTTCTTACATCCGGACATCTCTTATTTTCCTCAGACGAAAACGAACACGATTGTCTGGCTCTTGGGTTACTATGTCCATTACGTCATTGAAGGTGGTAATGACCCAGATCCCCGCGTTTTTCACCATTATTTGTCAACTGCGCATTGGAAATGGCAGCGGTTACCACAATACCGAACGCTTTTTGCGAATATGCTTTTTCTTGTGTTTAACCGTCAAGGGGTTGGTTAAGTTCCCCTGTGATTCCTGTTTCTTCCCTGAGCTCGAGTCCCCTCCCTTGTTGTATTTTTTCGTAATTTTTTTTTCTCTCTCTCTTTTGCATGTATATATATACACCCAAAATTCATACGGGTGGGGTAACGGGATGGTCTTCCCCTTCAGAAGAAATGTTTTATTTGTGTTTCACCTAATTTGTTGATTTTCTTTTTGCAGCTAATATCAAATGATGATTTGACTATGGTTGTCTGAATTCTCGTGAAATATACCAAGTCAATCTGATGATACGAGTAAAAAAAAAAAAAAAAAAAAAAAAAAGTTGGTAGAGCACTTGCCCGCGAAAGGCAAAGGCCCCGAGTTCGAGTCTCGGCCCTGCACACAATTTTAATCTGCCAGGTAGTTTCAGACGCTTTTCTGTCTGAAGGAAATCTATTATACTGAAACTCAGAATATGTTTAAGAATTCAGCAGCAAACCGTTGCTAAGAATATTAGTCTAATTATGGGGGTCCATTCCTCCAAATGTACGAGAGTAACCTACGTTTTTCTGTTTTTTTTTTTTTCAGTCTGTTGGAACTTCACGCTACACTCTGTAAAACCAAACTGGGATTCCACCTGGAGCTGGTGACTTGTTTACTTTCAACTCTTTCACTTGCTTCTCTACGCCAGGGATGCCTGTTACTGTGTTCTCCTCACGGCAGTCAGTGCGATGGTCAAACCATGGTATGTTCGCACGATCCACCTGAGCAATTTAAACCTTCAGCTTTCCTTAATATACGTCATTAACAGCAAGGATCCCAACAGTCGTCCCCAGCGCACAGTTAGTTCTACATCTGTTTATGACTCTCCAACAAAACAAAAATGCTTCGTCCTCCATAACATAAAATCCTCAGTCCAGTCACAAATTTTACTTGACCCCCATACCATCGTACTTTCTATAGTAAGAGTAGATGTAGTTCTGAGTCAAATGCTTCATCTACCTGATTGCCTTGATCCATGGCTTTCAGGATGTCATGCTAGGAAAATGCGAATTGTGTTTCATACATCGAAATCGATGTTGGTTGGAATGTAGGAGTCGTTCTGTTCGATATACCTTATTATGTGTGAGCTCAGAATACGTTCTGAGAGTCTACAAAAAATGTCAAAGATATTGGATGGGCCGGCCGAAGTGGCCGAGCGGTTCTAGGTGCTTCAGTCTGGAACCGCGCGACCGCTACGGTCGCAGGTTCGAATCCAGCTTCGGGCATGGCTGTGTGTGATGTCCTTAGGTTAGTTAGGTTTAAGTAGTTCTAAGTTATAGGGGACTGATGACCTCCGATGTTAAGTCCCATAGTGCTCAGAGCCATTTGAACCATATTGGATGGGTCGGTAGTTTTGTCGATCATTTCTGCTATTCTCCTTGTTGACAGGTGTGACCTGTGCTTTCATCTGGGGATAGATTTTTGTTTGAGGAATCTGCGGTGGATTACAGTTAAAAAGCGCTAACCCAGCCGCAGATTTGGTTTAGAATCTGACAGGGATTGTTTTGGACCCTGGAGCATTGTGTTTCTTAACACCAATAACCCTAACATCTGTATGACTCATCTTTGTTGAGGTGTGGGAATACAGGACAGCCCCAGGTCTCTTTAGCCTGCTATCAAATGAGTACCAGAATTCTTTCCCGAGCCTAAAAGGCGATCGGAGATGGACTCGCCATCCTCCCCTTCCTAGTGCCGTGGAAAAGGAAGGCCAAACATCGTCACGGGCTTGTGCCACAGACTTTACCTCACTCATGTCTTAGAGCAGCATGTACATTTAATATAGATTGTTACACTTTCAGCTACTGGACATAGTCATTTGTCAGATGGAGAAAAAAACCACACACACACATACACATGTTGTTGTCTCTGGGTGCTGTAGTCCGATTGGTATGAGTAGCGACCTCGGCTGTGGTGGGTAGCGTTGATGCAGAAGAGGCATCGGGTGGGGAGGTGGAGGGATAAGAGGATAAGTGGGGGGGGGGGGTTGGGGGTTGAATGCTGTGGTGCTGCTTGTGTTGAGTTCTGCTGGGAAAGAGGGGGGGGGGAGGAGAGGAGCAGAGAAAGGGAGGGGGAAAGGGCTATGGAAAGCAGAAGTAGGGATGGCAGTTATCGCTGGAACAACCAATCTTCAGTTATATCGTATTTTTTAATTTTTTTTATATTCGACACCAGTTTAGCCTTAGCCTTATGGCCTCTCAAAATAATCTGTTTCTGAAATAACCGACTTGCACTTGTTTTCCTACTATTTCCTGTAATAAAGGTAGAACTCAAACAAAGGTTGAAAAATTTTGACTCCCTCAATTTCAAGATACAAAGAATCATAATACTAAACTAAATAGGCAAATAAAAGAAAACTCAGTCCGTTCACTGCTTTTCTCTAATCACTAGTATTCTCTCTCCTACTGAGTTTAATTTTTTGAAATTCTGCTCAAAAATCATGTTGTAATCGAGGCTCACACCAGCATTTGGGTGTTACGAATATTCAGTGCTAAAGAGTGAAAACTGAAGTTGAAGAACTCTATTTTTTGCGTTAACCTGTCCGTTTCCAAAGATTACAAGCAGACAGCGGCATATTGCGTGGTTAGAGGCAACGGATCAGGTACTTTCAGTTTTCATTGTAAACTATGAACGAATTGTTAAGTTATAAGTTGTCTCCTTGTATGATGTCGCAAGTTTGCTGTGGCTCCTACCACTCTTAATCTTTTAAAGGAAATGGAGCACTGAAGGCCTACTTCATTAGTACCGCACATCGTAAAGGACATGCAGATCAAGTACGGTGCCATACTGTACAACTGATGTACGACGAATAGATGGAGCAAGTCTCGCACACTGCATGTACGCGCGTACCACCCAATGGGTCACGCCGCATGGTAACAGGTACGTTATTGTCTCAGCAACGCTGCAGTAATTCTTATGCCATGTGTTTGTTGTTCGTTTCTGTCGCCATTCTACATCTACATCTACATCCATACTCCGCAAGCCACCTGACGGCGTGTGGCGGAGGGCACCCTGAGTACCTCTATCGGTTCTCCCATCTATTCCAGTCCCGTATTGTTCGTGGAAAGAAGGGTTGTCGGTATGCCTCTGTGTTGGCTCTAATCTCTCTGATTTTATCCTCATGGTCTCTTCGCGAGATATACGTAGGAGGGAGCAATATACTGCCTCACTCCTCGGTGAAGGTATGTTGTCGAAACTTCAACAAAAGCCCGTACCAGGCTACTGAGCGTCTCTCCTGCAGAGTCTTCCACTGGAGTTTATCTATAATCTCCGTAACGCTTTCGCGATTACTAAATGATCCTGTAACGAAGCGCGCTGCTCTCCGTTGGATCTTCTCTATCTCTTCTATCAACCCTATCTGGTACAGATCCCACACTGCTGAGCAGTATTCAAGCAGTGGGCGAACAAGCGTACTGTAACCTACTTCCTTTGTTTTCAGATTGCATTTCCTTAGGATTCTTCCAATGAATCTCAGTCTGGCATCTGCTTTACCGCCGATCAACTTTATATGATCATTCCATTTTAAATCACTCCTAATGCGTACTCCCAGATAATTTATGGAATTAACTGTTTCCAGTTGCTGACCTGCTATTTTGTAGCTAAATAATAAAGGACCTATCTTTCTATGTATTCGCATCACATTACACTTGTCTACATTGAGATTCAATTGCCATTCCCTGGACCATGCGTCAATTCGCTGCAGATCCTCCTGAATTTCAGTACAGTTTTCTATTGTTACAGCCTCTCGATATACCACAGCATCATCCGCAAAAAGCCTCAGTGAACTTCCGATGTCATCCACAAGGTCATTTATGTATATTGTGAATAGCAACGGTCCTACAACACTCCCCTGCGGCACACCTGAAATCACTCTTACTTCGGAAGACTTCTCTCCATTGAGAATGACATGCTGCGTTCTGTTATCTAGGAACTCTTCAATCCAATCACACAATTGGTTATTGAAACAGCACTGATCGCTTTTCCCATTGTCTAGAATAACCCAACACTACAAAGCAATGACATTTTTACGAATAAAAATCACTCCTTTTTCAAAAACAGCTTATTTAAAAATCAAAAAAATTATGCACTGGTGTTATGGATAATCGATTTTTTGGCTTTTTAGCCCGTTATTAGCAAAAAATTGGGACCTTTGCCTTTTACTGACATGTACTCTACCGACTGAGCTGCCCAACAGGACTCACGACGCCTCCTCACAGCTTTACATCCTCCAGTTCCTCAGCTCCTACCTTCCCAACTTAAGAAAGGAGATTGCGGAGACGTGGCTTAGCCGCAGCGTGGGGGATGTTTCCATAATGTTTCGCAGAACTTCTGTGAAGTTTGGAAGGTAGGAGATGATGTACTGGCGGAACTATAGCAGTGAGGGGTAGGAGATGATGTACTGGCGGAACTATAGCAGTGAGGAACGGTTGTGAGTCCTGCTTGGGTAACTCAGTCAGTTCGCCAGCGGCAACGATGGTGCGCGGTTGTCTGTGGTGTGCTGCGGGCGACCTCGCTCGCGGCTTGGTGAGTTTGTGCGCTTTTCTGAAAACGCCGTGATGTCTCAACCACGTAGGAAAGACGCTTTTAAGTTCACTTTCGATGAAAATTATATTAGACTGACTTCCTTGAAGTTTCGACGATATTATTCGAATCCATATGTCGATTGTCAGGCCGAACAACGCAGAAGTTTGTGACAAAGCAGTAGAACCGTGTGAAGGTAATTAAAAATTTAATCATTGTGATAACAATATTTGTGATGTTAGTGTTTCAAATGTCGGATTCGGTATCAGAACCGTCAGAATTTTTGAGTTGCCGCTTTAAGTCCTTCTGAATATATTAATGCAGTAGTGTCAAGCTATCAGAAATATTCCAATGCCCATACGTTCCCTGTATTGAACGGCGTGAGACAACTAAAAGCTGATCTGCAACGACATATTCCGTCCTACATTGATGTGTGCGGATATAGAGCCATAGTTATCCATGACGGGTAACACAGAACTTTCGCTGGATGCGGTGGAACGGGTCATGTCCGCTCCCAGTGTATAAACAATGGAGTGTGGCCCAGCTGCCGGCCGGTGAAGCAATAGGACCCGCAGGTACGCTACTGCTACTGAACAGAAATCGATCCCGAATTACACTGTTAGCGAAAGAGTCTTTCCTCTGAAGACCACAGATACTGCGCAGGTATCTCTCACCACACCGCAACTGACTCAAACTGTGACGTATGCTCCAGTCGCTAACGTCCCGGAACGTGAACGAGAACCACCCACGTGGATTTCGGCAACACTCGCGAATGACGATGTTAGTCCACGTGATATTTCAATGGCGACCACCGAAATTGCGGGGGCGTCCTTGACTGAACCTTTGACGAACGCTCCAATCACCAACATCCCAAATAACTCGAAAGTTTCTGAAGTAGCACCTGCTGAAGATATCATTTCTGACCAGAATGAGGGACTCCACCAAAAAGCCATTCCCCTAGAAAAGACAAAAAGCGAAGGCTTGCACGTGAAGAGGCCGAGCGAGTTGTTCCGCTAATGTGTGCAAAGGCTAAAGAAATAGCTAATAACATCAATGAAGGATGTGTGCGAACCTCTGTCAAAAACCCACCATTACCATCCTTCAGAAGTGCTTGCACTCCTGCTAAACTGAGGCGCAGTGCAGGTGCAACCAATAACCACGACACAGAACAAATCCCTCGCCACTTTGGACAAAATGCAAGTAATCCTTCTACGCACGGGCACTGGGAAGACGAACCAATCGAGGATGCAGAAATGAATGAAATACCGGCACCCACTGATGAGGCAAAGGCTGACTCTACGAAGTATCTATTACGCGGTGAAAGTGTAACTCTAACGAATGGGATGCGGCTATGTGTGAGATACACATTATAACCACCAAAACATGGCTGGCAGTGAAGAGAGCTCTTAAATGAATAATGTTCAGAAAATTGTGACCTCCTTCAAGTATACCGAATTAATTGCAACCTTGAATATAAACAGCATTCGAAGTTCACTGAAGTTGAATAGCCTGAAAGGTTTCTTAAGTGCCACCGATAACGACCTTGTTTTACTTCAAGAAGACACTGAGTAAATGACATAAGTAGGTATAATTCTATTTTTAACTCTGGACATGGATGTGGATTAGGGACAGTAATGCTAACGAAAAGAAGAAATCGTCATTAACGCCGTTGAAACTCTTCCTAATGGCAAGGCGTTGCTTGCACATTCTATAACCCGAGGATCATCAATACATATGCAGCGTCTGGAAGCAGCAAAAAAAAAAAAAAAATAAAATAAAATAAAAATAAAAAATAAAAAAAAAGGTTCAAATGGCTCTTAGCACTATGGGACTTAACTTCTGAGGTCATTAGTCCCCTAGAACTTAGAACTACTTAAACCTAACTAACCTAAGGGCATCACACACACCAATGCGCGAGGCAGGATTCGAACCTGCGACCGTAGCGTTCGCGCGGTTCCAGACTGTAGCGCCTAAAACCACTCGGCCACCCCGGTCGGCTGGAAGCAGCAGTCGACGCAATAGGACAGTTTTTTCAAACACGAAATATATTCCCTATTCGGTGCGCACCATGACATCATAATTGCGAGAAACTGTAACTCTGTTTTAAGTCCCAAAGATCAAATCCCCAATTTTAATAAATCCATAGAGTTAGCATACATAGTGAATGAGTTGAGATTATCTGGCACGTGAGAGCTTAAAAACGACGAAGCGCCTGGCTTTACTATGAACACTTTACTACGAACACTTTAACAAACCGTTTAGATGGGATCTACGTCAATAGCAACTTGAACGACAGAGTACAGACCGAAGTGTGGCCTACAAAGTTTTCCGACCACGCTGCTTACCTAACCACATTGACTAAGAAACGACAGGAAACCCACCGAGAACGCGGATGTTGGAAATTAAATGTCGCGCATCTGCAAAGAACTTAATTAGCAGTCTCCTTTTTTTGTTTGGAGTTGTAATTTAGGACTAGTCTGACAGTAATTACACAAACACTAAGTTCAGTATTTTGTTTATTCTCTGTGAAAGTGTGAAGAAAAGAAATTATTTGCGATTCGCAAAATGGACTATAAGTGTGCAGTTTCTCGTATTCTGCTAATAAAAAGCGAGAAGTATGCCGTTTAAACAAATCAGTTCAAAAGTGAATTGTTTATACAATACGAGTTCCTCGCTAATAGTTTATTATAGTCTCAAGATAACGGACTAACGACTTATGTTCTACTTTTTGCGCAGGGGACAACTACTATAGAAGACTGCAGGTTGGTGAGCATTACTCAGAACTTTCGCATTCCACTCTGGGTGGTGGAAGCAACTAAGCACCCCGAGTGTACTGCAATCTTCGTACTAATGAGGTCAGTGACACGTCGTCTTTGGTGACCCAGAGGAAGTACAAAGGAAAAAAATTTTCAACGGAAGGTATTTATCATGCAAACGTAAATCTCCCTCGCCATTTCTCTTTCTCGCTTTCACTTGATATAATGTGCAGCACATTCCATACGCATTTTATCATTTTAAGCAATTTTAATAGAATTTAGCTACATCCAAATGAAACTCGCCACTAAAAAGTACGGCAAAAGTGAAAGACCTATATCAGAAACTGAGAAAAGATAATAATAGAAATATGATAGAACGAAAATACCCATATTAGGAACAGAAGGAGATTTGGAGAAACACGAGTCACCGGAACTTACCTTTGGATGTGACAGCAACGTGGTGGAAAGCGTGTACAGAAAAACACCCATCAGCTCCAAACTTGACGTCATCCACCTAACAGAGTCCCCTCTGTGTGCTCCTTGTAGTTTTATGGATACTGAGGAGTACATGTTAGTGTGTACAGAAGTACAAGGTCTGGCAAACGATTAGGCAGAAGTTATGTGGCATATCCAGGAGAGAACCAAACACTATCACACCAGCAGAGTTTTTACAACCATATGGACTTGCATCTCCGAATATGAAAAGAAATGCCATCAGTTGGGTCAAGGGAAATTTAATCCATAACATCGTGACAGCAGATAGCAAATGCAAGGAAGACTTTAGGCTACGTCCTACCACACAGCATCACAAACTACATGTGAAAAAAATTGAAGGAGGCTTACGCATTTTTTTGGAAATATACAGTTGTGTAAAGTTGAATCATCATTTGTGTTGCATTAAGGAACAGCATGTTTTTCGTTTATTTATTATTTATTTTTCCTCCTTAATTTGGATCATTATAATGTTCAGAAACAACATAGAGAAGTTAATAATAACAAAATGGAGTAATTGAGTTTGGTATTACATCATACAAAAGATGTAGACAGCATAAGGGAAGAAATGCAATCCTAATACATTTATAACAAGTGTTGCGGCGTAAAGTCAAGCGCCGGCACGCCAGTCGGGAACGATAGAGCGGAGAGGGCTGTGACAAGATGTCAGCCAACTGTACGCTGACCGACCCCTCTCCAGGATGAAAATGAAGAGAACATAAGCACCGCGCCTGTCTGGCTGTGGCCAGTTCTACAAAAGCTTCAAGACCAGCGACCTGCATAGAAGTGTCAAAGCTCATTACTTTGCTTGTACATTCTATGTAGCTCAAACTTGGAGCTGTTTTACTGAAGAGACTTCTTAATTGTCTGTCGCCCTTTGCTTGTGACACATCTATGTATTTCTCAAAGCTAAGTACTGTCATGTACTTTTCGTAATAAAACTCATTAATACGACTTGAATTGTTGTCCAGCTATCAGAGATAGCCCCCTCACCCCTTGGTTGCTCCTCTCCTCTCCTGTCCCCGCCAACTGCCACGCCGTCACTGTTGTGTCTCCCCTACCCTCCATCTCTACACCCTTCATCTCCTTTCCTAAGGTGGCTTCCATCAACTCCCCCTCCCAGATGATGCCCTCTCTCTCTCCATTTATCCCTCTTATCAACTCTTACCCTCACCTTCCTCTCCTTTCCTCCATCCTTTCCCTGGGCTCCCTCTTCCCCCCTTCCATCCCGTGTTTCTCCCCACCTAACCTCTCCCTACCTCCCTTCTCCCCCTCCCTCCGAGTCCTTTAGTCTTCCCGTCCTCTGCCTTCCCCACTCCCTGTCGCATCTGCCCATCACCCCCCACCCCTCTTACAGGTCCTCATCCTCCATTGCTCCTTTTCCCCGCTCCCCCCTTTGCTTTTTCCTCACCTTCCCCCCTTTTTTACTTTCCCATCCTGTGTCCAGTTTCCCCCCACCTGCACTCTGCTGTGGTATGTCACATTTTTGTGCAGTGCTCCAGTGACTGTTCAGTGTTGTTTCGTCTTTTCCCATGTTGCGAACAGAAACCATGCTGTCACTGGGTGTGAATTTTATGTCTTTTGCGAACAGAAACCAGACTGTCGCAGTGTTTTTTAATTGTCTGTCTATTATTTTATCTGTCTGCTTCATATATATTTTATTAGCAACATCATCCATTTGTTCTATGTTTCAAGTTCCACGATTTTTTCGCCATGTTACCCTTTGTGTCCGTTTTTGTAGCCTGTTTTTTATTATTTATTATCTTTTCCTTTTTTAAAAACAAAGTCTGTAGGCTGAAGAGCGGCATACTAAGCTCCTGCCAGCCCGCCCCCTTCAGGGGAAATCAAAATTAATTAAGAAAAAAATCCGAATAGCAGGCTTCCTAGACACTACATATTCGACAACTAGCCAGGATTGAACAATACGCACTTCATTCTCACAAATTTTTCAGTCAAGTGGAGGACATTTATTTGTATTATGTGTATAGTTTCCAGTTACCACGTATGTGTCTCTTACACTCGTTTTTAACATCCTGATTTGAGGGCTACAAGAAGAACAATAGAAAGTACGGCGTCTCATGAAAGGGAAACAAAACATTACATGGCAATTGGGATGCCAAAGACAAAATAAATAAATAAATAAAAACAGAAAAAAATTCGGTGGAGTACTTGCTGCGATAGGCAAGAGTCCCGAGTTCGGGTCTCATTCTGTCACACACTGTTAATCTGCCAAGTCTCATATCAACGCACACTCCAGTGCAGAGTGGAAATTTCATTCAGCATTCAAACTCGCTACCTTGAGTCTAGCGCCACAACAAGACCGTGAGTACAAGTCGGAACTAGAAAAGAAAAAAAAAAGTATTGAGAATAGTCCACTTTTTCAGATATATGGGGAAAATAGGGGATTTAAAACACTAATTGGTGGAACGTCCGTCATATCAGCCGATGCGGCACCCTCTCACTTCTACCTATTCCCAAATGTAAAGAAATTTTTGCTTAAAGAATGTTCTGAAGAGTTGATATCAGCTGTACTTACAAGGCGAGGCCCTGACGTTCGTATGACGGATTTGCTTCAGACCTTGTACACTTTTAGTAGTCCCATAGGACAACGTATTGTGCAAGTGATAAGGTGCACTACTTACAAGGAGGGCACGGCAAGTGGCATACCCCGATTTCCCACGGACTACGCTCAGTGGAAGTAGGGTCAAAATAAGCGCACACGTGTCTCGTTTTATCCATAGATACTCGACCGTTTCTGAGAAAACGAAGATCAAAGTTTACGATGTATATTGGGTGTGTTTTAGGCCGCGCTAATTTAAACCGAACTAGGTTGGGGTTGGGTTGTTTGGGGGAAGAGACCAAACTGCAAGGTCATCGGTCTCATCGCATTGGGGAAGGATGTCGGCCTTGCCCTTTCAAAGGAACCACCCCAGCATTGGCCTGGAGCGATTTTAGGGAAATCACGGAAAACCTAAGTCAGGATGGCCGGTCGCAGGATTGAACCGCCGTCCTCGCGAATGCGAGTCCAGTGTGCTAACCACTGCGCCACCTCGCTCGGTAAACCGAACTAGGGGCATAGTGGCTAGCGTCCTACCGTCTCGCTTTTGGGCCCATGTTCGAAACCCGATTTTTTATTATATTTTTAATTTTTTTCCATTTACGTACCCATGCCGTAAAAGGTTACTAAAAAGTTGTTTCTTATCAAATTAAGTGCTACAAGGATGTTAAATTTTTGGAAAATTACAACTAGGTTTGACAATGAGTGTCATACCGTTACTATAAATATACGTGTGTATGGTATTTTCGGGCGTTACAATCTTTTTACATTCTCATACCCTTATATTTCATTATTATATCAATTCTTATATTAATTCTTATATTTTATTCGTATGTTTATTCTTCAGGAAGATTTAATGCATTGTCTTCAATGATACCAATCGTAGAAACACTCGAAACATGGAAATCCCGAACGCTACAACCATCGCGCAAAGGCACGTACGCCATAGTTACATTTCTTCGAAAGTCTCTCACTCGAGAACTAAACCTCGTTAACATTGCTGAAGATCTCACATGTTGCCAATAATTTCGCGGCAAATCACACATAAGGGATCACTTTACCGAAAAGTGGCAGGTTCAGTTGGTCATAAATCAAGATATACTACAGCAGTTTCACCGAAAACAGCCTCAAATGGTTTTTTCATTCACTTGTGGTTTTGCTTAAGAAAATTCATTCCGCAGACATGCAATTGGCAGACGAAGGAGGACAACGTTATTTCAACATCAACAGAAATACATTCATGTATTATTATTCTGTGGACATGGGTAGATAAATAAAAAACAAAAAAAAGTAATAATTGAGTTTCGAACCGGGGCGAAAAGTATGAAGCCACTGTGCCACTGCTTCGCCTGAAAACTTTACCTGCTAAAAGGCATATTAAGTAGATAGAAAACTTTGAACATCGTTTTCTCAGAAACGGCCGAATATCTACGGATAAGTCGAGACAAGTGTTCGGTTAGTATGACTCCGCTTCAAGTGAGCGAAGTTTCTGGGAAATCAGGTTATGGTGCTGGATTTGTTCTTCTCGTCAAGCGATTTCGAGAAAACTGCAAGAATGTTTTACGTGAAAATGAGGTACCGGCGTGTTGCATTCCTGAGCACGAGATGGCGGCAAACAGTTAGCGTTTATGCTCCGTGATCGCTGGATAGAGTCCTGCTCATTACTTTTTTTTAGTTTTATTTTTTCAGCACTTGTCAGATTATTTCACACGTAATACATTTGAAAGATAATATGATGAAAAGATATATGTACTTATATTAATTTTTCTTGAATTTAAAATGTTACTTGGCTCTTTACAGTTTTTTATTACAACAACAAATATTATGCGATTTTATTTCTGTAAGCAAGTTAAAAGACTTGTCAAGTGGCTTCAGACTTGTTCATATTTGATTGTCAACGAAGGAGAAGTTGCTTCCAGTGTTGATGCTATTAAAATACATTCAATCATACAGTGGCAAATTTCGGCACCGAAATTTACTAAACTGTTGGTTTCTGCATGGTATGTATCCGAACTGTTGGAAGAAAGACACTTTTTTCAAAAGTCAGCGAGTTTTGTTTTTCCTAAAACACTCTGAAAATCCCTTGTGCATACGGGGAAAGTGCATTCATTCAATGTAGTAGATTCTATTTTAATTCATTCTTCGCCGGCCGGAGTGGCCGTGCGGTTCTGGGCGCTACAGTCTGGAGCCGACCGACCGCTACGGTCGCAGATTCGAATCCTGCCTTGGTCATGGTTGTGTGTGATGTCCTTAGGTTAGTTAGGTTTAATTAGTTCTAAGTTCTAGGCGACTAATGACCTCATAAGTTAAGTCGCATAGTGCTCAGAGCCATCTGAACCATTTTGAGCCAATGCATGCTTTCTTTGTCTGTATAAGAAATATATTGCAGCTTGTAATGCCGAAAATTCATCCGATGATTAATTATACATTACCTCCATGTTGTGGCATGCTGAAGATCATTGTATTACGGAATAAAGTTTTCGACACTTTTATTGACCAATGTTTTGCTTGAGCTTTCCAATTTTGTTCCTCGTATAGCATTCGCTGCTTTGCGGCCGCAGCGAGCAGACGTGTTGTTTACAAGTGAAATCTATAGTGTGAAATGGACTCTGAAGTACGACATTCAACTTTATAAGTTGTAAGTAGGCTGTTTAGGTTTTCTTATTGGTAACGCCGCTTAGCGCTCGGTATGAAAAAATCACTGGCTGTGCCGTGTGCAGTCTGTGTTTAGTCTGCATTGTTGTCTGCCATTGTAGTGTTGGGCAGCGCCAGCTGGATGCTAACAGCGCGTAGCGTTGCGCAGTTGGGGGTGAGCCGCCAGCAGTGGTGGACGTGGGGAGAGAGATGGCGGAGTTTTGTAATTTGTAAGACTGGATGTCATGAACTATCATATATATTTTGACTATTAAGGTAAATACACTGTTTGTTCTCTATTAAAATCTTTCATTTGCTAACTATACCTATCAGTAGTTAGTGCCTTCCGCAGTTAGAATCTTTTATTTAGCTGGCAGTAGTGGTGCACGCTGTATTGCAGTAGTTCGAGTAACGAAGATTTTTTGTGAGGTAAGTGATTTGTGAAAGGTATAGGTTAATGTTAGTCAGGGCCATTCTTTTGTAGGGATTATTGAAAGTCAGATTGCGTTGCACTAAAAATATTGTGTGTCAGTTTAAGCACAGTCTTGTATACTTGTTCAAAGAGGACGTTTCACATAGACCAGTCGTGTAAAATTTTTCAAAGGGGACGTTTCATAAAGTTAAGTTTCACCTTTGGTGTCAGCCGTCCTCCGATCCTGGAATTCGAAATGCGATTTTTCGGAAATTTTACGGTACCAGAAAATGATGTCCTTGGCCTGCAGGACGATTTTATTAGCAACACTTTTCATGTCAAGCTACTGAAGGATGACGACTGCAACCGCATATGACACTTACTAGAGGGATGCCAGAATATCACCACAATTCCGGTGAGGTGCGCAACGTCACAGTTATATACGCTCGTTTAGGAATTCGCTCTGTAAAAATTTACAACCTTCCTTTTGAGATCAGTTACAATAGTATTACGCATGTACTCTCCAATTACCTCAGAACTTTGACCAGGAAATACGGATTATAAAGTGGAAATTTGTGATCGCGTCTCCCGAATTGACCTGAGATCTCATATCCCCTCATTTATTATTGTAAGGGGTTTTGAAGCTCTCTAGTGTACAAAGGACAATGCAGAATGTGATCAGTTTGTAATTCCCCTGATTACGTCAGACAGATTGTAGATGCACGCGGCCGGTACAACTCCCCTCTTGTGTTGTTGACATGCCGGGCGCATTCAAATGGTTGAAATGACTCTGAGCACTATGGGACGCAACATCTGAGGTCATTAGTCCCCTAGACTTAGAACTACTTAAACCTAACTAACCTAAGAACATCACACACATCCATGCCCGAGGCAGGATTCTAACCTGCGACCGGAGCAGCAGTGTGGTTCCGGACTGAAGCGCCTAGAACCGCTCGGCCACAGCGACCGGCTCCAGGCGCATTACTCATCGCTTCCACTATCCTATGCTCATGTGTGCAAGCAGTTCAGCAGTGGCTAAAAACCCGTTATTTTTAATGTTACCGCCGGCCGGTGTGGTCGAGCGGTTCTAGGCGCTTCAGTCCCATAGTACTCAGAGGTATTTGAACCATTTAATGTTACCACTATTGAGTCATCAATAGAACCGATGTCTGTCGTAACGGATGGATATAAGACTACTTTAACTACCGAAGATGGTAATACCATACATTCTGCTCAGGAGGTATATGTCCTGTTACAGTGACATCCCCTCATTATGAGCAGAGAATTTTAAAAAATATGTCAAATGAAATCGGTACAGCCGGCCGAGGTGGCCGAGCGGTTCTAGGCGCCACAATCTGGAACCGCGCGACCACTACGGTCGCAGGTTTGAATCCTGCCCCGGGCATGGATGTGTGTACTGTCCTTAGGTTGGTTAGGTTTCAGTAGTTCTAAGTTCTGGGGGACTGATGACCTCAGAAGTCCGATAGTGCTCAAAGCCATTTGAACCAGACCTGTACAGAAACCATTACAACTCAACGTCCTTCCACTGAAACTGAGACAGAGGAAATCACACACAAAACTCCGAGCACGTCAAAAACAACCACAAATGACAAATCGAGTATCGATACGGGGCCACTGTCAACAGAAAATAAAAAATAACGTACCGCAGATCCCAGAGCAGCCGATACATCTCAGAAACTGAAATCCAAGGTAGAAAAGTGGAAAAGAAACTTAAGGAGGGGACAGATGACGTGCAGCCGCCAGCGTTCGATCCCAATGATGACCATCTGGAAACGAACTCGATTTTACCCAAAAGCCAAATGAATCAACCTTGATGGCAAGATTGGTCAGTTGAAGGGCGCGAAAATTAACCTCCCCAGCAGATGATTGACTGCCGAACTTTCTGTATCTCAGGCCCCATAAAAAGCTGGCGCGTGCTCATGAGGGGACAATCCATGTTACAATCATTACATACACCGGTTAATTTAGACATTCATTTAAGTAGACTTCTTTTCTCTCATGTCTCTGAGTTACCGTCCGTCGAAGATGACTATATATTATTGACTTGGACGACTTTGCCATCCTACAACATTGTTACTTTAACCGTAATAAAATTTTGTACTTAGATGCATTAAGTTCTTTGCGAGTTTTGTTAGCCTCCTACCAAACCACAATCCATGCAAGAATAAAAAGTTGGCACTCTCAATACAGACAGCATCCAGTCGATCCACACTTTTCAGGCTTTGGACCATTATCTTTTTGCTACAGACATCGACGTGTAAAATAAATCAAATACGTAACGGCTCCTGTGGTAATTCAATTTTATTGAAGGAAGGTATTCAGTGTACGAAAAAGGTGGTCTTGAACAATGGAAGGGGTGTAGTTGTCCAGCTGTAGGATATGTTACTCGTCAGTGTTTACGCGCCATCGGGAACAAATAACAGGGCGCGCAAAATCCAATTTTTTTTTTTTTTTTTTTTTTTTTTTTTTTTACCGAAGACATGGTAACACTTTTATCAGGCTCGTACTGCACAGTGCTACTTAGTAGGTGGTTCAGCTGTGCATTACGAAAGCAGGACCAAGTTCCAAACTTGATTACTGTGAAGAACTGCAAACTTTGACAAGTGGATTGGAGTTGGTAGAGACTTGGACGACATTTCGGCCAAACGTTAAACCTAGACTTTCGCAGTGAACAACAGTGCGAGCAGATTAGACACAATACATGTATCCGACCTCTTGTGTCCAAGTGTCACCGGTACGGAGATGTGCCTTCCACATTTGGGTCAAATTGTCTCGAAAAACAAACTTTTGAGGTCGTGGTAACTGGGACTTGAACATCTCGCATTTGTATGAGCCAGCGCTGAAACAGGCTATTTTAGAACTTTGGAACCCATGTTTCCCCAGGCAAATGCATTAAAGGAACAGTGCATATTGCTGGATGGAATATGTCAAAACCCATATATAGCATACTATTATGAAGTACGCAAAGGTAAAAGCGAAATTGACTAAATCAACTAGAGAATATTACTATATGCGTCTTTGTGACTCATATGCGCAATACAGCGGGGCATTGCAACGAAATTGTGTTAAAATTAAGCGGACAAAAGCGAAAATCCTGTACTTAACTCGACAATCCTTGCATGGTACACTATAAATTATGGGCGTCCTTTGGAAGTTAAATCTGGAATCTGGAGAGATTAAAAAGAGTCCCTAAACGTTCTTCCCACCAACCTGTCGTCTTCTAAAGTTGTGTCCCCAGCGCAGAAGACAGCTCGTCGGTCATGGGATCTCCTTCGGCGGAGGCTGCTATGTCGTCATCTGGAACCTGTGATTGTGCTTTTTTTATGGGATGCCACTTGCCCAGGTTAGTCTCCGTATCTATAGAGAGCAAGATCTGTAGTACTGACAATGACGGTAGGCGATACTTCTCATTACCGCATCCTGTTTTGTTATATTTTATATGATCACACTTTTTGCACTGTCTTTTACAACACTCGTAGCTTTTCTGACAACTTCCTATACAGAGTACGACATCTCCGCCCCGAAACAGAGATAAATCCGAAACAGAAATACATGTCCGGCTCTGAAGCACGCGTTCGGCCCTCCGGAACGACCGAAAAGGAGTTGTGTGACAGGACCTTCAGAACGCCCGAAACAGTCATACTAGTGTAGCCGAAGTACGCCTCCGAAGCGCGCCAAAGCGAACCGAAGGTGTCCGAAACACTTCGGTTGGAATATCGTTACTCTTATGTTTCACAAAATTAGTGAAATTTAATAAACAAAAACGGTAGACTCGTAGGGTAAGCATGAGAGATTGCCCTACTGAAAACTGGGTTAAATACAATGAAGAGTATATAAATAATTAATAAGAGAATTTAGGCGTTTTGGCGCTAGCACCCGAATGTGCCGACCAATCAGAAGCAAGTTCAGTTCAATTGGCGGACTCTCCCACGGGAATGGTACATACTGTACCATCTGTCGCTTGTACCTCACCCCACTTCTGTACCATATGCTACTTCACGTGTATCAAGCTGCATCAATGCGAGCTTTTAGCAAAATGAAATACTGGCGGCCACTGCCAGCAATATCACAACACTCATCCGTGCCCGAACAGATTATGATGTTCACAAGGAACGCACCTCTATTTTCCGTGTAATACTAGAAGAAAAACGAGCGAAGCAGAAATTAATTAATCGCCTGACTGATGCACAAGGTGTACTTTACGATACTCAAACGACCACCAGGCAGCATGTAGCAGATCATTTTACTAAGTTTTTAACATGTTGTGATCAGAAGAACAACATTTAACTTCAGTACACAGAGAGATAACCGCAGCCGACAATGAGGGCGTATTACAACGTTTTACCTAACGATAAATTCTTTTAACAATCAGCACAGCACCTAAAAACAAAACCCCTGGAATTGATGGGTTTCCTCTAGAATTTTATGCTCTGATGGGGGATGTTATCAGCGATGAAATTACAGAAATGTTCAGTAAGGTACTTACGGATGTTTGCTTTCCTGACAAGTTCACTGCAAGACTGATGGTCCTAGTATCCAAGGCGTGAGATGCTAAACAAGTAAATGATTACAAACAGACAACTTTATCAAACGCCGATTTTAAAATTATTATGCGTCCTTTAAACGACAGATTGAAACCGGCGCTTACCAAACTTTTGTGTCCATATCAAGCCAGCATTACAACTTGTCGCTCTATGGAAAATATACTGTCAGAATACAGAAACATAGTACACCTCACGACAAAACGCCAGACGAAATTAGCCATCGTTTTCCTTAATTTTGACAAAGCTTATGGCACGATAAACCACACCTTTTTACTGATTAGTCTGAAGAAGATGGACATTGCTGATAATTTTATGAAAATTATTCAAAAAATTTCAACGGAATCCTTTTCAAGAATTAAAATCAACGGACAGCTTACAGGACCAATTCCCATTAAAAGTTCAATCCGCCAAGGCTGTCCTCTGTCAACAACATTATACGCGTTGTGTGTAGAACCGCTCCCTACTCAGAACCTTACACCTTTCCATTAAAAGCACTCCAATTTTTTAACACCAAGACAGTCTGTCTCGCATATTCGGACGACATTAGTTTCATAATGAACGGTAATAAGCAAAACAGACAGTCAAACGCATTCTCGAATACTATTGTAATGCGGCAGGAGCAAAGATTAATTTTCAGAAACCGCAACTACTGGAACTAGGTCAAGGAACTAACACATTTGCTCAGAACTTCGAGCTACAATTAAGGTTCAAATGGTTCAAATGGCTCTGAGAACTATGGGACTTAACATCTGGGGTCGTCAGTCCCCTAAAACTTAGAACTACTTAAACCTAACTAACCTAAGGACATCACACACATCCATGTCCGAGGCAGGATTCAAACCTGTGACCGTAGCAGTCGCGCGGTTCCGGACTGAGCGCCTAGAACCGCTAGACCACCGCGGGCGGCTACAATTAAGGAATATAAAACAAGAACGTCAGACAAATTTCAAAGGGCGGATTTTGTTAGCATCTATGTCTGCAGCAAAATACATTACCTAGCAGCTGTCTTACCCATACCGACAGCAGCTGCTCAAAGAATCCACAATCTGTCGTGTTGGTACGTCTGGCGAGGCAACATTTTTAAAACTTCCTTTAATGCGGCCGCCTTAAATCGGACAGACTGAGGCTTAAGGATCAAGAACGTTTTAGCACAAACTAGAGCTCGTTTTATTAAGGGAATCCGTAAAATCCTTCATAACAACTAGAATGCAATAACAAAATGCTTATCTACGCAACTAGACCCAGCGACCAGGCTATCCTCAATCAAAGTAGGGTCCATAAATCCGTAACTTGATTATGTACGGCGATATTTCTTGGAACTTAGTAATTTGCAAGATGTGTCACTCTGACCCACCACGAAATTCGTGTGTGTTAAATTAACGAAACTCTTCGAACGGAATCAGATAGAACAAAAACACCCTGTGCCAGAAGACGTGGAAGAATATCAATAATCCTATCCTATAGTCCTAAATCAAGGCCACGTGGCATGCTGTTGTTACAACACAATTCTCACGAGGGAAAAACTGCATAAAATCAACCTCACGCAAAATACGATACGTCCACGTTGCCAAATCGTTGACTCCCTCCCACATAGGTTTGTGTGCAGAGACCAGAAATAAATCTGGAAATGGATACAGAAGAAAGTGGCAGCTATCACCAGAACCGCCGAATCGCAGATGGACATAAGTTATATTCTGAATCCTGGCTGGTGCTGATATCCTAATGCAAAAACTAACAACATGACTTGCCTGCTGAGACAATATGTTTATTACATGATATCAAAAGCAGACGTTTCTTTGCTGTTTCTTTGCTAGATTTTATACAATTCTTAACGGCGGAGCACTTTCGTTTGTCATCACAGCCTAAATAAAACGAGTGGATGCAAAACTATCTAACAAATTCACTGCACATTTAGTAAATGTCGCACTTCTCGACAGAACGATTTTCCCTTTCAAGATGTCAGATGTGCCAATGTTTATGTATTTATTAAGAAAAATGTGGGGAAACGACTTTTCTGTTCATCCACTAGGGGAGAACTATACTACAAGAACAATAATTCTTTAATTTGATTTCTTTATAGCTGAAGAATTCACCTATTTTCTGATGTTACTCTCAAGACAGCAGTTCCGTCTTTTAACATGAAACACCCAGAAGTATTAAAAAAAATTTTCCAGTGGAAAGGGGGGGGGGGGCACATCGTGGCCAAGCCGTAGCTTCCTTCAGGTCTCTACCTGCCTGGTACCGACAACTTTCCTTAAGAAAATCTATTGGATCCAGTTTAATGCAGAAGTGATATGTTTATATTTAGTATATCTTTTGTTCAGACACTGGGCCGAGAAGAGAAAAGTTGGCGAGCGTAAGGATGGGTTGAAGGGGAGGAAGAAGAGAAAAAAAAAGTGGCACCTCACAGCGTATCTAAATTCCACACTGTGCCAAAAAAGGGTACACTACATTATACCAATATCCATCAGAAGTAATTGTTCAGTGGAAAAACTTCAGTCCATTATCTCGTGTTCCACTAACTGCATAACACACTTCTCTTTTCACGTCATGCAGAGGCCTTCCATGTAACTGATGAGGATCTCCAGAATTCTAACGTCGATTGTTCTGCGAGTTTAAGTAACCTGATAAATGAAGCCATACTTCATCAGCATTTGAGGATCAATCACTCCCTCACACAAAGACTGCAACACTCAGCTGCAGTAATAACGTGGAGCAACAACATGGATTGGCACACTGACGCACTACTGCTGTTGCTGCTACTACTACTTTGTAGAGCCTGTGTTTGTGTACCGCTCTGTATGCAGATGCTGCGACACATGAGTCGGGAGTGCTAATTGGTCACACCTTGTTCTCGGGTTTCCTTTCAGGACCACTCACAGCTCCTCTAATTTGGCTTTAAACCAGGGCCACATACAGGTTGTTTCATAAGTCCTATCACAGTCTTCTAGGGTTTGTAAGGGGACGTAGTTCACTGGTGTGCAAAACTTAAGGACGAAAGTAAGTTGTGCATGACGTGTCACTGCTAAGTAACACAGCTCGATGGAACTTGGGCAATACGTAGAAAGAACTGCTACAGTACAGTACAGGAGGCAACTCAAAGAAATGCGCAACGCTTTGAATAGAAATGCCACTTTTATTCAAAAATGATAATTACACTGAAGTCACCGTGATTTATGATGGTCCCCTAGACATTACGAGGCATGTTCAGAAAGTAAATGTACTGGATGTTTACACTTTAAATAGAAAAAGTGCATTTGAAAAAAAAATTACAGTATATCGTTGATACACCTGTTGACTATTTTTCCACGTAATCACCATCGCGTGAAATGCATGTGGTGAGCCTTGCCACAAACTCTCCAACTAAACGAGTCCAAAAACACCTTGGAATCTACGGCTGTGTGAGGACGGGCGTTGTCGAGCAACACCCACACTCCTCTCGTCAGCATTCGCCTCCTTTTGTTTTCAATGCTCTTTTGGGTTGTTTTAGGAGCTCATAATATCGTTGTGCA
Source organism: Schistocerca gregaria (assembly GCF_023897955.1). NCBI lineage: Eukaryota > Metazoa > Arthropoda > Insecta > Orthoptera > Acrididae > Schistocerca > Schistocerca gregaria. The sequence goes on along the minus strand of NC_064931.1, from coordinate 517,490,605 downwards.
TTGATGATCTCCCTGTAAGGCAGAAACTGGGCCAAAATGATGCCTTTCCTGTCCCAAAACACTGAGGTCGTGACATTTTTTCCCGAAACTGTGGTTTGGAATTACTGAGCAGATGTGGAACTTGAGTGATACCATTGTGGCTACTGTCTTTTTGTCTGAGGCGTTTAATCAGCCGCCCACAGGTCACAACAAAGCCCAGAAAACCCTCACCTTCCAATTCAATTCCCTCAAGAAACTCGCAGTGCTATGAACCCGATTTTTATTGTGCTACTGTCGGCTGTTCTGGGACCCATTTTGCGCACAGTTTCCGGTATCTCAGGGTTTCCGTGAGTGTCTCGTATAAGAGAGCTGTGGAAATATCGCAGAAATTTCATCTACTGCCAATTGGCGGGCTTCACGAACAGTTAACTCGATTTTAGCATCAACTAATCATTCAAAATGGAAGGTCTTCCACTCCTCTGTTCGTCATGAACATTTGTTCTGTCTCCACTAAACTCCCTACACAACTTGAGCATGCTCGTTCTGCTGAGAACACCTTCGTCGTAAACCGTTTTTATTCGCGAAAACTTTTCGGTAAGTGTTACGAAGCGAATCATAGCATATAGCTCGCACTTGGCAGGACTTGTTACCGACAACTTTCACGCAACTTAACATGAGTTACCGCACTACCGTGTTCCTACGATGCTCGGTCTGGTCAGGCATCACTCTCTACCACGCACGTTGCCAACCCTCAAAAGATCTAATACCACAGCCCATTATGGTCTAGGTACACTTAGTTTTTGAACATCCTTCGTACGAGAGGCGGGACATGGTTCTTAATATGATGTGTGATGACCACGGACGGCGTTTCAGGCGTTCTTGTAGTAAGGCGTTACATTTCTCCACCAGCGAGGATGACAACTGCTCGATGGCCATTGGTGCATGGGGATGTGCTGCTGTACGTCTCTCCAACGCGTTCCACACATGCTCGATGGAATTTAAGTCGGGGGAACTGGCAGACCAATCCATCCGCCGAATACTCTCTCGTTCCTGCGTTGTTTGATGCGATAGCGCATTATCATCCATAACATTGAGGTGATGAAATATGCACGTTGGCATGGAAGTCGGTATCACAATAACGTTTACCGGTTAGTATAAGGTTTTCAAGGATTTAGAGGTCAATACCCCCCTGCAACATTATGCTTCGCCACACCATAAGAGCTGGACCATCAAAACGATCATCTTCGACAATATTCCTGGGTGCATTACGTGTTCCCACCTCTCGCCATACGAGGGTACGACCCGAATCATCACTCAGACTGAATCTGCTCTCATCCGAAAAGAGTATGCGACTTCTGTCCTTGTTGGTCCAGTCTCTCATGCAGTCACGTGACTGCGTGCCTTGCAGTCCTGTTAAATGTGGTTGTAGTTGCACCCGCTGTTAGTCGTAGGTCCTTTCTTGCCTATTGCAGAATCTGCTGCTATAGTTGACCGTGGTCGACAACTTCTTCTCCTTCGAGCAGCAGTGCCTATGGCTGACCCGCTCACCGTGCACGTGAAACAGCGCTGTGAGTAATAAGAAACTCGTCAGCTGCACGCTTCATACTTTGTCCTTCTTCTAGTTTCCCGATGAGTTTTCCCCGTGTGAAGTCATGTTAATGTTGTCTCCGAGACATGCTCGCTGATTGACACACAGAGTCTTTTCCCCTTCCTTCAGCTGCTTCGCGCTGTGGGGCCAGCCCCATTTGGCGATATAGTCACGCTGGCTTCATTCCACGCGACGGCCAACTTTCTGTGCATTACTGGGAGACCTTGCGTAACTTGCTACCGCACTTTCACTCATTTCCACCGAGTGGTTAATACATTATGTTATTTTATCTACATCGTCGCTAATTTTTCCAGGGCAGTGCAGATAAAGTATTTATAAGGAAGTCATGTCCGGAAATTTATGCTACCGTTTGGATGTCACATAAATTTGAAGATCGGATCATTTCAAAATCACCAGCTTCACGGTTCGCGCACAAACTGAGAGGGAGTCTCCTTCAGTCCCCATTGTAATTACGACATCACATAACATTTTCACTCGACTGTAACAACAACTGCGAGAAACAGAAACGCTCACAGCTAGGAGGGTCGACTGTGATGCTCCACCGAAGTTTCGCAGTCTCGACTTTGAAAGAGGACGTCCTTCGTCAGTTAGAAGAGAGCCCGACGACGAGTACTCGAAACACTGCCCTTGCCATGGGCTCCTGTAGAGAGTATAGGTCAGATCGCATTGTCTCCGCTGTGTGCGTACCGTGAAGGCGGAGATTTGAAAGTGATCGGACGTTCAAAGTTATTTTAAATCCAAACGGTACATTTCTGAAAATGGATTTCCTACCATAAATTCATCTACTAAGTGCCCCCCCCCCCCCTCCCCCACCATCCATTGCAGTTTGTATTAGGAATTGCGATGCCCCACGTATAGACCGCGCGCGGTCAAAGTCTTTCGCCGTTGATCGAGTTCTACATCTTCAGACCGACTCATAAGACGCGATCAAAAAGATTCAGTTTAGGGGCGTTGCTCCAGAGTATATGCAACATAGCGCGACTCCGATGCGTGTGTGTAAGCACCGACATTTAGGCGAGTGATTAGAGTGCCATTCGTGTCTTTCCGACGTGCGTGCGATAAATGCGGAAACGTGAACCATGGCGACGTTATTATCAAATGTATCCAAACAAACCAAAGTGCTGTTATTGTTTTCTTGAATGTCGAAGGAAAAACACCGGTAGGCATCCACTGGAGAATGAAGTATAAGTATGGCGCAGCACATCTGTCGAAAACCACCGTTGAGGAATAGTGCACCAAAGGGTGCTACTGCTTCATGATAACGCACGTCCCCAGATCGCAAAAGTCGTAATGAAAAAGTTACGCTAACTAAAGTGGGAGACACTCAGAGCACGCACCATATAGTCCTGATAGTTCGATCATCACGTCTTCGGTCCCTTAACAAAGCGCTTGAGGAGTAAACGATTTCTGTCCAACGAGGGTGCGCTGTACGCAGTAACAGAATTCTTCAAGCAACAGGGCACTATGTTTTACCAAACGGGTATCTTCAACCTGGTGCGTCGGGGAGATGACTACCTCAATGCTCAGGGCGATTGTGCCTAATTGGCGTACAAATTACGAACTGTACGGCCTTCGAATCGAAACTTTTTGAGCGCCCTTATATTTGTACGAGACAGACATATAACAATCCTTATCATTCAGTTCATAACATTTTGACAGAGATAAACACCTTCAGATAGATTATTTGCATATGGTTGGGTGCAATAGCTTCAACCTGTAAAATTCACTGACTTGCCCTCTAAAACTGTCCGAAACTTTCTGTATTTTTTTAAAACAACTTTATCTGTGGAACGAAATATTACTTACTGTAACATATCTTTCGTTCATCACTGTAATAAAGAAACCTGTATTAAAAATATTATGATTAAGATAAAAATAAATTGGACAGTATTACAGAAGTCGTCTGCAAATAGATGCTGCCAGTAGTCAGGTGCCTGAGATGTTGGTTTCAATACAGTGACGTCATCCCGATAAGCCACATACCACAGTCTACAGACCGGGCCGCAGAGAATGCTGCGATTGGAGCCTGCATCTCCAGTACCGCTTCCCGCGCAACGTCGGTCACTACGCTTGCAGCGTACGTGAAACGAGCTATACATATACTACAATAAAAAATCCTCCTATCACAGCACAAAAAAGACGAATATGTACTGGGAACACTTAGAAATGTAAAAAAAGGGAACTAGCTTCTCGACTTATCTGGCATCTTCAAAGACATTTGAATCAAAACATCTTGGCTTATGCGCTCTTTTTTACTTAGTATTAACAGCCAAGTCATGTAAGATAATGCATCGTACCTATTAAAACACCATAAACATTATGTCACGTCGTATAAGAGGACACATGCCGCCCTGTCATCCAACATGGCATTTGTCAAGTCGTGCAATATGACACGTCATTAAAGTTTGAGATGCATGTATCCCCACTGTCGGACTCTTTCTATTACAGTTGCACCTCCACTCTCGGGATTATTCCTATTGTAGATGCATCCCACTCTCCCTAAATTTGTGTCTACCTGTCAAGCCCCCACCAAGAAATAAAAGAATTGTTTTAGCGTAGCCTCAGGAACACATCCGCTCCCAAAAATGTTTTCACCCAAGAAGAAAATTGGGTCAAATGGCTCTGAGCACTATGGGACTCAACATCTTAGGTCATAAGTCCCCTAGAACTTAGAACTACTTAAACCTAAATAACCTAAGGACATCACACACATCCACGCCCGAGGCAGGACTCGAACCTGCGACCGTAGCAGTCCCGCGGTTCCGGACTGAGCGCCAGAACCGCGCGGCCACCGCGGCCGGCCACCCAAGAAGAACTTTTTTAGCTATTACATGGTTCAAATGGTTCAAATGGCTCTGAGCACTATGGGACTTAACTGCTGAGGTCATCAGTCCCCTAGAACTTAGAACTACTTAAACCTAAATAACCTAAGGACATCACACACATCCATGCCCGAGGCAGGATTCGAACCTGCGACCGTAGCGGTCGCGCGGTTCCAGACTGTAGCGCCTAGAACCGGTCGGCACACCGGCCGGCAGCTGTTACATGTCTGCTTTCCAGCTGTATGGTATTAAACGGGGTGAATCACCTAAAACGTGGACCGCAAATATTGCGGAAATGGTAAGTGCTATTGATGTGCGGTTTTCACAGAATGGGTTGGTAGTCCCAGGCTCGTATTTTTAGCCCATCAACAGATCGTAATGTTACTTATGTAAGTAGGCTGTTTAGGTTTTTATGTTGGTAACGCCACGTAGCGCTCTATATGAAAATCACTGACTGTGCTGTGTGCAGTCTGTGGCTGGTTTGCATTGTTGAAATATTCGCTATTGTAGTGTTGGGCAGCTGGATGTGAACGGCGCGTAGCGTTGCGCAGTTGGAGGTGAGCCTCCAGCAGTGGTGGATGTGGGGAGAGATGGTTGGTTTGTGGGATTAAAGGGACCAGACTGCGACGGTCATCGGTTCCTGTGGGGAGAGAGATGGCAGAATTTTAAGAGCGGACGATCTGGACGTGTGTCCGCCAGAAAGAGTAAATCTGTAATACTGGATATCATGAACTTATACATATATATGATGACTTTCGAACATTATTAAGGTAAATTGTTTGTTCTCTATCAAAATCTTTCATTTGCTAACTATGCCTATCAGTAGTGAGTCCCTTCCGTAGTTAGAATCTTTTATTTAGCTGGCAGTAGTGGCGCTCGCTGTATTGCAGTAGTTCGAGTAACAAAGATTTTTGTGAGTTGATTCATGAAAGGTATAGGTTATTGTTAGTCAGGGTCATTCTTTTGTAGGGATTATTGAAAGTCAGATTGCGTTGCGCTAAAAATATTGTGTGTCAGTTTATTGATGATCAGAGTAATGTCAGAGTGCGTTCAGTTTTGCTCAGCTGTTTGAAAATCAAATAACGTAGAGGTTTATCAGCACAGTAATTCATTAATTTTTCAAAGGGGATGTTTCACTTAGAATGTGTGTGTTTTGTGCAAACATACACTTTTTAAATGAAACAATGCCTATTAACATTAACTAACAAAAAGCAGCATAATTTAGAATGTCATCGGTGACTGTTGTAGGATCCTAGTGCGAGGCGTTTATGAGATATCGTATTTTGAAAAGTTCCCACACCTGTGGTAACACACACTAAAGAACAAAACAAGAGCGTACACTAGTTGTGTGGATACAACACAGTAACGAGACAATTGACCATCAGAGGTTGTGTTCATAATGAACACCGGCAGCGGCAATACACGCTTCCAGTCTGGTAAGGCACGACTGCTGCACACGCTCTAGCATTTCAGCGGAGATGCCTGAGCAAGCTGCCGTAATACGTCGCTACATATCGCGTGTAGTTGGTGTGTCCTTACTAGCATCAGTGGTAAATGGACTGTTACGAGTCTGCGATACCTTCGCATGTTCAGTGTTGTGTCTGTGAAAAACGGACTTATGAGCTGATGGTTCACTATCCCATACCACATGTTTACACTCTATGGACGCCGAGGTTCCACCTGATGAAGCCAACGGGGATTGTCAACAAACCAACTGTGCATGTTTCGGCAGTTTATCTGGCCATTGTTGGTAAATGTGGCTGCATGACTACACAAGCTATATAAAGCATCCGGAGTATCCTGTCTTAATGTCCATGTATAAAAGTTATGATAATTCTCATAATCGTTTTCATGCACGTCTTGATGAAGAGAGGTGTAATAGGGATGGAACCTATGTCGATGGAGAATGCGTAGGACACTTGCCTGACTCTTGCCACTTCCTCGTGCGATTGCACGCTAGCTAACGTGCGGATCAACTGCAACAGCAGCAAGAACGTTAATTTCGCCCTCTTCTGTCGTCACCTGTTTGCTCCTATTGCGTTGTCTACCACTTTCACGTAACTGGTTGAAGATATTAGTAAATAATTGCCGAAATGGTTCATATCTTGGCGCATACTCTGTAGAAGGACGAACTGCGTTCTTCCTACACTCTCCATACTTCATAAGCCTGTCGGCTTTTTCTGCATTGACAAAAACCCATCGTCCATTCACAACCTACTGCTTGGACTGTAACATACTAACTGACTAGCAAGTCGCAGAGCACTCAAGGGACACACAAGAATACTGTAAGCAAAAACATAAAAACGTCGCGCCTAGTAGCTACGCAGGTTGAATGGCACAAACAAGTGTCGGTGTGGTAACTTTGCACAATACGATATCTCGTAAACGACTCGCACTAGACTCCTACAACATAGACCACCGACATCTAAATTTACGCTACTTTTAGTTTGTTAATGACGACAGATATTGTTCCATTTAAAAAGTGTATGTCTGCACGAAAAACACCTAATAAGTATTATTACAATCTGTTTCTTGGCTACCAATTCGAATCCCTGACTACTAATCCATTTTGTGAAAACCACACGTCCATCAATAGCACTTTCCTTTTCCGCAACATACGCGGTGCAGCTTTTAGGTGACTGAACCTGTATATTGTTTACTATGGCTGGCGAACTTCTGGATTTTGGGCGCAGGATAAGGGACTTAAGCTTATAAATTGTAAGATGCAGATGTGCCAAAAACACCTTATAGTTGAGAGAGCTCACTGTACTGGAAGCAGAGTTTAAGTCTTAAAAAAGCCCGAATATGTCAAGATGTTTTGATTTAAATGTCTTTGAAGCTACAACATAAGTCGAAAAGCTGGTTGCCTTCTTTTACATCCCTAACTCTGTCCAGGACATATTCGCTATTTTTTGTGCTATGATAGGAGCATCTTTCATTCTGGTTCCCAACATTTACTCTACCATAATTTTGTCGTTATACCACCATAGCTTGGCAACCGATGTGGATTTTTGTGGACTCTGGCGATGACTGATCGGGTTAAGGTTTTTCTTATTGTCTTTCGAACCACGTTGTTTGAGTTGGGCATCGTTAGACTGTCTCCTCTTCGGTTACCTGCTCGGTGTAGTTGAGCCTCTCCGGTATAGCGTACTGTGTGCTCAGAGCACACAAGCCTCATCATCACGTCAAGGTCAATTGCTGATGGGAGATTTTTTTATTTCTTTATTGTTTCATATTTTATATTTTTAATTTTGTTTACTTTTTTTACAGTTACACACATTGTATTCATATATGCTTGAGACTATACAAGCAGACATATGAAAATTAACTGTAAACACTTAATATGTTGCACATAATAGCAGCAAACATTAATACTATGTCGAAGTGTATTAAATGCTGTGCGAATTTTATGATAATAATGTATGTAAAGCGTTTATAATACACAGATAGACTTAAGATACGATCATATTACATAGTTAAAATTTCTGAAGAGCTTACTATACCGCAAGCTGAACGATTCGCTTAACAAATAATAAACTAGTGAAAAACATCCATTTTGCTGTTCTCTCTTGTCTTAAAACTATTGTACTGTTTACTTAAAGTACACAATAATAAAAACTGAAAATTAAGAAACCATCATCAAGGAAAGCACGCGAATAATTTTGACGCGAAATGTTGCAACAACCAGTCTCGATTAAGTATGTGTATAATTAGCTGAAATAAGCAGAACAACTGCGAAACTGCGTGTGCACGACAAAATACTGTCAACTTTTCAGTCTTTTCTACAAGCTAGCACAATAGTTTTTGAAGAGAACGCAAAAAAAATTTCTATTGTTTAGAAGTAACGTGACCTTTTCTTCTGACAATCATTTTTATAGCGGTTTGGGTTGGTTTAATTTTCGTCGTGATCATCGATAAATCTTTAAATGCTCAATCAAACGGTGTATCATTTTGTACAGGGTTGGGCATCATACTCGTGTGCTTTGCACGTCAAAAACTTTTTCGATGATTTTAAGCTAATGGTGAATAAAATTTCTTAAATATAAACAACAAAACGATAAACAACTGTAATAATCAGTTTTAAATTAGATTCAAATACAACACTTAAAATGCAACGCATTTCTGCGAAACACTGTTTCTTGTGCAAATGCGTGATTTGTCGCTCGTAAAACCTGAACGATGAAAGATTTTTGCAAACGCTTCTGATAATTATCGTCAGAATATATTTTTTTTTATTATCATCTGTGTCGCACGTGCGATTCGCATAAAACCGGGTTTTTACGTGCCTTTTATGGGCAACTTTAGACCGCTATATAGTGACAACGGATAAAGCTTTCATAAAACAACAGGACGGCCATTAATTACATGTATCTGTCAACCTGTTTAAAAAAGTTGAACCGATTCGCACAAGTTTGAAACATAGAAGTGGCGCACGTAAAAAGCTCACAAAAAAGTGGTTTTTGCAAGTAAAATCTGAATGAAGCTAGATTTTTGAAAGCCAGTTTTCAAATTTATTGTAAAAATGCAATTTTTATTAACGTGATTCACTTTAAACCGTTTCCGCGCATTCAATTCACGTAAGAACGAATTTTACGCGTTACATTTAGTTCCGCTTTAAACCATCCTATCTCGACAACGGATAAAGATTATTAGATAAAAAATTCCTTTTGACTTAATCCATTTATCTACCTTCGTGCAACATTTGAACCTGTTCGTACAAGTTCAAAGTACAGAAGTGCTGCGCTTCAAAACCTTCCAGAAAAACTTGTTTTTTTGCATGTAAATCCAAACGAAGCAAAATTTTTTGAAACAGTTGAAGGTTATCTTAGACCAAGGACCGATACATCGACGGACCAAATATGAACCATCAGTCTTACTCGAGTCCGGAATTACTTAAGGGTTACTGTCTTTGACTGTAAAATCCGAACGGTGCAAATACATTAGCCGAGTATTAATTTCACCTCCGTTAAAGTCTACAGCAAAAGTAATTAATCGATTCGCGCAATCTGCCTGGGCGCGAGCTCCGGTTGGTCTTTTAAACCTTGCACATATTGTCTTCTGCATGGAGTACAACCTTAGGTTTGTGTGCCTCAACGATCCACTGAGCTGCGCTGGCGGAAGCTATGCTCGCGGTATGGTCACGCCATGCCAGATTGGTCAGTAGGTCAGAGCGTAGACAAACAGTGGTCCCCCTTGCAGGCACCCTTCTTGGGAATATGTGAGTGACAACCACATGGGTCCTTAGCTAAGCCTAACATTACTTCCACTTACTTGTGTTACGCTCCTTAAATTTTCTTTTCTATAGGCATTCATTGACCAACTTGAGCCGTGCGTGGCTCGTGTTTCCGCCATCATCTATTTTACACCCTGCTTTTAATGTACTTCCTCTTCACTACATTAATTTAAATCACTACTGTCACTGAGTTGCTGCTTTGCCTGACAGTGAGCGGCGTTAGCAGCGCGTATCGGTTCATCCCCCTCGTAGTATCTTTGCTCGACTGCTGTTACTTCCCGGTCTTGTCTGTCGTGAGGCAATTCGCATCGGGAGTTCGGGTTGCGAGTGTCTGCTAGTCAGTTGGAACGCGTCTGGAGCGCAGTCCAGACCTGTCAGTCGGGGAGTTGCATGCAGCACTAGTGCAGTCGCGTTGGAGCTGTGAGGCCTGCGCCGATATGGCTCACACGACCATTGCCGCCACGCATCACTTGAGCCGGGCCACTGTCTTGGTGGATCGTCGGTCGGGCGTCCTACCGGACGACGCGTTTTGGCTCGCCGATCGTTCGTGAGTCAGCTGTGTGTGCGAATCGACTTCCGATTGTCTTCGTGTGTGCTCAGTTACCGTTGGGTATCGTTCAGGTCCTCCTGCAAGTTGTTTCCACTGACGACGAGTTTAGATGTTGTCGGTATTGTGCAGTGGGTCGGTCGGTTGTTGCGGAGGAGGTAAGTTATCTCCACGCTACTTTAAATTTAGGCTTACGATTTTTTTTATTTTCTAAAAAATTTGCAAAATTAACTTTTATATTTATCTTTCAAGCTTAAACATTGCGGCCTTCAACCTTTAAAAGATTATGGTAATATATTTTAAAATTTTGAAACTTAATTGTGGCCTTCAGCCATTCGTATTGCACCTTGCATATGTATGTCCTATCTGCTTAGCCTTAGGGCTTTCCACTTAGCCATAATACGTTTTTGTAAATTTACTTGATTTGCTCCTTTAATTGCATTTCAATCGTCTTGATTTTTAAGATTTCTTGTTGTTAAACATTTTGACCTTCTGCCTTTAAATGTCTATGATAATATAGTCTAAAATTTTGAAATTTAATTGTGGCCCTGAGCCATTTGTATTGCACTTTGCGTATGTTTGCTGTTTTTTAATTATTTTGTTGCTATCTTAATTGGATTTTTATCTTGTTGATTTGTTAAGATTTCTTGTTTGGAGGCCTTGAGCCATGAAAGAGTTGCATTCGGTAATGGTCCGGCTATACACCGCTTTGGTTGTAAAGGTTATTAAGTTACAATAAATGACAATTAGAAGGAGAAACTGACCTCAACCTGTGGCCCTTTCCACAATCCTATTACCTGTTCTGCCCAGCGGGTTTTGCGGGCGTTTCACAACTCTTGTTCCTTCGACCCCAAAGGTATTAGGTTTCAAGGCCTCAGTGTGTCTTTCATTTTCCATTTCTATCTCTAACATTGGAGGCGGCGGAGAAGATGGATTTCGTTACGGCGTCGAGGACGGAAGAGGGAAACTGTAGCATCTGTTCTGAGAGAGAGGCTACAAACAACGTCTGACTCATATTGAACACCTGAATCCGGCTGGGCAACAATCTGACTAAGTGGAAAGGAACGGAACACTACCACACATGGTATGGCTCTCTTTGTAAAAAAATCCGGAGGTAAAACTTCCCCTCAGTCGTATCTCTGGAATAGGATTACATCAAAATAAAATACAGAAGCGCTGGAGGAGGATGAAGAAGGAAAGAGGAAACAGTGTAGGAAGAGAGAAGGTAAATTAAGGATTACAACATGGAATGTGCTCACACTATTGCAGGTTGGCTAGCTGGAAAAAGCCAAACAGGAAATGATGAATAACATACTGGATGTATTAGGTATGTGTGGACTGAGATGGGGGGGAGGGGGTAAGGGAGAGTTTGATAGTAGAGAGTGCAAATTATTTTACTCAGGCAGGGCGAAAAGCGGCAGCTATGACGTGGCAATTATGATAGAAAAGCGGCTGGTGAAAAACATATTAAAAGTGGAGTATATACATGAAAGATTGATGATGACGATATTAAGAGGTGAGAAGAAGGATGTAGTTTAGAATAAAAATATACATGCAAACAAATCAACATACTGATGAGGAAGTAGAGGAATATTATGAAAAGATAGAAGCAATTATGGATAAAGTAAAAAGAAAGGCCTGCATCATCGTAATGGGGGATTTGAATGCAGTGGTAAGAGAGGGAAAAAGAAGAGGTAGTGGTTGTAAGATTTGGACTCGAAAATATAAACGAAATGGGTGAAAGACTGGTTAATTTTTGCAGAGAAAATTCTCTTTTGACCTGAAACATATTGTTTGAACACCGCAGAAGACGAAGATTTACGTGGATATTTAACTTGAATGGTGTCAGATACGAAACTGATTATATCATAATTCAGAGTAGGTACAAAAACTGCCTAAAGAATGTCAGAGCATACCCTGGAGCAGACATAGATGCGGACCACAACTTGATGTTGGCAGACTTGAAAATAAGGTTGAAGAGTGAGAGAAGGAAAAGGAAGAGAGAAATTTGACCTAGAGAGACTAAAGGAAAAAGGTAACGATGGTGACTTGAAAATCACGTTTAGGTAAAATGAGATAGAGGGCCCAATGAAGAGTGGGAAACGAGAAATGCAAGAGTTTGAGACAAAGCCTTAAGGACTCCTCAGAAGAAGTTGCAGGGATGAGGAATTTAAAGAGAATAAGGAAAGAACCGAGAGCAAAAACAATGCTGGGTAAGATGGAAGAAAGAAGGAAACTGAAGATAGTAGGAAGTGAGGAAGGCAGAAGAATGTACAGAAAGCTGAACAATGAATTAAGGAGAGCAACAGAAAAGGTAAGGAAGACATGGATGAAAGAGAGATTAAAGGAATAAAGAAACTAGAGAAGGAAGGAAAATAATAAATGATATATAGATTAGCTGTTGACCTATTCTTTGAAGCAAAGAAAAGCAGAACAAGTATGGGAATAGGAAGAATTTATGACAGTATGGTTTATAAACCAAATGAAATGTTGGGAAGGTGGTAAGAATATGTAGAGTGCCTATATGAGGCTGATCAAAAACGAAAAGTTATTGAATCTGTACAGGAGTCGAGAGTTACAGAAGAGGACAAAGGATGCTGCATCTTGGAAGGAGAAGTGGGAAGGACTTTAAGAGAGATGAAGAATCATAAAGCAAATGGAATTGATTGATTGCCAGCAGAGTTGTTTAAGAGCCTTGGAAGTACTGAAGTGAAAGAGTTAACGTATCTGTGGAATAAGACACGAAAAAGGTGAATGGCCAGAAGACTTTCTCTCGGCAGTAGTAATACCGACTGAGGAGAAAAAGAACGCCAAAATGTGAGGATTTTAGAAATAAAATAATTTTTTATGCAGCAAAAGTTTTATTAACGGTGATAAACAGGAGCCTTCGCAGAAGACTGGAAGAAAGTATTGTAGAGTAATAGTAAGGATTCAGAAGAGGAAAAGATACAAGACATGCAGCAGGAGTGCTGGGAATTGTAGGTGAGAGATACACTGAAAGACGAAGAAAAGTTTATACTGTTTTCATTAACATGGAGAAAGCCTTTGATATAGAGTACAGTGGAATAAATTATTGGACACTGAATGGATTGGTGTCGACTGGAGGGATGGAAGACTGATTAAAAAAGAACGTTTACATACAGTAGAAAATACGCATACAGATTGGGAATGAGATGACAGAGGAAAGTAAAATTGGAAGGCTGTATAAGAGCCGATGATCTGCCGTACGGCGGAAACAGTAGAATGTTAAAAGAGGGAAGTTGAGGATTAAGAACGCTGTCGCCTCCGCCGCAGTCGGACACGAATTGTATGCAGGAAAGAAAACGTGGCGAGTGAGAAAATATATCCGGTACTGCGTGTCATTAATGACTTTTTCCTCTGAGGATCAGAAATTTGAAGAATAAGGAAACTAACGAATAGACAGGAACGTGCAGAGAAGAAGACAGGCGAATAACGAAACGTTTGCGATACTTTTGAGTCCGGTAAAGGGAACGAATTGTAGGAATACCGCAACGATTGAGTTGGTCCGATTCAGACACGAACTGTCTGCGGCGAAGAAAACATGTGAGTAACGGAACGTTTCAGACAGTAATGAAACGATACTTGGAGTCTCGTGGAATACTCGTTACGCAGTAACGTATAATACGATATACAGCAGTACCACCTGTCAGCAGCGAGGTAGCTCCAGTCGAAGCTGCACCACGGCAAATGCACCTCTATGTTAATGTTCTATATTAATGTTCCTATATATTAATGTTCCTATATTAATGTTCAATATTAATGTTGCTCCCCCCATGAACCATGGACCTTGCCGTTGGTGGAGATGCTTGCGTGCCTCAGCGATACAGATAGCCGTACCGAAGGTGCAACCATAACTGAGGGATATCTGTTGAGAGTCTAGACAGACGTATGGTTCCTGAAGAGGGGCAGCAGCCTTTCCAGTAGTTGCAGGGGCAACAGTCTGGATGATTGACTGATCTGGCCTTGTAGCACTAACCAAAACGGCCTTGCTGTGCAGGTACTGGGAACGGCTGAAAGCAAGGGAAAACTACAGCCGTAAATTTTCCCGAGGGTATGCAGCTTTACTGTATGGTTAAATGATGATGGCGTCCTCTTGGGTAAAATATTACTTAGGTAAAATAGTCCCCCATTCAGATCTCCGGGCTGGGACTACTCAGGAGAAAGAAAAATGGCGCTCTACGGAGCGTGGAATTTCAGATCCCTTAATCGGCCAGGTAGGTTAGAAAATTTAAAAAGGGAAATGGATAGTTAAAGTTATATATAGTGGGCATTAGTGAAGTTCGTTGGCAGGAGGAACAAGACTTCTGGTCAGGAGAATACAGGGTTATAAATACAAAATCAAATAGGGGTAATGCAGGAGTAGGTTCAATAACGAATTTAAAAAAAATAGGAATGCGGGTAAGCTACTACAAACAGCACAGTGAACGCATTATTGTAGCCAAGATAGACACGAAGCCCACGCCTACTACATTAGTACAAGTTTATATGCCAACATATCCGCAGATGACGAAGAGACTGATGAAATGTATGATGAGATAAAAGAAATTATTCAGATAGTGAAGGGATACGACAATTTAATAGTCATGAGTGACTGGAATTCGATAGTAGGAAAAGGAAGAGAAGGAAACGTAGTAGGTGAATATGGAATGGGGGTAAGAAATGAAAGAGGAAGTCGCCTGGTAGAATGTTGCACAGAGCATAACTTAATCATAGTTAACACCTGGTTCAAGAATCATGAAACAAGGTTGTATACATGGAAGAAGCCTGGAGATACTGGAAGGTCTCAGATAGATTATATAACGGTAAGATAGAGATTTAGGAACCAGGTTTTAAATTGTAAAACATATCCAGGGGCAGATGTGCATTATGACCACAATCTATTGGTTATGAACTGTAGATTAAAACTGAAGAAACTGCAAAAAGGTGGGAATTTAAGGAGATGGGGCCTGGATAAACTGGCAGAATCAGAGGTTGTAGAGAGTTTCAGGGAGAACATTAGGGAACGATTGACAAGAATGGGAGAAAGAAATACAGTAGAAGAAGAATGGGTAGCTTTGAGAGTTGAAACACTGTAGGCAGCAGAGGATCAAGGTGGTAAAAAGACGAGGGCTAGTAGAAATCCTTGGGTAACAGAAGATATATTGAATTTAATCAATGAGAGGAGAAAACACAGATATGCACTTAATGAAAGGGATACAAACGTCTCCAAAAAGGGATCGATAGGAAGTGCAAAATGGCTAAGCAGAGATGACTGGAGGAAAAATGTAAGGATGTAGAGGCTTATCTCACGAGGGATGAGAGCCGGCCGGTTTGGCCGTGCGGTCTAGGCGCTTCAGTCTGGAACCGCGAGACCGCTCCGGTCGCAGGTTCGATTCCTGCCCCGGGCATGGATGTTTGTCATGTCCTTAGGTCAGTTAGGTTTAAATAGTTCTAGGGGACTGATGACCTAAGATGTTAAGTCCCATAGAGCTCAGAGCCATTTTAACCATTTTGAACCTAGGTGTAAGATAGATACTGCCTACAGGAAAATTAAAGAGACCTTTGGAGCAAAGAGAACCACTTGTATGAATATCAAGAGCCCAGATGGAAACCCAGATTTAAGCAATGAAGGGAAAGCAGAAAGGCGGTTGGAGTATATAGAGGGTCTATAGGGCGATGTGCTTGAGGAGAATATTATGGAAATCGAAGAGGATGTAGATGAAGATGAAGTGGGAGATACGATACTGCGTGAGAGTTTGACAGAGCACTGAAAGACCTGAGTCGAAACAAGACCCAGGGAGTAGACAACATTCCATTGGAACTACTGACGGCCTTGGGAGAACCAGTCCTGACAAAACTCTACCATCTGGTGAGGAAGATGTATGAGGCAGGCGAAATACCCTCAACTTCAAGAAGAATATGATAATTACAATCCCAAAGAAAGCAGGTGTTGGCAGATGTGAAAATTACCGAACCATCAGTTTAATAAGTCACGGCTGCAAAATACTAACATGAATTCTTTACACACGAATGGAAAAACTGGCAGAAGCCGACCTCGGGGTGGATCAATTTGGATTCCGTAGAAATGTTGGAACACGCGAGGCAATACTGACCCTACGACTTATCTTAGAAGATAGATTTAGGAAAGGCAAACCTACGTTTCTAGCATTAGTAGACTTAGAGAAAGCTTTTGACAATGTTGACTGGAATACTCTCTTTCCAGTTCTGAAGGGGGTAGGGGTAAAATACAGGGAGCGAAAGGCTATTTACAATTTGTACAGAAACCAGATGGCAGTTATAAGAGTTGAGGGGCATGAAAGGGAAGCAGTGGTTCGGAAGGGAGTGAGACAGGGTTGTAGTCTATGCCCGATTTTATTCAATCTGTTTATCGAGCAAGCAGTATAGGAATTTTAAAAAAATCGGAGTAGGAATTAAAAGCCATGAAGAAGAAATAAAAAGTTTGGGTTTGCCGATAACATTATAATTCTATCAGAGACAGCAAAGTACCTGGAAGAGCAGTTGAACGTAATGGAAAGTGTCTTGAAAGGAGGTTACAAGATAAACATCAATAAAAGCAAAACGAGGATAATGGAATGTAGTCGAATTAAATAGGGTAATGCTGAGGGAATTGGATTAGGAAATGAGACACTTAAAGTAGTAAAGGAGTTTTGCTATTTGGGGAGCAAAATAAATGATGATGAATGATCGAAGTAGAGAGGATGTAAAATGTAGACTGGCAATGGCAAGGAAAGCGTTTCTGAAGAAGAGAAGTTTGTTAACATCGAGTATAGATTTAAGTGTCAGGAAGTCGTTTCTGAACGTATTTGTATGGAGCGTAGCCATTTATGGAAGTGAAACGTGGACGATAAATAGTTTAGACAAGAAGAGAATAGAAGCTTTCGAAATGTGGTGCTACAGAAGAATGCTGAAGATTAGATGGGTAGATCACATAACTAATGAGGAGGTATTGAATAGAATTGCGGAGAAGAGAAATTTGCGGCACAGACTGGCTAGAAGAAGGGTTCGGTTGGTAGTACATGTTCTGAGGCATCAAGGGATCATCAATTTAGTATTGGAGGGCAGCGTGGAAGGTAAAAATCGTAGAGGAAGACCAAGAGGTGAATACACTTGGCAGATGTAGGTTGCAGTAGGTACTGGGAGATGAAGAAGCTTGCACAGTATAGAGTAGCATGCAGAGCTGCATCAAACTCGTCTCTGGACTGAAGATCACAACAACAACATATTAATGTTCGGTTGGGTCGAAGGCAAGTTTCACACTGTTAATCCTCCACAGGTAGTTTTTCTCTGTGTTACCGATAAATTACCGCAATACGGTTGCTAGTTCCACTGCATGGCGGTCACCAGTCGCCACAGCTTCGTTATCTGTTGACGTCTCACGCGGAGCTTAGCAATATACTTGGGACAGCGTGGGGATCACCCTGAACAGTCAGGTGAGAGTAGTGATTCGGTATTGTCTCCGGTCTGGACAAGAGTAAGGCCGGTATTACTCTTTCATATTTCTTTGATGAAGTTAGTTTGACAAACATATTTGTCGCAGTGTAATAGGGAACTTTTGTCAAATGCTGCCTTTAGTCAGTTTTTTTTTTTTAAATCAAATCTAGCGCCTCGCCATGGATATGATGGAAGAAAGCGATCGTCTTCTGTTTAGTGTAAGCGGCTCGCATGTACAAACCCAATGCGAAACGATCATGTGTTGTGTATATGTAGTGGAGAAGTGCGTTTAAAATGCAACTGGTATGGTATTCCAGAGCTTATCGTTGTGCTATAAATATGGGAAGGCGGTTTATAATCTGCGGTGAAGTAAAATATTTTTTTCTTTTTTAGGCAGGGAGATGGAAACCCACTTTTTCTTCAAAACGAATGAAAATAATTTGCCCTGACGTATTTGTATAAAAAGTCGTATCCAGGAAAGATGTAATGCAAGTTTATTGTCATCACTGATGCTCATTTTCATTGAAAAGGGATTAAAGAACTGTTGTTGTTTGTCAAGGAGAGAAGATAAGCACGTACGATTCATTAATGATGCAGCAGTGGCAGCTGAAAGCGAATAGGAATTGAGTTTTATACTAAACGTAGTGGAACATTTGCAAGCTCTAGGTTAAGATGTGCACGCAAACAAGAAAGTGTCATATGCAGACATGTTAGAGGACGAGTAAATGTTGCAGTCGGGAAAGAGAAACTTGATACGTACACGCAAGGCGTAGAAGCAAGGACAAGGCCAAAATGGCTTTTACAAGAACAAACAGCAGCTAGTGATGAAGAATGGCAAAGGCCTTGCCGCAGTGGATACACCGGTTACCGTGAGATCACTGCAGTTAAGCGCTATCTGGCATGGCCGGCACTAGGATGGGTCAGCATCTAGGCCGCCATGCGCTGTTGCCATTTTTCGGGGTGCACTCACACTCGAGATACCAACTGAGGAGCTACTCGACCGACTAGTAGCGGCTTCGGTCAAGAATACCATCACAACGGCCGGGAGTGCGGTGTGCTGACCCCACGCCACTCCTTACCGCGTCCTCCATAGCGGATGACGCTGCGGTCGGATGGTCTCGATGGGCCACTTGTGGCATGTAGACGGAGTAGTTTTTTTTAATGATCAAGAACGTAAAGATCATGCCTAGTTTTGAACGTATTAAAATGAGTCTGAAATCGATAAAGGAATTCGCAAAACGAATTAAAATCGGCGTAAAGCATCAAAAAGTACTTGTCAAGCACGCGGATACATTCATAATCAGTCTGTTTTGAACTTAAGCATATTAGATCACGATTCATATGTCGTGCTGTAACGTTACGAATATGTGGGCGAGTTATTCGCCTGCTACTGCGGACAGCTGGATTTGATTGCTTGGCCGGGTGCGATTCACCGTGACGAGGTTGTCACGCGGCCGCCCCAGGCGAGTCCAAGTGCTGAAGACAAGCAGCGTCGCCGGAAATGGGTAAATCCCAAAGCTGCGAATTTGGATGGCTGTTGCACACATGGCCTTCGTTCAGGAGATGCTCTGAAAATGGCGAGTGTCAGAGAATCTTCAAGACTGCTAAGTTACAGCTTTTCGACTCTATAATAATCCACAGTCAAGTATTAAAGCAAATCTGAATACATTTGCTATCTCAGAAAAATACGGCACATCCAATGACGCAACAATATTACAATATCTTTAAAACTACAGAAGTTAATAATTCACAGCGAATAAACAATTTCACAACGAACCTCTGAATTAACTTATAAACGCTTCATGCAGTTCCAGCATACGATATCTCAGATGACAGCACTGCATTTAGCTTTCATCTCTGAAAGCTATGTATCTATCTATTTTATTTCTTGATTTAATACGTCTTTTACATCTTTTTTATTACGCAGATATTTGTCAGAACGTCGTATTTTCCACATTTAGCCAGCAAATAAACACAGCATGAACACCTCACATATTGTCATACATATGTAGGTATTTAATGAATATTTAACTATTTTGCCAGTGGCTTTATTTAAATTTTGATTGCAAGTGCTATTAAGCAAACTGTGCTGTTTTAAAAGTGGTCAGACGGACACCACAACTAAAAAACCTAAAAAAAAAAAAAAACACTTAACGTGAGCGGATTTTGAAAAGAATACTGGCTCATTTGTTTGTGGACAAATCTTTATTTACAATTATTATGAATGTTTTGAGTGTGACAAAATTTTATAGCATCGCTTTATTTCAATGTTATTGTAATATATTAGGGTTGTCCAGGAAGTGGTCATGTAGAGTCAGACCATGTCTGTAGAGCATGAGAACGTTGTATTTTTGGTTGTGACGGCCTTCAGGCATTGAGCAAGCAGACACTAGCTGAATACTATGGGAGGCAAGTGGAGACTGGGTCTTTTCGAGTGAAGAGATCGATGGAGTGAGTATAGACCCTTCTACGTTTGTGCTGGATGAAGACAGACCTGACTGTCGTAACGTGCATGATTCGGACCTGTAGGTTATACGAGGGTCGGTCAAAAAGTAATGCCTCCCATTTTTTTTCTACTTAAAAAAATTAAGTTAAGTGAAAAATTTGAATTTGGCGCCATTCCTCAAACCTTCTTCTGCAATCCACTGCAGTAGTAACTTTCTGTGTCAACAGGTGGCAGAACAGCAGAAGTTTGTAAGATGGCCGACATCGATGTTCGTTTGAGACAGCGTTGTGTGATTGAATTCTTGAATGCAGAAGGTAAAACGCCCATACGCATTCATGAAAGACTGAAGAAGGTGTATGGTGTTGTGACAGTGGATGTCAGCACTGTTAGACGATGGGTTCGTCGTTGTAAGGAAGCTGAAGGGCAAACACCATTGACTGACGAAAAGCGGAGCGGCAGGCCGGTGAGTGCAGTGACTCCACACAACATTCAGCAAGTTGATGACATCATTCGTGGTGACCATCGGGTGACTGCAGATGAAGTGTGTCGCATTATTTCTCTTAGTAAAAGCAGTGTGATCACGATTATTAAACAATTGGGGTACTCAAAAGTTTGTGCACGGTGGGTTCCAAGAATGTTAACCGATCAGAATAAAGAGGCAAGGAAAACAATAGCCTCCCACCACTTGCAGCGCTTCCGTTTAGAGGGAGATGAGTTTCTGAAAAAATTGTGACCGGGGACGAAACATGGGTGCATTTTTTTGAACCCGAATCAAAGAGGCAGTCAGTGGAGTGGCGTCACACAAGCTCGCCGAGGAAGAAAAAATTCAAAACTGTGCGATCGGCAGGGAAAGTTATGGCAACAGTTTTCTGGGATACAGAGGGTGTGATTCTGGTTGATTTTTTGGAGCAGGGATGCACAATAAATTCTGTTCAATACGTCACAACCCTCAAAAAACTTAAAGCACGTCTTCAGCGAGTTCGCCCAACAAAATCAATGGCAGATGTTCTTCTTTTGCATGACAATGCAAGACCACACACCAGTCGTCACACCTCTGACGAGATTGTCAAAATTGGATGGGAAGTTTTGCCTCATCCCCCATACAGCCCTGACCTGGCACCATCAGACTTCCATCTGTTCGGGCCACTAAAAGAAGCTCATCGTGGGATTCATTTTGAAGATGAGGAGGCCGTCAAAACATCCGTGCGTCATTGGCTTAGGAAGCAGAGCTGTGATTTTTACCGTGCTGGGATACATGCCCTTGTTCAAAGATGGACCAAAACTGTAGAGATGGGCGGAGATTACATTGAAAAATGACAAAATGATCCTCAATGTTGTGGTTTTCAACCTATGTAATTGCATTTAAATTTCCTGACAATTAAACGTAGAAAAAAAAATAGGAGGCATTACTTTTTGACTGACCCTCGTAGATTCTGGGCGGTGAACAGCCGCTGTGAGACTTAACTTTTTGCTGTTATATTACGGAACTGAGGATAGACACAGTACGACTATGAAACTACTAGCATTAAAAATAGCAGTTTCTCAGTTGATATCATGCGATCCCTCTGTTACTACATGCCAACAGCTCTGTGGGAACTATGACGAAGTATTTGATGACAGTGTCATACCCCTTCTGTGTCACGTCAAAGATCTTTGTCAAAGAAATCTGATAGTGTAACATCGGCCAAAGTGACCTTCACGTGATCATATTTATTGTACAGTAATGTTGCGCAATAAAACTGATCAACCGAGGTTGCTATTGATGGTTTGCGCATTACAGTGAAGAAGACAACAAAGTTTTAAAAATATCGACACTCGTTCAGCGTATTGTACCGTGTAAGGATGGTATTGCTCCATAAAAGTCAGTTCCCGCCGAAACCGAGAGAAATTCAATTCACCACGAAAGAATGTCTGCAAAGAACTGAAAAAAATAAATGACAAAACATTTGAGAGTGGGCAGAAAAATGTATGTGACAGCACCACATGGTACTTAGAAGAAATAAAAGTTCATTGTTGATCAGGGAATGCCTCGCTGTCCACAACAGCAGAGGAAAATGGTGATTACAGTGTCGTTACAGCAGTGGCGGCGGGTTATCATGTGCCAATATGCTACAGCACATTGTAAATATCGCACTAAAATTATTCCATTTCTCTTCGGATGCGAGCCAGAATCGCACTAAAATCGTGTCATCCCCCTTCGAATGAGTGCTGGTAAGCAAATAAAATAGAAGAAAACAAGTTTTTCAGCGCTCTCTCCGCGATTACTAGAAACGATCAACACGGAGAAGTGGTTGTGAAGTGGAATCGCGAAGGGACAACTACAGCTAAATCTGCGGCATCCACGGCAACTTCGTGGATCGCCCCGACAAGCCACAGCCACCCGAGAGACGTTACTTTTTAAATCTCCCGCCAGCGTGCCGCACTCCGGTCTCCGAAGCAGATTTCCCTAGTGTAGTGAATCAGTTTGAATCACTTAATAAAGGCAAGGCTTCCGGTCCGGATTATATACCAGTTCAATTCCTTCCACAGCATGCTGATACAATAACTCCATACTACTCGTCGACAGATCCGTACCTAAAGACTGGAAAGTAACACAAGTCAGACGTGATCCCATATCGCTAATGTCGATTTGCATTAGAATTTTGGAACATATACTGTTTTCGAACATTATGAATTACCTCGACGAAAACGAGTGATTAACAAATAGCCTACACGGATTCAGAAAATATCGTTCTTTTGAAACACAACCAGCTCTTTATTCACACGAAGTACTGAGTGCTATCAATGGTGGATGTCAAACTGATTCTATATTTTCACATTTCCGGCCTTTTGACACCGTTTCTCACAAGCGACTTCTAATCAAACTGCGTGCCTATAGAGTATCGTCTCAGTTGTGTGACTGGATTCGTGATTCCTGTCAGAAAGGTCGCAGTTCGTAGTAACTGACGGAAAGTCCTGGTGTTCCCCAAGAAAGTGTTATAGGCCCTAAGCTGTTCCCGATCTACATAAACGATTTATGTGACAATCGGAGCAGCCATTTTAGATTCTTTGTAGAGTTTGTAGAGGACACCGTCTTGTGAAGTCAACAGACGATCAAAACCAGTTGAAAAATGATTTAGGCAAGACATCTGCATCGTGCGAAAAGTGGCAATTGACTCTAAGTAATGAAAAATGTGAAGACAGACACGTGAGTATTAAAAGGAATCCACAAAATTTCGGATACACGATGAATCAAACAAATCTAAAGGCTGTAAATTCAACTAAACACTTACGGATTACCTATTACAACATAGATAATGTAGTGGGAAAAGCAATCCAAAGACTGCGGTTTATTAGCACAACACTTAGAAAATGCAACATGTCTACTAAAGAGACTGCTTACACTACGCTTATCCATCCTGTTCTGGAGTATTTCTGTGCGTCTTGGGATCTCATCAGATAGGACTGACGGAGGACATCGATAAAGTTCAAAGAACAGCAGCTTTTTCTGTATTATCTCGAAATTGTTAAGGGAGTGTCACGGATATGATACGAGTATTGAGGTGACGATCATTGAAACACAAGCGTTTCCCGTTGTGCCAGGATCTACTCATGAAATTTCAATCACCTGATTTCTCCTCAACGTGTGAAAATATTTTGTTGGCGGCCACCGACATAGGGAGAAATGATAATCTCAATAAAATAACGGAAGTAAGAGCTCGCACGGTAAGATTTAAATGTTCGTTTTCGCAGCGCGCTGTCCGAGAGTGGAACGGTAAAGAAATAGCTTGAAGGTGGTTCGAAAACCCCTCTGCTAGGCACTTAATTGTGAATTGCAGAGTAATCATGTAGATGCAGACGTAGACGTAGATGTAGATATGGCGTCACGTAGACACGCTACCAGAGGACACGGGACTGAAACAAGCTCACTGCATGCGACTCTGATTGGCCGGCGCATCTTTTTAAGCAGCCGCTCTCAGAGCTTCGTCCCAAGATTCAGTGCATCGATAGCCTTACCAATTTTAGTATAGAAGATTACAATGAGTACATTACATGCTGAAACTACACATGATAACCGGTAACGGCCTCCAGGCATCCGCCAAACAGAAACCCTCCATCGGACTGTCACAGAGTATAGCGTGATTCATCACTTCAGATCACTCGTTTCCAGTCCTTCACTATGTGTATGCTACTAAACATTACAATTATTCGGCGACTTATGTAAGTATCTTTCAAGATTATTTGTTACAAGCAAGATCTTTACTCTCTTTGCATACAACTCAGCACCACAAAAATGACTGAAGCGCCTAGAACCGCCCGGCCATCAGCACCACAGAAGAGCGTATAGCATTCGTAGTTATCTATGACTCAGTTGTTACGAGGGGGTAGTGTAAATAAACTTATTAATGTGTTGTAGACGTCTGATTGTATTTATTCGCCATCTCAAATACCGACACAACAAACGAAGACCAGGCAGATCTCATGAACTGAAGGACAGGGACTATCTAACATTGTGAAGGATGCTTATCGTATGAAACTAGCGTAAAGAATCCATCGTGAGTACCAAAGTGCTACCAGTAGTACAGTTAGCTCAAATATTGTGCGCAAGAAGTTAAAAATAATGGGATCCTATGGTCGAGAAACTCATCTTAAGGCAAAAAATTTTGTAGTCGGTGCTAAGCTACACTTGAGTTGGAGTTAAGACCGACGCCACACGACAGTGAAGGACTGGAAACGAGTGATCTGAAGTGATGAATCACGCTATACTCTGTGACAGTCCGATGGAGGGATTCTGTTTGGCGAATGCCTGGAGGCCGTTACCGGTTATCATGTGTAGTTTCAGCAGCGAAGTATTGAGTATGGAGGAGTATAGCAGTCATGGTGTACAGTAGAGGAGCAGTTCGGAGACGGTGATTGTATCAGCATGACAATATACCCTATCATAAAGCAGCTTCTGTGAGACAATGGGATTTTCATAAGAACTCCCTGAAATGGAGTGGCGTGCCCATATTTCCGACCTGAACGCAATGGAATATCTTTGGTATGAGTTAGAACTTCGCTCCAGATCCCAGCGTCCAACATCACTACATTCTTTGGTTTTGGCTCTCGGGGAAGAATGGGCTGCCATTCCTCCACAGACAATCATACACCTCACTGAAAGTTTCCCCAGGAGAGTTCAAGTCGTCATAAAGACGAAGCGTGGACACACCTCATATTCATATTCATTAATAGGTGTCCAGATACTTTTAATCAGGTAATGTAGTAACGTAACTTTCTCCGTGCGTTTCAGATGGGCACCAGATACGACAACGGAGAAAGAAAGCCACTAGAACTGGAACAACGAGAACGTCTGAGGAAGTAGTCCAGGGGACTACTAAACATTCATAGAAGAATTTACCGCTTATGACGCACAAGTGTCGCCTAGAGGCATGTTGGCTTGCACCGCTCGATGGGTACGACTGTTTTCCCCTTTTATCGGGAGGGTCAGCGTCCTGGAGCCTCGATAAGGGGGCTCCGAGGTCTTATGTAACGGGTCTTGTGCAAGGAGATAGTTTAATCATGACCACGTCTGTGAAAACGAACGAGGCGCGTGTGTCCACTGTCGCATTTCTTCCGAAGGTTCGTTCCGAAATCCGGTATTGGAGAGGTAGGCGTTGAAGAACTCACCCGCGAACCACAAACGCTCACATTTTACTGAGGTGGCAAATGTCATGGGGTAGCTCCTAATATCGTGTAGGACCACCTTTTCTCAGGCGTAGAGCAACAACTCGACGTAGCATGGACTCAGAAAGTCGTTGGAAGCCCCTGCACAAATGCTGAGCTATGCTGCCACTACAGCCGTCTATAACAGCGAAAGCGTTGCCGATGCAGGATTTTTTGCACCAACTGACCTCTCGATTATGTCCCATAAATATTCGATGGGATTCATGTCGGCCGATCTGGGTGGCCAGATGAATCGCTCGAACTGTCCAGAATGCTCTTCAAACCAATCGCGGACAACGGTGGCCCAGTGACATGGTGCATTGTCATCCATAAAAGTTCCATCGTGGTTTACGAACATGAGGTCCCTGGATGGCTGCAAATGATCTCCAAGTAGCCGAACATAAGCGTTTCCACCAGAGGACCCAGTCCATTCCGTATAAAGACACGCCTCACCATTATAGAGACACTACCATCTTGCAGAATGCCGTGTTAACAACTTGGGAGCCGGCCGAAGTGGCCGAACGGTTCTAGGCGCTACAGTCTGGAGCCGCGCGACCGCTACGGTCGCAGGTTCGAATCCTGCATCGGGAATGGATGTGTGTGATGTCCTTAGGTTGGTTAGGTTTAAGTAGTTCTAAGTTCTAGGGGACTGATGACCTCAGAAGTTAAGTCCCAAAGTGCTCAGAGACAGTTTTTGAACAACTTGGGTTCATGGCTTCGTGGAGTCTGTGCCACACTCCAACCCTACCATCGAGTCTTATGAACTGAAATTGGAGCTCAACTGACCAGACCACTGTTTTCCAGTTGCCTAAGGTCTAACCGACATGTTCAAGAGCCCAGGAAATGCACTGCTGTCGATGTCGTGCTGCTAGCAAAGGCACTCGCATCGGTGGTCTACTGCCATAGCCCATTAACGCCAAATTCGCCTTATTGCCCTAACGGATACGTTCTTCGTACGTCGCACAGTGATTTCTGTTGTTATTTCACACAATGTTGCTTGCTTATCAGTACTGATAATTCTACGCTAACTTCGCTGCTCTCTGTCGTTAAGTGAAGGCTCTCGGGCACTGCGTTATCCGTGGTAAGAGGTAATGCCTGAAATATGATTTTCTCGGCACAATCTTAACACTGTAGATCTCGGGATACTGAATTGGCTAACGATTTCCGAAATGGAATATCCCATACGTCTAGCTCCAACTACCATTTCGCGTTCAAAGTCTGTTAATTCCCGTCGTGCGGCCATAATCACGTCGGAAATATTTCCACTTGAGTCACCTGAATAAAAATGACAGTTCCGCCAATGCAACAATGCAATGCCCTTTTATATCTCCTGTAAGCGATATTACCACCATGCGTATATGTGCATATCGCTGTCCCACGATTTTGTCACCTCAGTGTACATGAACTCTGCAGCGGTATTCGTAGTTGAGTAACGAATATTCCACGAGTTTCTGACTACCTGCCCGCAGTGTTTCGTTACTCGTATGTTTCCTTCCTCACACGCAGTCCGTATGTAACTCGACCCAGCAAGTACTTTTCGTACGCCCCCTATTTCTTATTCTCGGTGGGGAAAGTTGTTAGTGACACGGAGTACCGAATACATTTATACGACTCACCATGTATTCTTTTCCTGCATGCAGTCTGTGTACGATTCGGGCAGATCTAATGTGTCTGCCTATAGTGGCCTACGTGAAGCAGTGGCATGGAAATTCATGTAAGAATTATCTCCATAGGACAACGAGTTCAACTCTTGCAGCTTCAGCTGTTACATCAATTTCGGTACTACCATGGTGACTGTTCTTCAGTACGTAGAAGAGAAAAATATGTTCAGGAAAGACACCCCACTGAAATAACACCCGGACTAGCACGGATCACATGAGAGCGAATGGAGAAGGCGTTCAACCCCTGCAATCAGATGCTACCTGATACAGCGCCGCTCTTATGATATAAATGCCGTACAACCATGTCTCCAGGCAAGGATGCAGGTTTAGTTCTGCGGGTGTCATAGTTTGTTCGTGATTTAGGATGACTGTCAAAATACCTTTTATCTTTGGCATCTTTGTTGTAAGGAGCGGGGTATGAGACTGACTTTCTCACCCCTCCCCCTAAAACCCAAAACCGCCCGTTTACACGTGCCACAAATGCCTAGGATTTTGAAAATAACAATAACAATATATAAAGTGTATAAAAACAATATTAATTCTCTAGTCCGGCGGCTGTTAGTCTCCGATCAATGGTGAGGGATAACAGAATGTTGCAATGGGGCCAATAAATCGATCTTGGGTGCCCGTCACGGATGTGTGGGGGTTACGATGTACCTGTTGCACAATACGGCGATCCTTCCTTGTGGTGGGCAAATGGAGTCGACCAGAACCTTGAAGACTAATATACCTGCCCTAACGTTCCCATGCAGTCGGGCCAGTGTCGAATTTGAATGCCCTATAAATCTGGATACTGCACGATTCGACAAGCCAGACGTACAGTGCGGCCCCTTTCAATGACTGTCAGGTGCTGATAAGGCTGTCTCATACGAGTATGCAGCATCTCCGTGTCCTTCACAGTGATCGCTCAACATCTGACGCTATTCTCGTTCTTTATGTACCCTACTAGGCCTGCTAACAACACTAAAAACGACCAATACTAATGGACTCCAGTGGCTGTTCTCCTTGTCGCAGCGAAATGCAACTCTAATCATTTACATAACCACCGACGTTGTGGACGTGGAGGAAATTACGTTGACATTCGATCGTGTGTTCTGCATGCTTCATTTTCTTATCAGAAATTGCAAATTGTATATATTTCAGAGTAAAATTCAGTCGACAGTTGCATAGTTATTTTTATTTTGCTTTACCGGATTCGACAAGTTAAATTATCAGCTTCGCAAGTGTAATATTGACTTATCAGCAGTGAATATATTCTTCACAGAAACATAACGCCATGGCATGTCCAAAAATATAGATACTGGATGTGGTAATTATAACCACAGTTGGATAATTTACAGTAAATGTGTCACATTCATGTACATAGTCAAGCTGTTGTGGTAGCAGGAAGGAACATGTCATGGCATTATGCTTCTGTGAAGGAGATACTGACATCTGCTAGATCAATATCAAGCTTCAGAAGACGACAAAAAAAAAAAAAAAATGGTTCCGAGCACTATGGGACTTAACTGCTGAGGTCATCAGGCCCCTATAACTTAGAACTACTTAAACCTAACTAACCTAAGGACATCACACACATCCATGCCCGAGGCAGGATTGAAACCTGCGACCGTAGCGGTCGCGCGGTTCCGGACTGTAGCGCCTAGAACCGCTTGGCCACGCCGGCAGGCCAGAAGACGACAGATTAATCTGTTGAAACCGCTGGAGCAAAATAAAAATATCTGAGCAATTGAAGACCGAATTTTATTCTGAAATATATACCATACTACAGTTGCTGAGAAAATAACAGGTATGAATGAAATCAGTGTAAATGGCTATATTAAATTATTCTTGGGGAGGGGGGGGGGGGCCGTCATAAACTCCATAACGCTCCTCTTGGACCTGTGCCTGTCTGCCACGGTACAGAATACCTCTGCCTCCCATTGGCTACGTTGGTGACCTGTCACCTGTTTCACCCAGTCGAACATGGGTGGAGGTGCAGGTTCCACTTTCCGCCGTCTGATTTTCCATTGGTCCGTAGCTGTCAGGCTGTGGTGGACGTTGCGAGAAAGTTATCATGCTGACGACGTACACATGCAGCCGTGCGGAACTACTGTCGGGAGGTTCGAAGCTACCGACCGCTGCTTGAATGGCGAATCCCTTTGCGCTTCTGGTAGTGGTCAATGTGACACAGTCTCCTACACACTAAGCCATACGAATCGTTGTGTGACCAGTGCCCTGGTAATGCGAATGGCTCGCTTTTGCGACACCTAGCACGCGACACTCGGATAGGTGCATAGGATAGGTTCTCGATGAAGTGACGAAAAGTACTTACCACTTGGTGAGCACCTTGAACCAGATATGGGGGCTCTGTCGTGCATTGAGTTACGTCTACGGATATTCGTAGCTCTACGGTATAGAAAGCGATTAGGAGCTCCTGATTAGCGCAGCTACTTTTGTAGTGCTGACGCTTGGTAAAATGTCAAGAAAAGAAACACATGTATTAATCAATTGAAAGTAAGCTTCTCTTCATAACCTATGTTTTAAAGTTAGCATTACCGTTTCATTTGCTTTTTTATATTTATTTGAAAATTCTGTTGAAATTTGTTGTTTTTGTTGTAGATATAGCGTCACAAACTTAATGGCAGACTTGATAACAGAACCATTGGAAAATTGGAAAATTTCTGCAGAATGCCTAATGTAGATTTTAAATATGTTAATACACTGTCTAATCACATTATTGTAATCACTTGTTAAAAGCCTGAAGAACCACCTTTTGCAGCACGAATCACTGCGAGACGTGCAGGAAAAGAGTCAATGAGGTTTTGGAAGATACTAACAGGGACGTGA
Organism: Schistocerca gregaria; assembly: GCF_023897955.1. NCBI lineage: Eukaryota > Metazoa > Arthropoda > Insecta > Orthoptera > Acrididae > Schistocerca > Schistocerca gregaria. The sequence continues at coordinate 517,460,345 of NC_064931.1, read as the reverse complement.
AGCCGTGCGAACTCCAGTGCCTTGGCCAGCTGAGTTAGGTTTCTCGGATGAGGATCCATGGCGTGAAAAGCTCGATCGACGGGGTCCCACAGATTTTCGACTAGTTTTAAGTCCAGGGACTTTGGTGGTCAGAGAAGTACGATAAACTCATCCTGGTCCTCTTCGAAACTGCGAGCTGCGTGACACGTTACATTTTCCCACTGATAGATGCTATCGTGCTGAGGAAAAACGTATTGCATATAGGAGTTGGCATGGTCCTCAAGGATATAGGGATATTTGTGCTGGTTCTTTGTGCCTTCCAGAATGACAAGATCACCCAGGAGCGCCACGAAAACATTCCCCAGTGCTGTCAACGCCGTCGTTGTTTGCTTCCCGAAGTTTTATGCCATGCACGCTGACACCCATCTGTCCGATGGAACATGAAACGCAATTCATCTGAAGAGGCAATATGTCGCCACTCAGTGGACGTCCTGTTGCGATACTGGCGTACAGATTCAAGCCTTCGACGCCGATAAACAACAGTCAGCGTGGGTCCATGAACTACGCTTCTGCTGCGGAGGTCCAAACGCAGCAACTTTCGTTGAACAGTCGTTGAGGAGACACTGTTGGTAGCCCCGTGGTTCATCTGGGCGCTCTGCTGGTCAACAGTTGCACATCTATTCGCCGGTACACATAGCCGCAGCCGTCCTTCACCCCTGTCATCTATGACCCTTGGTGCACCGCAGTTTCCTCGGCGCCGGTTTTGAGTACCGCCATTTTGCAATGCACGGTATACTTTAATCATGGCGGCACGAGTATAGTTTATAAACTTAGCCGTTTCTGAAATACTTCCACCCTTGCTCGGAAGCCAATGATCATGCCCTTTTGGAAGTCATATAAATCGATCCATTTCAGCATTACAATGACTGCACTGATTTCCGCGTCCCGCAGACTTGATTTATATACCTTTCACTACTACTGCTGCCACCTGTCGTCTGCGAGTGGTCATTGCACGCTGTCGTCGAACGTAGGGAGTGGTCATATTAATGTGACTGGACAGTGCAATATCTGACAGTACGAGAATCATGGAAATGCTCTTCTATTTTCGTTCAGATAAATAGTTTGGTCAGAACAGTTTCTTTTTAAACTTTTTCAGGAATTTGTTTAGATTGCATAATCGCATGGAAAGGCATTTTTTCTCTATACTTGTCTGAGTGGAGTACAACAAGACGTAAATACTGATGCAATGTTGTTCAATACACCACCCTCAGACACCAATAGAAATATCTGCAATTATATCCGGTATACCCTGTATGTACTATCATGCTCAGAAGTATCCGATGGCTCAGTGGTTAGCACACTGGACTCGCATTCGGGAGGACGACGCTTCAATCCCGCGTCCGGCCATCCTGATTTAGGTTTTCTGTGATTTACCTAAATCCCTCAACGCAAATGCCGGGATGGTTCCTTTGAAAGGGCACAGCCGACGTCCTTCCCCGTCCCTCCCTAATCCGATTATACCGATGACCTCGCTGTCTGGTCTCCTCTCTCCCCCCCCCCCCCCCCCCCCCAATAAAAAGCAACCCCCAACAACAAGTATCCGAACGACGTGAATTGCGTTCCACCTGACTTGCACGTAGCCCGAATAACGTAGATGTCTTGTAGATCTTCTAATTTCTTTGTGGTATAATCGTTTTACTGTACAAAACGGTCACCAGAAGACGCCACTAGTAAACACCGATCTTTATGGGAATCGCTCGACATGTAAATTACTACCTTGATATTGCAAGTATTAGGAAACACGTTATTAGATACGAGATAGACCTTAATGCTTGTAAATTCAACTTTAGTATGATGAGTGACATTTGAAAAATATTACTACACTCATTAGTATCTGAGACAACTAACACCCGTAAGCCTACCACAAAATCATTCAGTAACTCTTAGTCAAAACTAAATATTTTTGTGAATAAAGATTTTGAAAGAATATTTGAAGTCCAAAAGTTTTATCGCAATTCAAAGTACTTTTACTCTTTAAACGGTTCTCCAACCACCTATTGACCAACATCAGTGTGACTAGTGTTTCTGCATAAACTGCATAATGAATTAACCACTGACTAGTGTTCTATGGAAACCTCAACATCAGCAGCATATTACTAGTAATTTCACTGTACTCATGATAGCACGTGCCATCCATGCACCTTTGCTGAGCACTTGAAACATATACCTGTATGAGGACTCCGACAACCGTTCAGCTGAGCGGTGCTCTGCGCTACTCTAACGCCTTCTTGCGAGCATTCATAATCTAACGGGTCTTGAAGGGTTGCCTGTCCTCAGGCGCTCGAGCAGCATGGACCGCCACTCATATGAATGGGTCCCGAAGTCCCTGTATCGGTACATTTTTAAGGTGAGCAGGTGGCACTGAGTATGTTGCCGAACTAGGCGGGTACTTAGAGGGACCATTTCCTGTTTTATTAACGTATGTGACGATTTTGCACCTCTCCGTGATCACACTACAGCAGGGTGCGAAACAGGAGGGCTGATACAGTTTCATATCACGTTAAAATTTCTTCGAATGGTTTTCAACGGTCCCTAATGGTTCCATCCTCTATATCAGAGCAAACCTTACGGTCACACTACACTCCATATGTGTCACGTTACGTTCATAGTGTGTTGTAGCCCCACAATGAGAAGGTCTGAATCGTCTGGGGGCGAGGGTCAGCAGTGACGATCTTTCTATCGTGTGACACGTCCACAGTGGCGTTGGGCAAAATTGTGGTGGAATTTGATGCCAATGGGACATCATTAACCCATTTTACACCTCATACGAATTACTGAGCTCAGGCATTTTTTCGCATGCTTCGACACCTTGCTGTTTGAAGCGTTGCCGAGTGCGAGGGCGACGTCGCAGGGCGCAGCGCTTTTGAACCATTACAGAGGAAGGTTGTAGACACCTTTGACCCATATTTCAAACTTCCGTGTCACAGTGGGAGACATTTAGAGCGTTTCAAAAAAGTGATACTTTAATTCTGTTACGCAGTGTATTTCTTGATTGCATAGCGAATAAGTAACTCTTAGTATTTTTCCTCTATTATCTATAATAGGTAAGGAGCAGAGTCCAAATTCAAGTATCCATTTTTCAGACATGCAAACAGACCTCCTTCACCTCTGGTAAGCCAAGTCAAGAACGTCAGATTGCACCATGACTCGGAATCCCCCCCCCCCCCCCCTCCATTGGCGACAGGTGTAGAATCGGTTTAGGTCGTGACACGAGAGAAGCGTAAGTCGTAGCAAACAGAAACCCTGTCACTAGTAGGCTTTCTTACAGCAGATATTCTCTTTTATTTACCGAAGCAGTTGTTTAATTTATTTGAAGATGAGGCTTCGTATGTTTTGTTGTTCCTCTGAGTGTGGAATAAGGCTTCCAGCCTTCCGCGGGATCTATCGCTTCAGGGACGATAGAGTTCCGTAATTTTATTGTTTTCCGCAAGATTATAAACGCCTTTAGGATTCCAGGAAAGGCAAGTATCTGGGTCTAAATCCTGTCCCGATACTAAAATATTCATCATTTTACGTGAACCTTATGCACATGTCGATACTGATGAAAAAACAATAGATATTTAACGTCAATTAATGGCTGGAAAACAACGATGGCACGTGTCGGTTTCGAACCCTGGTCGAATTAAAAAAAAAAGATTGTAATATCATTTCAGTTTCAAGCATTTTGCGGCTAATCGACATATTCGATATCTAACATCTAATCGCGCTTAGTTAAGATGTGATTAGGTGCTCTGCTTGAATCCCCATCCGGCACAAAACAGTACATCATGGGATTTCAATTTTAAATACACGCACACATTCTTACTTGTGAATGAAATCATATAAAATATTTTTCTCGGTTAATTATCAGGGATGCTTAACAGGATCTCCAGAGCAGTACAAAAATATTCGACATTTATTTTCAAGTTCACACATGAAAACTCATACTAGTGGGAACTTGTAAATTTCACGTCTCTTTAGGCCTGGTCAGCAATGACGATCGGTGCTGCGATCTAGTCTTGCTCAGACGCATAATCGTTCCTTTGCTAGCAATGGTTATAAGCGTCGTGTTTGAATCCAGATCTAAAACAAAAAAATCGTCATGTCATTGAAAATTCAAACATGCGCACGAGTAGCTGCACATGACTCTCTTACTATTTAGTATCACTTCGTGTTAGCTCAGGAGGGTGATAGGTAACTCTCGGACTGCACATAGGCCTATGTGCCATCGTGAGCACAGTGAAATTACTTGTGTAAGCTGTTGGTGGTGAGGTTTCCATACAGTGCTTGTCGCTGTTAATCGCGATTTTTTAACTAGTTGGTTCATTAAACATTTTGTACAAACCACTCGCCACAGTAACGGCGGCTAGTAGGTGTTTTTAGAGAGCAAAAATACTTCCAATCGTCATAAAAGTTTGGGAGTTCGGATATTCTTTCAGATTCTTTTATTCATAAAAATGTTTAGTTTTGAAAAAGAGTTAGTGAATGATTTACATGATAGATTCGCGGGTATTAGTTGTCTCAGATACTAAAGTGAGTGTGGTAATAATTTTGTAATGTCACTCATTGCAGTAAGGTTAAATTTACACATGTTAAGGACTGTCTCAGTTCTAATAACGCGTTTCCTAATATCCGAAATATCGTCGTATTAATTTATATGTGGGCTGGTCGCCAAAGAGAGCAGTGTTCTCTTCCTCTTGTGGTCTCTTGTGGCAACCATTTTATATAGTCAAACGACTGTCCCGTGAAAGTTTAGAGTACCTGCGAGACAGCTGTGTTATGTGGGCTGCATGCAATTCAGGCGGAACGCAGTTCACATCGTCAGGATACCTTTGAGGAAGACAATACATGTAGGAACAGATAAATGCTAAAAATGGATCATGGAAATCAGAAATTGTGAATGATAATTTTAATCTGTTATTATAGATTATCTATCTGCAATGTAATTAAAAATAATTACAGCAGACGTGTTTCGCTTTTATTTGCAAAGCACCTCCTGTGGTATTCTGAAAATTGGATACACACGTTTGTACATTTAGTTTTTGATTCTTAGGTTAAAAACAGCGTTTTCTTTATGAAGTTGGTCTGCAAGCTACTTACGGTGTTTCTTTACATACTCTGCACCTTCCCCTCTTACTAGCAGTGGTTGGTGTCGACCGGCTTCATTTCACATCTGCAGTTTTTTTTCATTTTGCGTTATTTCCTGCGCTGCACAATTTATATCTGACTTTTCTAACCGTTTTTCATTCATCACTGGCACAGTGTTTGTGCCTGTTCGTTTGTTTTCGTTCACGTTGTGAGTGTTGCCAACCTATGAAACGATTTTGTGTGTGTGTGTGTGTGTGTCTGTGTGTGTGTGAGAGAGAGAGAGAGAGAGAGAGAGAGAGAGAAATTGGGAGAGGAGGGAGGAGAGAAGGATAGGGAGAGAGAGAGAGAGAGAGTGTGTGTGTGTGTGTGTGTGTGTGTGTGTGTGTGTGTGTGTGTATGAGACAGAGAGAGAGAGAGAGAGAGAGAGAGAGAGTTAAATTGTCTTGTATGTAGGTAGGGACGTGAGAGGGGTGGTCGATTTTTTTTTTCAAGGGGGGGGGGGGGAGGGGAGGAACGATAAGGATGGCCTCAACAGTGATTATGGGACAGATCTGGGAGGAAATTGTAGTCGTAAATGGACCCTGTGGTTATATTTTTACTTTTAATGTTATATTAAGTGGTCAATCTGTCCACGGGATAACTGTGCCACAAGGATAGAAGCGCGCCATCTCACATTACGGACGCTAGTGGGCCCAAGCTCCACACCCGTAAGCCGTCGACCTGCAATTTACGGTTAATCTTGTGATCTGTTCGTATACATGTGGTGTCACGTACCTACGGAAATCTACCAAGGAATTGACGAATCTATGTCATGCAGAAACAGTGTTCCATTACGTTTCACAAGTAATTCAACACGCTATTAAGTAAATGGTCATAATATTCTGGCTAATCATTGTACTTGATTACATTTGAGACTTGAGCGAGTGTAAGCGCCAAACGTAACATGACAAGATGTCATTGTATGCTAAACCCATTTCATAGAACCTGATTATTCTGTCTTATCATATGCTGCCTATGCACTCACTGGTATCATCGAGCCATAGAGGCACTAACTTTCAGATAATCACTTGGTTTTGATCGCTTTTCCCTTGACTGAATTTGGCGTACCACTGACATTTTCCCTCAGGTGGGAGAGGTTGCCGCGGGTTCTCTATAGCCGTAGTCACACTGCTAGCATGCTGTTTTTATCATGCTCCTAGTTTGAATTCAGTTGGGCTATTGTACAAACATTTCTTTATTTATCCTGCGCTTGATGAACGTCTCTGCATCTACATTATATTGCACAAGCCACCTTATGATGTGTGGCGGAGGGTACCTTTGGCACCACTATCTACTTTCCCCTTCTTTGTTCCATTGGTGAATGGTGCGTGATGAACGACTGTCGATAATCTTCCGTATGAGCTTATAATGAGTCACCCTCCTCTAACATTACCTTTTTTTTTTGATAGACATAACCGATACCTTGTATACTTTCGATTCTTGCATAGATTAAAATTATCTCAGCTGTTTCATTAAAAGAATTCATATGATTTTGTATACGATGAATTATGTTTCAGGCTAAATGTACAAAAAAGAAATTAATGTGTTACAGTCGATATGTACTAATAGTTAAAATTATTCTTATTTTAAAAATATTTGAAATTACGAAATTTCTGGTAAACTTAAAATTCATATTATTAATTATACAATCTAACTCTAATTATTAGATTTATTTCTGGATTTATTTATAAAATAATGATATAATTTGGTGAAGATTCTTCTTTGGTAAAGAAAGTTTGTAAACTCTTTGGAATAATGTGAGTACCGCAGAATGTAAGTTGTGGTGGTGGGCATGCCTCTGATGGTAAGAGACGTTTTCTATGTTTGTCGCCAACAATGTAGTTACTGTTCTTTTTTTTGTTTTCAATGTGGAAAATGTAAAAACGGTGTGATGTTGACAGATGTAACAAAGAACAAAATTCAAGAATAATACAGGCAAATCTTCATCAGTTATTTAGTCATCAGGGGCCTACAAAATCGAAATTTCAGCTGCAAGAATGTACCCATAGACAGAGACTTTGAGCCATCGAAAAATAGAGATAAGTAAATAGTTATTCTTTTGTATATCTTACGCCTCTCGAAGCTTTCAAAATTTGTGCAAAGATAGAGAATTTTAATAGTGATGTGTGGGAGGGTAAGATTACAAGCTCCAGTTTCTCTGATGTTTTCGTCGTGGTCGTATCACGAGACATGTGGAAGAATGTAATTTGTTTCCCGACTCTTCTTCGAAATTACGCTCTCCGAATTTCAACAGCAAACCTCTCCGTGATACACAACGCTTTTATTGTAGGGGCTGGAGTTTGTTGAGTATCTACCTAATGTTACTAAACGATTCCGTGACGAAACGTGCCGCTCCTGGTACAAGAAAGAGGAAGAGTAGTAGAACTTAAAGTGTGGTCCAGGTCAGTCTGCAATTTCTGAGGGATAACGAGCAGACGTAGAAAAACAGCCCTACGGTGACGGCAGGTGCTTACTTGGATCAGTGCTCAATACTGTCACAGGGCACCTAAGATAAGTGCGGATTTTGGGATTTAATAAGGATACTTGCAGGGAATTCAAGGGACTCAAGGCTATTGTTCACTCCATTGAGGCTAACTACCACACTGAAGGCTGTTTCTAGGCATTAGGAGGCGAGAGCTAACAGAAGCAGCAATTACTAGCAGTATCGTAAATAAAAATGCTTGAGCAGCACTCAGAGTGGAAAACCAGACTTAAATCGTAGCTTACACGACGCTGGCGTCGAGCGGCACGGAGTCAGAGTTCAAACGTTCTGACTGAGAACTCTTCTGAACACGAAACTCTGTGTTTTTAAAGGATTGTGGTGGCGTATGGTTTCTGCCTATCTATAGTCAGCCCACTGTTGCACCGGCACGTTACAGGCATTGGCCAATCTGACGTGCGGCTCTGCACATTCCTGGTGCCTCTTGCCAACCACATTTAGGTCCTTTCTCCTCTGCTACCCTGTACATGGGAATGTTTCTGGCTTTGACACTAACAAACACCATTTTTGGTAGGAGCAGTGTTCAGGTGAAAGCTAAACATCAGTTCCCTTACTGGTACGGCTAGCAACAGCTTTTTAAGACAGTTTGCTCCTCCCTAAAGGTGGAGACTTCTCTTTCGTGAATGAGGACCGCTGTTCCAGTAGTTAGTCTCATTTCCCATCTCACTTCAACCTGTATGAATCCACTGACGTTGCTTTTCTCAGGAGTAAGTACTAAGTTTGCTGCATATGGTAGGACGTGTCTGTTTGCGACCACCATCGACAGTGACAACTTGTAACAGCGTCTAGACGGTGTATGGAATTTCTTGGTAATTCTCTGAATTGAAACTTCTACACTGGGACAGCTGCCTGAAGGGTCTGCAGTTGGCATGTGCCCTCCATTACTGTTTACCTCGTGTGACATAACGCTACCACTTGTGCCTGCCTTCTGCATTTTGCCTCTGGTTTCCTGTCTTTGAATGCCTTCGCTGGCTTTCAACAGCCTCATACTTAACAATGTATAACACAATAAAGCGTCAATGCATGACATTCCACGTTCACTACTTCTTCTGTTAATCCTGCTTGGAAGGGGTTGTAAACCAAAAATATTTCCGAATCTTTCGAACAGGTGTTTTTAAGCTACCTCTTTAACGGATGAATTACATTTCCTCAAGATTCTTCCACTGACTCTCAGCCCGGAATCTTCTTTCTCCATGATCTCTTTTAAGCTGTTATTCCACTTCTGGTCGCTCCGGACGGATACTCCTATATATTTAGCTGTTGCTACTGTTTTCAGTATGTTTGCAACAATAACGTAATCAAAAAGGAATTCTTTTCTTCACCTATTTACGCCAAATATGTTACGTTGAGTTGATTACAAAGTGAACAATAGGCCCGATCGTAGCGAAAATTAACTTGATCACCTTTCATTTCAAGGTAGTGTGCTTGTCATCTCGTATGAAAAGCGATCGCAGAAAATATCTTCGAGGGCAAGCACCACGATTTGCTACTAACGTGATTATCTTAATTGAAAAAAAGTAAGAGATTGTACTTTAAGTGTTGACGGAACTGTGACGAAATGTGGAAGCAAAATTTTAAAGTTGAGTTAGTCGATGGTGTAAAAATAACGTCAGGACGGACGTGGACAAGTACCTGCTTCAAAGAAAAGGGAACAAAGTGCTCACAGTGTCACAGTGTATGTGTCACATGCATAATTGTGTTAGTAAGCAACAATAACTATGATTTTATAAATAATAATAATGCATGCCAACTATGTGAAAACTTCACAGCTTTTGTCCGAATGCATGGTTTCGCTGCTACATATGGTGTCCGTCCATATAATTCCGAGACTGATTGTATTCCTGGTGTATAAGCGACGTCATCGCAGTAACTATGGTGGTAACTTGAACTTACAATTGTAAGCAACAGATGCGCATTAGACCAATCAGTTGTGAGCAGGTAGCGTTAAGTAGTGGACGTGCGGCCATAGTGTGCCAACGTTGTTTGTCACAGGTCGCAATGGTGCAACACCTCTGAATCAAGTGTTCAAGACATTCTCCAGTATATTTCGAGGAAGAGGAAAGTTTGTATAAACTTTGTCCCGCATACCTTAACTCCCGAACATAAACGACGCTTCGATGCCTGCTGCGACTTGACAGAAATGCAAAACGCGGGAAATTCCTTTGTGACGAGACTTGGTGTGATCAGTGCTAACCTACATAAAACGACAAAGGGCAGAGATTCACATGAAGTGTTAACGCTTCACGACATAGTCGACAATCGAGCCACTGTGACGCTTGAGTTGAACCGAATCCCAAGAAAGAGTTTTCTGTCAATTTCACATGGTTGTATGAACTTTGTCCATTGCACTCAATTGGGGCATCAGAGGCATTAAAACAAACTTATTCACTTTTCTCCCTTTTTTATTAATTTACGTTTTGGACTCACATGACGTAGGCTACTGATAAAAATTTCTCGAGCTTCCAGCCATGGTTCGGTGGTTAAAAACCCACGAGTTTTCGGCCGAGTTCTCCTCAGCCATTGTCAAATTGTATTTGTCACAAGGTAGCTTCTGCCGTCTTTATACAGAGTGCATTATCTAAAACTTGCACCGCAAATATTGCGGAAATGGAAAGTGCTATTGATGTGCGATTTTCACAGAATAGATTGGTACTCAGGGACTCGGATTGTTCGCCAATCAAAAGATGGTAACAATACTAGAAAGTGTGTGTTTTGTGCAAGCTTACTCCTTTTTAAATGGAACAATGGCTATAGACATTAAGAAACTAAAAGTAGGGTCAATTAGAATTTCTGTGGTGTTTGCTGCAGGAGTCTAGTGCGAGTCGTTTACGAGATACCGTGATTTGAAAAGTTCCCACACCGACACTTATACAATACCTGTAGCAGCACACACTGTAAAACCACAAAAGTACATACTCTAGTTATGTGTATTTTGAGCAGTGACGAGACAAATGACCATCACATGTTCAAAATGACCTCCAGGAGCGGCAATACACGCTTCGAGACTGGTATGAAACGACTGGTGCACACATGCTAGCATTTCAGCGGAGATGTCCGAGCAGGCTCCAGTAATATGTCGTTTGATATCACCGGGCGTAGTTCGTATGTTCTTGTAGACAGCGTCTTTCAGCTTTCACCACAGAAAAAAAAATTCTGCAGGCATCAATTCCTGAGAACTGGCAGGCCGAGGCACAGGTCCTCTGCGTCCAATCCAACGAATTCGAAAAAAAGGTTAAAATCCCTCTGAACACTACGGGACTTAACTGCAGAGGTCATCAGTCCCCTAGAACTAACTAACCTAAGGACATCACACACATCCATGCCCGAGGCAGGATTCGAACCTGCGACCGTAGCGGTCACAGGGTTCCAGACTGTAGCGCCTAGAACCGCTCGGCCACCCCGGCCGGCTACTTGGAAACAATTCGTGAAGACATGCTGTAGCACTTCGCGCACTATGCACTGGTCAGCCATAATGTTGGTACCACAGGTTGCTCCTAGTCTGCAGAGGAACGTCTTCTAGCATCCATGGAAGACGGTCTGTCAGGAGGCAAATTTAGTGTTCCGTGTATGAGGAACGGGCCTATAAGCTGATGGTTCACTATCCCACACACACGTTTACACTCTATGGAAGCTGCCTTTCCACCTGATGAAGCCAACGGCGGTTGTCACCAGATCAATAGTGTATGTTTCGGCGGTTTACCTGGCCATGACTGGTAAATGTCGCTTGATCACCACACAAGATACATGAATACATCTGAACTATCCAGTCGTAACGCCTAAGTACAAAAGTTAGCGAGATTCTCATAATCGTTTCCATTTATCACTTGATGGAGAGAGATGTGATGGGGATTGAACCTATGTCGACGGAGAATGTGCTAACACTTTCACGTAATTGGCTGCGAAGGTTAATAAATAACTGCCGAGATGGCTAACGTCTATTGGTGTATCTTGTCGCATACAACGTACAAGAACGAACTGCATTTTTCCTACACTCTCCATACAACATGAGTATGTCGGCTTTTTCTGCATTGGTAAACCCCATAGTCCACTCAAGATCTACTGCTTGGACTGTCACACACTAACTGAGTGACAAGTCGCAGTGCACTCAAGGAACACACAAGTACTCTGTAAACAAACATAAGAACATCGTACCCATCAGCCACGCATGTTGACTGACACAAACAATTGTCGGTATGGAAACGTTTCAAAATACGATATCTCGTAAACGACTCGTCGTAGCCTGCAACAAACACCACTGAAATTCTGATTTACTCTACTTTTAGTTTTATATCAATAGGAATTGTTCCATTTAAAAAAGTGTATGTTTGCACAAAAAACACACTTTCTAAGTGTTATTCCAATCTGTTGATTATCTAAACAGTACCTGTAACAGTTGAAAGTGCGAAGGAAATCTTTTCGAAGATAAAATTCATTGAGCATTATCTCTGAAATTGGTTGAATTTTCAGCAGTGTCAATTCAGATTGACATAGCATAGCTTATTATCTATATGCTGAATATATTACTATAGGCTTTGCTCGAATTAAGTTGGGAAACGGAGGCTTTGACTGATAAGAAGACGAGCGCATTTGATTTTATTATCAGCGTTCCCAGTCATGTAGAAAACTGTTTCCAGTAGGATGTTAAAAAACTTGTGTGTGTTGAAAGTATTGTATACAAATCAACAGCACTTTTTCTGTTTAGCATGTTGAAATGATTAATTTAAGTTTAACACTATAATCACAATTTTTTATGCTGGCTTCGATTACCCATCAGCTTTCCGTACACATTTTCTCGAGTTCAGACACAGATGAGGTGGTGTTTTTTTTCGGACGTAGGTTGGAAAATAATATTAACTGTTGATAGTAGATGTAGATGTAGGTAGAAACTAAATTAGGACGAATACACGCTGTTTCAGATTATAGCTAACAGACTAAAAAGGTGGAAATAAAAAAAAAACTCAGATTCCAGCACACACCACGTAGTATAAAGATACAGCCACGAAATGATACTTAGACTACATGTAGTGTAGTCCCAGCAAAAGTTAGTTCTCGAATGGATACTTAGGCAACCTGTAGTGAATTTCCAGCGAAAATTAGTCCTCGAATTTCGCGTCCAAATTTGTGCAAGTGGCGTAGATGCACAACTGAAGTCAGTCGGTATACCAGTACTGTACTTTCATGCAGTCGCCGAGGGACAGTTAGAACTAATATTACTGTTTTCTGACTTCTCGCAACACTAACATTTTGTTAATTTGCTATTGTTCTTCTGTTACTCTTTCATATAACCAAATTTCACTGCTAAAACATTTTTTTAATTCTTTATTACAGTTTCGTCTTATCATAATTTAATGTTATTCGTTCAGGTAAGGGGTCAACACTCAACAATTCTTTCTTTCTCTTGTGGCGTTATCCCGCAATGACACAGGGTCGGCATGGTTAATCAAATTTGGCAAGGTTAATTTAATGGGTGGCCGGACGCTCTTCCTGCCACCACCCCAAACCCCCCAGGACGGAATTAGTATACCCCAACTGTCTGTGTCTAGTGTAATCCATGGAATAGTGCGAATGTGTTCAGATGTCTGCGAGCCGTGTAACTGAGGCGGGACGTGGGGACCGGCCCGGTATTCACCTACTGGGATGTGAAAAACCGCCTAAAAACCACATCCAGGCTGGCCAGCACACGTGCCTCCGTCGTTTAGCCACCGGGCGGATTCGATCCGGGGCCGGCGCGCCTACCCGAGTCCAGGAAGCAGCGCATTAGCGCTGTCGGCTAACCTGGTGAGTCCGTCAACACTCAGCAACGTGAGATGAATATGGCGGAGGGCGGAGGGGGGGGGGGCGGAGAGGGAAGTACATTACTCATTTATATCGTCAAAATAACAGGAGCGAGTCCCTATTTTCAATCCAAGGTGGCAGGTAATTCTCATTCTAGCAACATAATTACACCTAATAGAGAAGAACTATACAGTATTTATTTTCTGCAATAAATGTGCTCCCTCTATGGAAGTCTTTCACGTATTGTAGAAGCTTTTGTGCATGTTAGCTGTCATCCAGCTCTAGAAGCCAAGCATGAAGTGTGCTACCACTTTCCAGAGTAAAAAAGGATAATTGCAAACCCCTCTGCAATTTCAAGGGACAGCTATGATGTTACTATTACAGCTCAGAAAAATAAAGTTCTCTATTAATTTTTCGTTTGCTAGCAGTTACATGCCTGCAGTTCTAGCGTATATTGGGATCCCCGCCTCAGAGTACCGTAGCACGCAGCTAAAAAATTGTCCCAGCCCATCTTCCCTTCTTGAAAAGTTCTTTAGTTACAACTAACTATCTACATTTGTACAGTTTGTAGACCGATGAGTCTGACGGGGAACGCACACTATTGGATTCTAAACTGATCGCCGCTTGATATTTTAAGCTCTTCCAGTAATACGTCCATAATCGTGAGCCGACAGTTTCAACGAATCTAATGTAATATCACTGTGGCTGAATCGATTCGTGTGTGTATGTGGAAGCAGAATAACTACTGATTGTGCAATCATAAACATTCGGTGAACCAGGCCCAAATCATCTTCGCGTATCCTGGTTTCACACGTTCAAGTTCAGTCGACACTCTAAGATAAGGCCATATTAAATTTATCTCATCTCAAAAGTCATAGTTGTTAAACCTAGGCATGTAATTAAACTTGTTACAAACATTTAGATACTGTGGCTCACTTTAATCGTGTGTTGAAACAACAAGGATTGCGAGGCAAAGAAGTGTCTCTTGATACTTCGTTCTTCCCTAGATAAACTACATATCGCTTCTAAAGTGCAGAGTTATCGGTGTAAAATCTTACTACTGAGCATTTTAGACAGCGTATTATAACAATTGTTTTTTTTACTGAAATACTAGAAAAAAGAAAGTGAGGCTCAGTGGTAAAATGGCAAAATATAGAAATTTATATTTGTAGGGAGGAGTGGAGAACGAGCCTTAGTCGTGTGTAATAAATCATCGCTTGAAGCGATTTAAAGGAAAGCTTATACACGGATTACTGCACTGAAATTACAGGGCATGCCTTCCCAATACGTAGGCCTAATCAGTTGTGAGTTACGAAATGTAACCATGTGGTGGGAGAAGGAAAGTTTATTGTGTTCAGAACATTTTGTTGTAACAATCACAGTGCACAAAGGTAGGGCTGCCACCTTGCAGTGTGACAATGCAGGAAAATCCTTTTAAAGATTGTCTGATTTTAGAGAACAGTGCCTGACATTTTATTAATTCGCGAAAACCATGTTCCCAAATTAATTAAAATAAATCTTTCCGAATGAAATACAGTTTGAAATAACATTAGTCTCAAAATTCACGTCTATTTAATTCAAATCATAAGTGATTGTTGCTAAATGGTATACTTACCCAGTTACGTAACAGCATTACGCAGTTATTTTATTTAGCATTAGAATGTGGACCTGTTGACAACAGAGTTTTATGTGTTGTTTAGATTACATTTCAGCTGGACTTTCCATTTTGTAGCCACAAGGCACACGAAATGTAACGAAAGGTAGTCTGTCACGGATCTGTATTAATGCAGCACATCATCTGCAACACAGAGATGTTACGGCAACGTCTGTACTGAATTTTTTGCCCAGAATATAACCGCAGGTGAGAAAGCTGGTGAGTACCTCTTTTGACGTTTACGAATGTTACAATTCTGCAAGCACGTGAACAGGGCTTAAATTCCGTTATGATAATTTATTTTTTTATTCATTGATATTTAGATGTGACCCTTTAGGGTCAAAAACAGGTCGAATTGGACTTTAATTGCAACTGTACATTAGTGCTGGATAATACAATGTAAGTAATTGACCAACTGCATCAGTTAATCATGTGAAAATTGTAGTTTTTGTGCTTCGTACCAGTAACATTATTTACCAAATTGAAGTTAACCTTAATCTATGTTAGCTTAAGTAACTTGTTAAAAAGAAAAACAAAGACCATAGATTCTTTAAGTAGAAAAATAACGACAATAGAAGAGATAATAGATAATAAGTGGCTGCCACCAAAGTCGATGAGGGAGAAGGCCTTCGAAAAACTTCAAGCCCTCCATTCCTGCTGCTTTTCTTGTACACGTGTATGTCTAATGTTGATAACCTGATATTATCTGTCTGTTACTAACAATGTAATTCAAAACTCAAAAAATTTATTATCAGTTGCACATCAGTTTTTATTGTGATTACAGGTTTTTCGCGACTGATGTTGACTAAATGCTGGTGACGATATAGTCTGTCTAAACGAAGTTTATATTGCCAATATTGTCCGCATCCGAGTCAGTGTCCGTGATAACATAAGTTTTAGCGTCTGCATGATTCGTTCGCACCATTATGTTTCGTTGCCTGTGGGGACGAACTCTGCTATACTTGTTAGAAATGGTGTTAGATTATTTAACTAATCGCACTCTACTGGGTCCTTAATTACGTAACGTAAATTCTCTTGCTTTTTTCCACGATGTCTCATGGATAGAAGTAGTCTGCAGTATAGTACTGTGTGTTCCGGTAATCTTCCTCCTCTCAAGTGCATTCTTGCCTTTGGCTGAGATTTACACTCATTAAAAGTGTAGGATAAGAAACAGACCATTCCGCTGCTGGAGTCCGCGTGTCCCATCTATAGCCGCTCTCTGAAGTCGGGGAAGACTCTGTATACACTAGTCCACTTACCGCTGTTGTCCCAATCCCTCTGTTAGGTATCCACCCGCGATCTTCTCAGTTGGCTATTCTGCTGTATGTTCCTTCCTGTTATGGCCAATGTCTTCTCGATTCTTGAAAGCCGCTGACATTCTCCCAGGAACTCTCCTTTGTTTTCTTCTGACTGCAATGAGATTGAGGACGTAAACAGATACGTTAAAATGCCAGCCCTGTCCGGCTCAATCCCGACGGACGGCAACGCTAGGTCCAGGCACAGGTCAGCGCCCACAGCGGCCAATAGATTTCTGGTGTCCAGAAGAGCGTCGTGCCCCCTCTCCCTCCGTCAGACCTCTTTGTCCCAACACTGTAGTCACGGATGATCTGTGTATGTGTAAGAAATTGGAGCAAATCTAACGCCATTGTTAATAAGCTCTTTGGACACTTGTTAGTGGACATCAATATGCGATGTGTGCACCCTTCGCTTTATGACCGCGTGAACTCTGCAAGGGATACTTTCAATGAGGTGCCTGGATGTCCTTGGAGGAAAACAGCCGATCCTTCCTGAACAGCCGAAACGAGATAAGATAGTGATGTTGGACGCGAGGGTCTGGGGCGCAATAGGCGATCTAAATGATTCCAAAGGTATTGCAGTGGGCTCAAGTCGGGACTCTGGCAGGCCCATTCCAGGAATGTTACTGTCCACAAACCTTTGCCTCACAGATGCTGCCTTATGACAGTATGCCCTGTCATGCTGATACAATCATCGTCTCCGAACTGTTCGTCAACTGTACGTAGCACATGCGATTTTTTACGTCCACCCTACGCAATACTCGACGATCCCTGTCCGTCAGTACATGAGGTGTGCCGGTACCGGTTTAGCTGTGGTTGTTTCTTCGCCTTTCCACTCCACAGTCGTATCACCAACGGTCGACTAGGGCAACTTTAGGAGGACTGAAATGTCCCTCATATATTTGTTATCTAGGTGATATCAAATGAGTAGCCCACGTTCGATGTCACTGAGATCTTCTAACCGATTCATTCTGCTGTTACTGATTCCCCACTGACAATACAATACCCTCTGCCACATTCTTACTAGCGGGTCCGTTTCTTGTGATATAGTGATCCAGTGTCAATTACTCATTACATAGCGGTGTCTGGTTGCTTCTGATCAGATGGTTCACAAGTCATCTCCTTAAAAGGGCACACTGCACGCAGTGGAACGCTGTATATAATGTAGCGCTGGCATCAGAGACATGTGTGTGTACTCTGATGACGTAAGTCGTGGCAGGGAAGTGGTGCGTATGTGCTAGTCGGTTGTATGAAGTCAGCGAAGAGACATGGAGACTTGATAGAAATCCAGAAAAAAGTTATCGTGTTTGCACGTCACACCGATTGATTGATATATCAGCTTGGACAGTCCAAAGCGCCTACCACGAACAATGTACCACTCGGAGCCATGTAACATAGCGTAGGTGCACTTGAAGAAAGTAGAGAGTCATGCCTTGTCAACACAATCGGTTTGAAATTCGACAGAATTTATAGCTGTTAGTGAGTGTTAAATATCAACAGTTTCCGAGGGAACATTGCGAAGAGGACTGCAAACAAACAATGGGCATTTGAAGTCAGGTATCTCGCAGAAGGCCTTTGTTCACAGGGCCATATAAAGCTACACTTCCTCATTGGGCAAAAACAACACAGAAACTGAAGAGTAGCTAATTTGAATCTTTTCAAATGACGAAAGGCGTCGAGTACACCGAAGGCCCAGTGAGGCGTATAACCCACAGTGTGTGGAGGATGTGGTTCCAGTTGGAAATTGTTCTGTATTTTTGGTTGTGTTCTGCGTAACATAATTTGAGACCTCTGATTCACGTTACCATGTACATAAATCAGGGTATTTGTTTCAACAGTTTCGGTGACCTGCCTTTCTTTACGTCTTCATGATGAGTATGCTGCGGACATTCCTGTCTTCCAAGATGCGATCAACCGCGTTCACACGGCTGCACACATACAGCTTGTTAGGAGTATAAACGCAGATGTTTCTATTGATCATTGAGTTTAATGTACTGAGCACCATTTCACCAGTATTTACTTCATTTGCGGACTAATAATTCAAATGGTTCAAATGGCTCTGAGCACTATAGGACTCAACTGCTGTGGTCATCAGTCCCCTAGAACTTAGAACTACTTAAACCTAACTAACCTAAGGACGTCACGCACATCCATGCCCGAGGCAGGATTCGAACCTGCGACCGTAGCAGTCCCACTGTTCCGGACTGCGCGCCTAGAACCGCGAGACCACCGCGGCCGGCGACTAATAATTATAGCTATTTCGAGTAGTATGTTTTTGGGATGATCAGTACTTCCAACTACACATGGCACAACTAAGCCATTAATGTTTGTTTCCCTCTGGGAAGCCGGTCAGGTACTGAAGTGATGGTGGTAAGTTCCTATGGGACCAAACTGCTGAGGTCTTCGGTCGGTAGGCTTACACACTACCTCATCTAACTTAAACTAACTTACGCTAAGGACAACGCACATACCCATGCCCCAGGGGGGGACTCGAACCTCCGATGGGGGGATCCGCGCAAACCATGGCAAGGCGCCACAGACTGCGCAACTACACCGCGAGGCAGATACTTAAGTATGGGCACATGCATGCAAAACTGATAGTCTATACTGACAAGTATAGTCCACTTCGGGCGCAGTTACAACCGTGCAGAAAACATCAGCTAGTAAATTATGTTATGTCTTTGGGGGAAGACTGTTACATACAGAGAAAAGCCAACGGACACACTGAAGTGGGTACATATTAGGGTACCAGTGATCACAATATCTGTACCTATATCCCCAACCCCCTGTACATTCCGTCTCTGACGAACGCTAAGGCACACTTCGGGTAGCACACAGGGCTCGCTTTCGGGAGGACGACAGTTCAAAACTGCGTCTGACCATAGAGATTTAAGTTTCCGTAATTTCTCTAAACTGCTTTGAAAGAGCGCGGTCGATTTCCTTCCCCATCCTAGACACAATCCGAGCTTGTGCTCCATCTCTAATAACATCGCTGTCGACGGGACGTTAAACTAAATTTTTCTTTCCTTCCTTTCTAAGGCACCCTGTCGCATCTCGTCTGATCCATTAAATAAGTCATTCTTAATCCCGTATATAACGTCTGGTGTCATTTGGAATATGAATGAAACATAGTAATCATCATCCCCGAAATTTGGTAACTCTACGGAACCTTATCGTAACTGATTGGGTTCTTCTGGATATGGAAAACGTGAAGAAACTTTCCTTTCCGAAACGAGGAAATAATCGAGGTTAGATGGAAGGAAGAAAGGGAGGGAGGGACGGAGGAAGTAAGGAAGATCAGGATTTAATATTCTGTCGACATCAAGGTTATTAGAGACGGAGCACACGTTCGATAATTTTCAAGGATGGGGAAGGAAATCGGCTGTGCCCTTTCAAATGAACCATACCGGCATTTGCCTGCGAAGATTTGGGGAAATCACGGAAAACTCAACACTCTATTGCCAAACGCAGAATTGAACTGCCATTCTCCCGAATGAGAGTCTAATGTGCTGACCAGTGTGCCACCTGACTCGGAAACAAGTTTGGAGGTAATGTTACGCGCAATGAGCGTGACGCCACCTTGGGTGCCTATCAGTGGTACAGTGCTTATCATTACATGTTCTACATTAACTCTGCTGATCCATATCGGCTTAGTTGATGTGAAGACATATAATTGTAGAGCACAGTGAGAGTGATAATTAGATTCTAACACAAGACATTCCAAATGACACTGGTAGCATGGAAATCTTGCTTTCTGATAGTTCGTGGTATTTGACGATAACAGAGCTGAGTAAGTGTTGACTATTCAAATTAAGCTGTTGAGTGACATTCATCGAATACGTTCAACCTGTAATTTTGTTCATATCTGACAATGCGGTGATAGGTATTTAGAAGTGGATTTGAGATTTAGTGTTTTAAACTTGAAATAGAACGGCTGGTTGGTTGAATTGGGGGAAAGAAGAAACAGCGAGGTCATTGGCCCCATCGGATTAGGGAAGGATGGGGAAGGAAGTCGGCCCGTGCACTTTCAAAGGAACCATCCCGGAATTTACCTGAAGCGATTTAGGGAATTCACGGAAAACCTAAATAAGGACGGCTGGACGTGGGTTTGAATCGTCATCCTACCGAATGCGAGTCCAGTGTCCTAACCACTGCACCACTTTACTCCGTGGATATAACGATTATTATGTAAATAATGACGGATCACGCATGTATGATAAAGTGGTGTTTTGTGCCATGGTAATCGAAACTGGCAGCAGAATAAAGAGATTTTCTTAGCAGCCGTCTGTTCGTTATTTTTCTGAAATATGCAGCAAAGACTTTCTGGACCAATTGTCTTAATTGCTGGTGAATCTTCCTGGTTTTATGGTCGCGTTCCATTAAACTTGCGGTGGACATCTTCAGAGGTGCTCCTGATTCCGTTGAGTCTTGTCGACTGACGGGTCTGGCACAGGAGAAGGATATAAATACTGCGAAAAAGGGGTGTGATCTGCAGGGATAATACTTGTCATGGATAAAATGGAGCTATCGAGATCTCTTATTTCAAAGGTAAAACTTATCTATCTATCAACTCCGTAGAGTTCTGGAAAAAAAGAAGCGATAGAAAAGTAGGTGAATTATTATGAAAGCTCACTATCTGTATGTTAGGATACGTTGTTGTCATCAAGAAAGTGCACTCTGTCAGATAAATAAATAAATAATAGTTACTATCTGTATATCATTTTCACGATGGCTTCTTTTCTATTAAAGTTGCCTCTATGTTCATACATTTCGTTGTCTTCTCTACATAGCCGTGAATAATATAGTTCGTCATGTTGTTGTTGTTGTTGTCTTCAGTGTTGAGACTGGTTTGATGCAGCTCTCTATGCTACTCTATCCTGTGCAAGCTTCTTCATCTCCCAGTACCTACTGCAACCTACATCCTTCTAAATCTGCTTAGTGTATTCATCTCTTGGTCTCCCTCTACGATTTTTACCCTCCACGCTGCCCTCCAATGCTAAATTTGTGATCCCTTGATGCCTCAAAACATGTCCTACCAACCGATCCCTTCTTCTATTCAAGTTGTGCCACAAACTTCTCCCCTCCCCAATTCTATTCAATACCCCCTCATAAGTTACGTGATCTATCCACCTTATCTTCAGCATTGTTCTGTAGCACCACATTTCGAAAGCTTCTATTCTCTTCTTGTCGAAACTATTTATCGTCCATGTTTCACTTCCATACATGGCTACACTCCATACAAATACTTTCAGAAACGACTTCCTGACACTTAAATCTATACTTGATGTTAACAAATTTCTCTTCTTTAGAAACGCTTTCCTTGCCATTGCCAGTCTACATTTTATATCCTCTCTACTTCGACCATCATCAGTTATTTTGCTCCCCAAATAGCAAAACTCCTTTACTACTTTAAGTGTCTCATTTCCTAATCTAATTCCCTCAGCATCACGCGACTTAATTCGACTACATTCCATTATCCTCGTTTTGCTTTTGTTGATGTTCATCTTATATACACCTCTCAAGACACTGTCCATTCCATTCAACTGCTCTTCCAAGTCCTTTGCTGTCTCTGACAGAATTACAATGTCGTCGGCGAACCTCAAAGTTTTTATTTCTTCTCCATGAATTTTAATACCTACTCCGAATTTTCTTTTGTTTCCTTTACTGCTTGCTCAGATTGAATAACATCGGTGAGAGGCTACAACCCTGTCTCACTCCCTTCCCAACCACTGCTTCCCTTTCATGTCCCTCGAGTCTTATAACTGCCATCTGGTTTCTGTACAAATTGTAAATAGCCTTTCGCTCCCTGTATTTTACACCTGCCACCTTTAGAATTTGAAAGAGAGTATTCCAATCAACATTGTCAAAAGCTTTCTCTAAGTCTACAAATGCTAGAAACGTAGGTTTGCCTTTTATTAATTTTCTTCTAAGATAAGTCGTAAGGTCAGTATTGCCTCACGTGTTCCAACATTTCTACGGAATCCAAACTGATCCTCCCCGAGATCCGCATCTACCAGTTTTTCCATTCGTCTGTAAAGAATTCGAGTTAGTATTCAGCAGCTGTGACTTATTAAACTGATAGTTCGGTAATTTTCACATCTGTCAGCACCTGGTTTCTTTGGGATTGGAATTATTATATTCTTCTTGAAGTCTGAGGGTATTTCGCCTGTCTCATACATCTTGCTCACCAGATGGTAGAGTTTTGTCATGACTGGCTCTACCAAGGCCGTCAGTAGTTCTAATGGAATGTTGTCTACTCCGGGGGCCTTGTTTCGACTCAGGTCTTTCAGTGCTCTGTCAAATTTTTCACGCAGTATCGTATCTCCCATTTCGTCTTCATCTACATCCTCTTCCATTTCCATAATATTGTCCTCAAGTACATCGCCCTTGTATAAACCTTCTATATACTCCTTCCACCTTTTTGCCTTCCCTTTTTTGCTTAGAACTGGGTTGCCATCTGAGCTCTTGATATTCATACACGTGGTTCTCTTCTCTCCAAAGGTCTCTTTAATTTTCCTGTAGGAAGTATCTATCTTACCCCTAGTGAGATAAGCTTCTACATCCTTACATTTGTCCTCTAGCCATCCCTGCTTAGCCATTTTGCACTTCCTGTCGATCTCATTTTTGAGACGTTTGTATTCCTTTTTGCCTGCTTCATTTACTCCATTTTTATATTCTCTCTTTTCATCAATTAAATTCAATATTTCTTCTGTTACCCAAAGATTGCTAGCAGCCCCCGTCTTTTTACCTACTTTATCCTCTGCTGCCTTCACTACTTCATCCCTCAGAGCTACCCATTCTTCTTCTACTGTGTTTCTTTCCCCCATTACTGTCAATTGCTCCCTTATGCTCTCCTTGAAACTCTGTACAACCTCTGGTTCTTTCAGCTTATCCAGATCCCATGTCCTTGAATTCCCACCTTTTTGCCGTTTCTTTAGTTTTAACCTACAGGTCATAACCAATAGATTGTGGTCAGAGTCCACATCTGCCCCCGGAAATGTCCTACAATTTAAAACCTGATTCCTAAATCTCTGTCTTACCATTATACACTCCTGGAAATTGAAATAAGAACACCGTGAATTTATCGTCCCAGGAAGGGGAAACTTTATTGACACATTCCTGGGGTCAGATACATCACATGATCACACTGACAGAACCACAGGCACATAGACACAGACAACAGAGCATGCACAATATCGGCACTAGTACAGTGTATATCCACCTTTCGCAGCAATGCAGGCTGCTATTCTCCCATGGAGACGATCGTAGAGATGCTGGATGTAGTCCTGTGGAACGGCTTGCCATGCCATTTCCACCTGGCGCCTCAGTTGGACCAGCGTTCGTGCTGGACGTGCAGACCGCGTGAGACGACGCTTCATCCAGTCCCAAACATGCTCAATGGGGGACAGATCCGGAGATCTTGCTGGCCAGGGTAGTTGACTTACACCTTCTAGAGCACGTTGGGTGGCACGGGATACATGCGGACGTGCATTGTCCTGTTGGAACAGCAAGTTCCCTTGCCGGTCTAGGAATGGTAGAACGATGGGTTCGATGACGGTTTGGATGTACCGTGCACTATTCAGTGTCCCCTCGACGATCACCAGAGGTCTACGGCCAGTGTAGGAGATCGCTCCCCACACCATGATGCCGGGTGTTGGCCCTGTGTGCCTCGGTCGTATGCAGTCCTGATTGTGGCGCTCACCTGCACGGCGCCAAACACGCATACGACCATCATTGGCACCAAGGCAGAAGCGACTCTCATCGCTGAAGACGACACGTCTCCATTCGTCCCTCCATTCACGCCTGTCGCGACACCACTGGAGGCGGGCTGCACGATGTTGGGGCGTGAGCGGAAGACGGCCTAACGGTGTGCGGGACTGTAGCCCAGCTTCATGGAGACGGTTGCGAATGGTCCTCGCCGATACCCCAGGAGCAACAGTGTCCCTGATTTGCTGGGAAGTGGCGGTGCGGTCCCCTACGGCACTGCGTAGGATCCTACGGTCTTGGCGTGCATCCGTGCGTCGCTGCGGTCCGGTCCCAGGTCGACGGGCACGTGCACCTTCCGCCGACCACTGGCGACAACATCGATGTACTGTGGAGACCTCACGCCCCACGTGTTGAGCAATTCGGCGGTACGTCCACCCGGCCTCCCGCATGCCCACTATACGCCCTCGCTCAAAGTCGGTCAACTGCACATACGGTTGACGTCCACGCTGTCGCGGCATGCTACCAGTGTTAAAGACTGCGATGGAGCTCCGTATGCCACGGCAAACTGGCCGACACTGACGGCGGCGGTGCACAAATGCTACGCAGCTAGCGCCATTCGACGGCCAACACCGCGGTTCCTGGTGTGTCCGCTGTGCCGTGCGTGTGATCATTGCTTGTACAGCCCGCTCATAGTGTCCGGAGCAAGTATGATGGGTCTGACACACCGGTGTCAATGCGTTCTTTTTTCCATTTCCAGGAGTGTATAATCTGATACCTTTTATTATGTCCAGGATCCTTCCATGTATACAACCTTCTTTTATGATTCTTGAATCAAGTGTTAGCTATGATTAAGTTATGATGTGTGCAAAATTCTACCAGACGGTTTCTCTTTCATTTCTTACCCCCGTTCCATATTCACCTACTACGTTTCCTTCTCTTCCTTTTCCTACTACCGAATTCCAGTCACTCATGACTATTAAATTGTCGTATCCCTTCACTATCTGAATAATTTCTTTTATCTCATCATACATTTCATCAGTCTCTTCGTCGTCTGCGGATATGTTGGCATATAAACTTGTACTACTGTAGTAGGCATGGGCTTTGTGTCTATCTTGGCCACAATAATGCGTTCACTATGCTGTTTGTAGTAGCTTACCCGCACTCCTATTTTTTATTCATTATTAAACCTACTCCTGCATTACCCTTATTTGATTTTGTGTTTATAACCCTGTATTCACCTGACCAAAAGTCTTGCTCCTCCTGCCACCGAACTTCACTAATTCCCACTATATCTAACTTTAACCTATCCATTTCCCTTTTTAAATTTTCTAACCTACCTGTCCGATTAAGGGATCTGACATTCCACGCTCCCATCCGTAAAACGCCAGTTTTCTTTCTCCTGATAACGACGTCCTCCTGAGTAGTCCCCGCCCGGAGATCCGTATGGGGGACTATTTTACCTTCGGAATATTTTACCCAAGAGGACGCCATCATCATTTAATCAAACAGTAAAGCTGCATGTCCTAGGGAAAAATTACGGCTGTAGTTTCCCCTTGCTTTCAGCCGTTCGCAGTACCAGCACAGCAAGGCCGTTTTCGTTAATGTTGCAAGGCCAGATCAGTCAATCATCCAGACTGTTGCCCTGCAACTACTGAAAAGGCTGCTGCCCCTCTTCAGGAACCACATGTTTGTCTGGGCTCTCAACAGATACCCCTCCGTTGTTGTTGCACCTACGGTACGGCCATCTGTATCGCTGAGGCACGCAAGCCTCCCCACCAACGGCAAGGTCCATGGTTCATGGGGGGGGGGGGGGGGGGCATTGTAGATAAAATTCTGTTTCGGAGAACCTCAACTCATGGTTCCCTGACTGAAAAGGATGCTCTGCTACATCTCATTTTGCAACTTTCCCTAGTCGACAATGAATTTTATATTCCTTTAAATGCGTATTCGCGCTTCTTTTTGAAATTCCACTGTAAGCCTTACCACACGTACATTCAGTCTTATACATCCCGGATAACAACAGAGGAAGGTGTTTATCCTTTACATCTCTAAAGGCTCGACGTATTTTCTTTTTTGATCTAAAAATCATTTTGGTGTCTCTGTGAATTCTTACCGATGTGTTCCTTGTATTTTTGTTTTAATAACATGGAGATGAACTGTGTTCATCAACAGTTGCGTTTCATCCCCATCCTTCGACATACGGTTATTTGGTTACCGAATTATTTACTTCTTTTCTTTCGCAGCAATTTTTCTGGAAAGCCTACTGTAGATGTTTTAATCTGGCGTGTAGGTAATCCGCTGAGAAAATTCGTTCTGCTCTATCAGAAAAACTTTTAATGATGCGCCCTTTTTGCGATACTCCCAAATTTAGAGCGAGCTTTTCAAGTTCTGGCCACTATAGAGTCAGGGTCTTTTCAGTCAAATTCCAAAAAAGCAAAGCTCGAAGTTCTCATCCAGACGGGCCAATTGACCGAACACCATTTAATTCTTTGCCAGTGGCGTCATTCGGATGCGGGATGGAGGGGCATGGGGTTGGCTTTCTTGCCCTTGGAGCCGCTACGTCTCAATCAAGTGGCTCCTCTGTTGGCATCACGGAGCTGAGAGTACCCCGTTCCAGTTCTCCCACCAAGGAAGAATTCTGGCACTATCGAGAATCGAAAGCGGATCCTCCGCATAGCAGCCAGACACGTTGGTCACTGAATTACGGAGACGGACTAGTCAAATACCAGGCGAGCTAGTATTTGGGCAGAGCAAATTCTAATTGGGAACATTTGGAAGATAATATCCAGTTCAGGCACTGCCTTACAACCAAAGGAAACCACCCGAAAATCTTGATCGGAACCGGGGGAATAGAATTATTTTTTATTTAATTTATGAACAATGCCTCCGAATCAAAATATGGAAGCCTCGCGTATAGAAATATCTGTTTGTGGTGCTACAGAGAAAGAAAGGAAAGAAGATAAAAATATTAGTGTCCAACGTTCAAAAACGGTTCAAATGGCTCTGAGCACTATGGGACTTAACATCTGAGGTCATCAGTCACCTAGAACTTAGAACTACTTAAACCTGACTGAGCCAAGGGCATGACACACATTCATGCCCGAGGCAGGATTCGAACCTACGACCGAGGCGGTCACGCGGTTCCAGACTGAAGCGCCTAGAGCCGCTCGGCCACCACGGCTGACAGTGTTCAACGTCTCTTTGACAATGGAGTCATTAGAGACGGAGCACAAGCCTGGATAAAAGAATGGAAGAAAATCAGCCGTGCATTCTCAAAGGAACCATCCCGGTGATTGTTTTGAGCGATTTCGGTAAATCACGGAAAACCTAAATTTGGTTGCCAGGACAGAGATTTGAACCATCCTCCGACCGAATGCGAGTCTAATGTGCTAACCACTACGCTACTTTACTAGGTTACAGAATAAGGTAAGTAAGTAAGTGATATACATGTGCAGTGATATACTGTTCACAAAGAATGTAAAGAAGCTAGTGGAGAACGCCTTTGGCTCTAACTGTATCATCCCACCCTGAGTGTTAAAATCACTGGGCCGTTCTTGCATCGCTTGAAAAGGGGCAAAATTTGTATATGTCGGACCACACTAAACGACTCCAGCCAGCTGCTGTCCAGTTTCTGTGTTGTTTCGACAATTGAAAACGTACAGCTTTAAATGTAGCAGTGAACATTATCCTTTTGCGACGTACACGACTTCAAATGTCCATTGCATGCAGTTTCCTTCGCAATGCTTGCTTGATATTTATCTGCATTTGCTGAAAGTAGCGGTTTATGTCAGGCTTGAAACCAAGAGTCGTTGATAAGGTGTAACGCGATTCTTCTATTCCTGTCAGTTAGTTTCTCTTTTTGACCAGTGTTCTTATGCCATGTTATGTATCTGTGAGTAGTGCACCATTCCTAGCAGACATGTTGGACAATCTCTGTTGATACACTAACAAACTGGGCAACTTCATTCACGACGTCGTCATGGGTACATATAAACATGTTACTATTCCGTCATGTCTCCACGCCGACCAATCTTGCGGCACTGTTTCCATACAACAGACTGGCACACATACACCACTTAACTGACATTACTGACGTCAGTGGTGGCTGGTTATATGACCCTTGATAACAGCTCTACACCATCTCTAGTGCCCCAAAGCGACCAGTGTGCTCTTTTAAAGGAGTGACTGACATTTTGTTCGGTAAGCTTAATATCACGATGCAGAACCTTCGATTTCAGACATCGAACGTGATCAATTACATTACTTTTGAAATAGGCTTTTGACTGATCTCGTCGAGATCACCACACAGTAATAGTAAACTCCGTAGAATGCTTCCTCTCAATTCACCAAGAAACACAGCGATGTGCTCCCTTGCCATTCACACTTCTCTCGAAACCTGATTCATCAGACCAGGCGACATGTTTCAATTGATCGACCACCCTATCTTGATGATCCCATACAACATTAATAGTAATTGATGACGCCATGGGGTTAACTTGACAACAAGTACGGGTGGTGTGCTGTAGAGTCCCATGTTCAACAATATCCCCTGAACTGTGTTCTCCGTAACATATGTGCCTGCTCCAGCATTCTACTTTTTTGTCAGATATGCCACAAATCGCCGCCTATCCTGCTTTGCAGAATGGGCAAGTCTCATATGTTATGAGGCGAGAACGACCTACACTCTCTCGCTTACTCGTGGTTTAACCGACCGTCAACCACACTCCAAAAATGGTTCAAATGGCTCTGAGCATTATGGGACTTAACATGTATGGTCATCAGTCCCCTAGAACTTAGAACTACTTAAACCTAATTAACCTAAGGACATCACACAACACCCAGCCATCACGAGGCAGAGAAAATCTCTGATCCCGCCGGGAATCGAACCCGGGAACCCGGGCGTGGGAAGCGAGGACGCTACCGCACGACCACGAGATGCGGGCTCAACCACACTCCATAGATGCTCACGACAGTAGCACGCAGTCGCTTCCTTTTCTCGGATGAGAGCACATTCATTCTGAGTAGTTATTTTGGACACACTTCCATGTGGCAAAAGGTGCAAACGCGTAATGTATCTAGGAACATTGTAGAACACGATCGTTTTGGTGGTCTAAGTGTTATGGAGTATGAAGGCACAACGTCGTATGGGCGTATTGACATCCAAACCTTTGAACACAGTACATGCACTGGTCACTGCTATTGAGACCCTGCCGTCCTTCCCCATTTGCGTTTTTTCAGAAGTGCACTCGGCCCTCCCTTCATCATTATGGATGACAGTGCGCATGGAAGAGCGTTGCAGAGCATGCAGTTCGTTTCGCGGTGATCACAGACCCTATTAAGAACCATATCCCACCTTTTTTAATGTCCAGTGGACCATCATAAATTGCGGTGTCTTCAGTATAATTATCGCCTTCGAATAAAAGTGATATTTCTTTTGGGCTAATTGCGTATTTCTTTCAGTTACCTTCTGTGGCATACTATAGCATTTTTTCTACGTTTGGTCCAAGTTTTATTGGGCTATGTTACTTGGCAGTGACACATCATGCGAAAATTACTTTGTTTGTTAAGTTTTGCACAGCAGTGCACCGTTCTTAACACGCCAAAATGCTCGCCATGCCACCAGGCGGCATCAGTCTCGAAGTGGGCAGCGGTCATCATGTTTTGTCCCGTCAGTGCAGGCAGTTCATCAGCTAACTTATTCGTTACGTCAGCCAAAAGCTAGGTTAGAAGCGGATCTCCATTTCTGTTATTTGGGATAACCTCTTCATTTTAACATAACAGCTGCTTCCCAATTACCGACTAACTGCCTTATGTAGTCCTACTCATTTGTAAGACTGATGTTTGAATCTGCCTTCGGCTATCCCTGTAAGTGCAATTTTCAGAAACGACTAACCTAGTGGATAACGTTGGAAGCTCTATGGGTTTGTTCACGGCTGATGATGATGTATATAGAATAGTCGTAACGCTAGAAAATTATATCGAAACGTAGGAATACCTGCAGAGGGTCGAGTAATGGTGCATAGATTGGTAGCTGACCCTGAATGTAAACAAATGAAACGTTTTGCGTAAATAGACAGAAATACCCGCTACTGTATGATTACACTATATCTGCACAATCACATCCATTGAATATCGGAGAATATACGCACAGAAAGATTTAAAATGAAACGACTACGTATAACTAATTGTGCACTTGCCACATAGATTAAGTGGAAGAATCCTCATGAAGTGTAGTGCACCCACTACTGAAACCTATAAAACACCGCCCTTCTTTCCACAGACTGGCCAACTGAGCCCGACCGATCGCCCTGTCATTCCAAGCCAATGGCGTCATTGGATGCGGTATGGAGGGTCGTGGTCTCAACTCACCACTCTACCGGCCATTGTCGCGTTAGCGGACTTGGCGCCGCTACTTCATGCAGCTCTCCGATCGGCATCGCGAGACTCAGTGGACCACGTGTCAGTCCTCCACCAAGGAAAACAATCCTTGGCAGTACTGGGAATCGAACCAGCGTCCCCAGCATGATGGAGGGCTGCGCTGACCACTCAGTTCAAAATATCTCTAAACACTATGGGACTTAACATCTGTGGTCATGAGTCCCCTAGAACTTAGAACTACTGAAACCTAACTAGCCTAAGGACATCACACACATCCATGCCCGAGGCAGGATTCGAACCTGTGAGCGTAGCGGTCACGCGGTCCCAGACTGAAGCGCCTAGAACCGCACGGCCACACCGGCCGGCTCACCACTCAGTTACGGAGGCAGACACCCACTACTGATATAGCTAATTGAATATTCTTTCGATCGTTGCCTGATTGCTTGTAAATCTGGGGCCCTTCCCAGGTACGATTGACGGAGTCAATAGAGAAGCTCCAAGGAAGACCAGCACTTTGCGTCACAGGCTCGTTTAGCAACCGCGAAAGCGTCTCGGAGGTTCCTGTGCAAGACGCTACAAGCCGGGCGTCGTACATCACGGTGTAGCTCACTGTTAAAATTCCGTGAGCGTACGTTCTTACAAGAGTCAACCGATACATTGCTTCCCCATTCGCAGTCTCTCGAAGCTCGTTCTAGAAAGACTCGAGACCGCACGGATGCCTACTAATAACCGTGTATCGCGCTTACCCTCCGCGACTGGAACAAGAAAGGGGAGAAGTGACCCATCTTGGACACTGTCTGGCACCATCACCACGTACGCAAATCAGTGGCGCGTTATTAACGCGAATTACCTAGACATCTAATGTCACATACCTCGATAAACCTACTAACAAACTGTCGGATACGCATAATCAATAATGTGATTCGTTCCAAAGACGGACAAACAACCTATTAAGCTGATGACCATAACGTTTTGTCTCATCAGTGTATAGGTACGTGATGACCATTTACAGACGTAACTGGTACACAGCTCTAAGCAATATGGGACTTTACATCTTAGGTCATCAGTCCCCTAGACTTAGAACTACTTAAACCTAACAACCTAAGAACATCACCCACATCCATGATCGAGGCAGGATTCGAACCTGCGACCGTAGCAGCAGCGCGGTTCCGGACTGAAGCGGCTAGAAGCGCTCGGCCACAGCGGCCGGCGACAATGCTATACAAAGTTCTCCTCGCCACACACCATAAGCTGGCTTGCGGAGTGTAGGTGTCGATGTATATGTGGACCGTCTCATGTAAAAGATGTCCAACCAATCTTCCTCGACGTTTCACTAAACTCTATATTAAGCATTTTGCTGTTTGACTCCGTCGATCCATCTGATGATCAACAAACCCCAAAACCCAGTAACGCTACATTTCAAAGGCTTTCGATCGTTCCGTTTTCGTCTTCCATATTTTCTAAGTTTCTCATACATACAGAATTACGCTTCAAACGTAGCTTTTCAAGACTCATTTTCTAGTCTCAAGGTTTATTTTAGTATAATGAATAGTGGAAAAGTCACAGGAATGATGTCACCCACGAGACTGGTACGACGTTCTCTGCTCAGCCGCCTACTTGTTTTAGTTACGTAACAACATGGTTTAGAATTATGAAGAATGTAGTAAAGCCTGGTGCCACATTACACAGTAATAAACGGACGCTTTTTGTAAGTATGTACACATGCACAATGAAACTAATTACTTGGTTTACAACAAGACTGTCTTGGAATGACCCTTTTGCGTTTCACATTCTAACTCTTTAACACACAAATAAATAAAGTAAATGTCAGAGACAACTTACTTTCGGGGTTTTGAAATGCTGTGTGTAAATGGAACCGAAGTAGTATAATGGTGAGAGTACGCAACATCTACTAGCGTTTTTTGCCTAAAAAGGTTGTTCACTCAGATATTCCTCAAGAACCAGATTTAGAATCCACTTTATTCTGCTAATTACATTCCAGTATATTTAGAGGTAGAATCCACCGTGTTCTATGGATTACATTGTGACGCGGTTAGGGAACAGATAGAAACTGCAAATCACTAACCCACCAGCATGTTCCTCGATGATAACCGGAGAGCATAGAGGTCGGCACGATAGCGACGTTGCAAAGATTGCAAAAGCTATAGAAATGTTTCATGCCTCATGAACTGGAGGGCTCTTTATGTCGCCACATTTGGTCATCTCTACTCGGTGCTTACTACCTCCTGTATGTAATTTGCCTTATTTTTATATCCTGCATAAATTAGACGATACGCTACGTCACCTCAAGTCTGCGTAACAAAAAGAATCCGAGAGCATGTTTCACTTAGAGATACGGCTGTCTGGCTCTGTATGTCAAAGTTCAAGAACGCGCCGGGGGTGAGAGGTTATCGCACCGCCAGCCTTCCTCTGAGACTGCCGGTTGCTTCGACGAGCCGGAGAAACAGTATGGAGGGGCCCACTATAAGCCATTACACGTATTCCGGTTAATCACACATGCAGGTGAACAGGTGGGGGTCTGATATCCAGATTTCTGCGAGGCTTCTGACAATGGACCATATAGTCGACTAATGACGAAGATATGATAGTATGAAGTGTTTTTACAGGAATGTAGTAATTTATACTGGCCGGCGATTATTCAACAGAAACGAAAGTGGCATTGAGTGTGCTAAATGGAAGCATAATAAACCCCTTAACGTCCTCAGTATACATAAACGATCTGTCAAATATGGTCAGCAGTACTATCCCTTTGTTCGCTCACTACGCCCTGGCCCTCAGGAATGCACCTCTGAAAGTTGCATACCGAACATTCTTAACAACAGTACCGGGACATGTATTCCACTGTCAGAGGTATCAGAATGATTTTCGCTTATAACATTCACCTCGTTCGTTTCAGAGAAAGGGATCCTTACCTCAAATTGATACATTTATCCGTCTCCATAATCCTTGAAAGTTTGTAACATCCTCACGGAATCAGCCTATATATAGGCGCCGGCGCCGATAGCTTTGACTCTCTGTCGCGTCATGGACGACGTTTCTGTACGTGGGTTCTTATGTAAAACTTGATCTGCTAAGTCTCCTCTAATGCCTTTAGAAGTGTGTAACATGAATTGTGAAACACCGTGTATGTGTGGGTGAATGCAAGACAATGCGCATAACAAAGGGAAAAGTAAAGCAGTTGGTTTGGATACCATGGTGTTATACTTGACAGGTCCATCATTAGATGGTATGCCCTTGCCTTACTCCGTCCTTTGAACTGCTCCACTCGGCCACTTACAAGGAGAGCTACAGTTTAAAGTGGACGTGTTACTTAGCATTTTCAACATTGAAAAAAATATGCCAGAGGTGATGCGGTAAGTGGCAGTAAATTTCTTGACCGAATATAGATCAAACCCTAGTCATCTGGACTTGTAATGTGCCAATAACGCACTGAGGCACCGATCCACACAAACGACAGGTAGAACTCGATAATGTCTCATGACGATATTAGTCCTGATCACCTGGGGCACGTCGCATTCTATGAGTTATTAGTGGTAATAATAAGAAGTGATATGAAATCGGACGAACACGTAAAATCGGTATTAGAGAAGTCAAATGGAAGAGTTAGATTTTTGGAAGAGTCTAGGAAAATACAGTGTTTATATAGAATTTACATAAATCGTTTAATGATAGCGCAAATAACAAGTTAATGCCACCAATTGTACACTGCTGTCGCAACGTTCCTAGTTCTTATCAGGTAAGCATGGCAGTAGACATCGTACTGATTCAGAGCGTAAGCCAATAAATTGACCTAATACGTTACGTCTGTCGCTAAGTCTTCTCCATATGTAAAACCCCTCACAAGCTATATACTACTCTACGGCGTGTTAAAATTCCAACGCCAGGAAGGATAGCAAATAACACAAAATTTTACCTATGTGCATATACAATGGGAAGAGTGCACGATTAAATCTGTAGGTGATTTTGGGGTACAGAGGATGCGAAATTTAGTTCACAGAGCTGTCTCACCAGGCACCAACAGCAGCTCCAATCGTGCTAGGCATCAGATCGTACTGACAAGGAGAGGTCCCTAGCGGCCGGATCGACTTTTTGAAACCATACGTATGGTGATGAAAGCTAAGGTCCGAGGTGTCACATCGTGCAGCCATTCACTCTAGGCGTCCCCTCTTTGCAAATAATCGATGAAAAAATTTGGGATTTTTGCATGATACTCTTTAGCTTCAAAAAACAATATTACATTGACTGCGTACCGTAATGGTTGAGATACAGTGCTCACAACCAAAATGTTGTGTGTTCGAATGTTGTCGGGTGCTTAAAATTTTTGTGTTTTTTAATCTTGATCGAAATAGCTTTAATCATTATTTTTGTTCAGTTAATTGGTTTAAAAATAATTTTTATTTCTATTGTTTTCTCACGTCATTTTAATCACTGTATTAACTTCTTCACTTGCTATCACTTTTTCTTTCTATTTTTTTTACACTTGGAATTTTAGTGCATGTGAATTTAATTATTTTTATGTATCCGTCATAATGTTTAAGCATTTCAAAATGCCACTCTATGCGTTAGAAAACAAAAGATGAAATAATATATTTATATTGACTGTGCAATGGTCTCAAAAATTTTTCGTTAGAAGTTGTACATTTTTTTGGGTGGTAATCGTCGTACAGACATTTATCCTCATAAAAGCATATAAAACATAGATTCTTATTGTACTGTGGACAAAATAACGCAGAGGAAGATTTAAACTTAGGAAGGGATTGTAAGTATAACTAAATTCAAGCAAAATGAGGAACAGAAATAATGAATGCAATAAGATGGACGAAAATAATGAAAATCACATGGACGAAGATTCCAGGTCGAAAAATAATTACAGGAAAAACGATGAGGTTAAAGTTAATACGATTATTAAAATGTGACAAAGGAATAGAAATAAAAACATTACATTTATACCAATTAATTCAATTAAAATAATTATCAAAGTGATTTCGATAAAGACTTGAAAATAAAAAGTGTTCCAGCACCAGACGAGATTGTAACACACAACCTAGTGCATGTGAGGACTTTACTTTAACCATTACGCTACACAATCAGCCAGTAAAACAATGGGCGAAAATACGAATTTCTTTTCGTCGATTATTCTTAAACCAGGGTCCACAAGGTGAATGGCTGCCAGATGTAGATAGTTTCAAAAAACCGATCCCACCAATGGGAGCCTCTCCATTTGAGTTACATTATTATTCCGACACATTCTTTTCATGCAAAATGAAGGAAGTTTTCAAGGTGAATGGATCGTCAAGTTGTTCAGAACAAAAATGAGATTGACGTCAATATTGTCTGTCAGCAGGTCACAATTGACCCTTTCCCGCCATTTTGTCCCGCCATTCCGACATTGCTCACAGTCCCATAATTCAGTTGGCAGTACGTAAGATTTTTGAATACTTAAGTAGGATGTGGACGACGTGTAGGTCATATTTATTGAGTGGCTCACTGACCGTTACCATCGTTGCTTCATTTATTTTCCTTTTTAGCGATATCCGTTACACAGCTAAATTAATGCTCACCATAAGCAAATGGGAGTGCGTAATCAGATAGGGTCACTATTTTTCCGCATAAAAGTCAGTATTTTGATGGGAGAGCATCACTGAGCGGACCTCAATAGCATTCACAGTCCGTATCTCCTGTCAAGTGGGAGACCATATCCTCCGGTAGGAAATGATACAAGTGAACTGACCATTCACCAATATAAAACCAATAAGTGCAAACGAGTAACTATATCTTTTCACCGGAATGAGGAAGGAAATCACCTCTCAAATTGAATAAGTGAAAGTCTGTCATGGATTAGTTATCAACATTTTGCACGACATTTTGGTCATAACGAAGGTCTTCGGCTGCTACATTCAGCGATTGATCACAGCCATTCAAAAATCCCGCCGAACTGGAACTACGGCGGAAATGTTTCATCTGCGTCAGGCCATTCCGGATGAGTTATTTAGCTGTCTAACCACCGTGGACGAGTGCTGCACGTCGTTTTATAACCCCTAGACAAATAAGTAAAGCAAGCAGTGGAAACGTGGAATCACCAACGGCGAAAAAGGCGAGACCCCAGTCTTCATCGGACAGCGAGATACTGAGTGTTTTTAGGCACTACTAAGGTGTCCCTCGCAAGGGACAAACGAAATCTCCTGAAAAGAAGTTTTCAGGGTGTCAAGGCGATACGTCGCGGGAATCTGTCCAAGGGGCTGTTTTTGCCCCACGATAACGCCCCATCTCATTGTGCTCGGGACACAGTCAGACATGGTGCTACTTTAGACATCATATTTTACTTCATCCTGCGTGTTCTGATATGGCTTCCAGAGACTTATTACACATTCCACGGTGGAAAAAACCGTTGTATGGCCCGCATTTACTAAATGTCGACGAGGCGATTTCGGACCTGGAACATTCCCTGAACAGCCAAAACAGAAACTTATACATTTAAGGTCTCCATCAAGCTATCCATCGTTGGGAAACGTGTCGCATTGGAGGGTAAATATTTAGGCGGGGACTAAAACCATCACAGTGATTCATGGTCACAGCTTGATTGTTTTGAATTGGTAATTAAAACTCAATGGCTACACTCGTATATCATCGTATGTGCATGTAAGTGTGATCTCCAACGTGTCCGCTGCTGAGAAGGATGCGTGTGACAGAAATGCGGTAGCGAATCGGATGTTCCCTTTGGAATATTCCACAGGGTGGTCCATTGATCGTGACCGGGCCAAATATCTCACGAAATAAGCGTCAAACGAAAAAACTACAATAAACGAAACTTGTCTAGCTTGAAAGGGGAAACGAGATGGCGCTATTGTTGGCCCGCTAGATGGCGCTGCCATAGGTCAAACGGATATCAACTGCGTAAATAGGAACCCCAATTTTTTATTGCATTTCGTGTAGTACGTAAAGAAATCTGAATGTTTTAGTTGGACCACTATTTTCGCTTTGTGATAGATGGCGCTGTAATAATCACAAACATATGGCTCACAATTTTAGACGAACAGTTGGTAACAGGTAGGTTTTTTAAGTTAAAATACAGAACGTAGGTACGGTTGAACATTTTATTTCGGTTGTTCCAATGTGATACATGTACCTTTGTCAACTTATCATCATATTAGACCTCCCAAATTTGGCTGCTTTGTGGAGATATCTTGACCTTCCTGACGCGCACCCTCTGGTGTTAGCGGACGACGCCAAAGCGGCTGAATAGTTTTATTGATTGGCAACTCCATAGAGTCCCAACAACTATATACGTGAAATCAGAAGGAAGGTCGGTGTTGACCGTAATTTTGATGGTTTATTGTCAGCAAAATCTATTTTCAATCACATAGTGATCATTTTCAGTGCTGTAGTGCACAAATTAAACTCATAGACACTGGTATCAAGTTTTTATCAGTAACCAAAGCTATGAAACGATCACAATAGTTTTATGTTTCATCACTGAAGCTGATTTCTACTCGGCCCTGTGAGATGGGGCACTTCGGCCTCATTGATCGCCAGAGGGGTTGGAGGGGCTCCCCTCGTCTGCTTCAGCGCAGGGGGCACACAGTGGTCCTTGCTCGGCGGTCTGTCTTGGCCCCTAGCCTTCCCACATATTTGTTCTCCCTATTCTTTTATGTTTGCCGTTTTCAATGTTTTTTTTTCTTTCCTAAAAGTTCATCATCTTGCCTGTGCTGCTTGTTTTCTCGGGGTAGAGGACGGTAAGGTAGTGCTTGTGGAATACCATGCTCCGGGGGCCTCCAACTGCACAGAATTTACCTTTTGTATCCTTCCTCTGATGATTATTCCTGGTTCGATACATGTAGGATGAAAAGACTGATGACCTCGCAGTTTGGTTCCTTTAACTCGAACAACCATCCAGTCTCTGGTCATAGTTACAGCAACTTTTCTATAATTCGGTCATTAATAATGGAACGGTGTATGCAGCTATTGAAATGTGTTTATTCGACATGATAAGCGCTTCGTTTTACTCAGACAAAATACCGTGAATTGTTGCATTTTACTATCTGTTTGCTGATGTTCGTTCGTATTTCCGTGTCGTCAATGAGTCGTTAGTCCATTCTTGTGATCTGAAAACAATGCGGAGACGGAAGAAATAATCTCGGCGACTACTGATTCACTACCTCCTTAATTCGCCAAAGTTCTTTGCTAATTAAAAACAATAAAATATAACAGCAAAACAATCCAAGTATAAATAACTGGAAAACATAATGCGCTTATAACATAAAAACTGAGAGTATAAGCGGCGAATAAGGAAACATGACACAGCAAGTTTAACAGTGAAGTCTTCTAGTAAGGCAACATTTTTCAGCTGGTCAGTACCACTGACCATTGAGGAATTCTCAGTTGCGGAAGATACAAACAGGGAATGAATGCATAACTGTGAACTTGGAGGTCTTCACAGTTTGAAAGGGAACAAAAGGAGTCTTAGGGTCCAACCTCCGAAAACTAGCGAGGTCATTAGTGATGAAGCACGAGCTCAGGTTCGGCAGGAAATCGAGCATACCTTTCTCAGAGGATTCACTCCGGCTGTTTTCAGAACCCACGGAAATCCGAAATCTGGGTGGCTGGGCGGAATGGCGACCCCTACTCCACCTGAATGTGACTCTAGCTCTTTACCCACACCAGAGTGTGATACTTCCACAACTAGAAATAGCGACATGGCTATAACTGCTGCACCCAGAGAAGGATAAACTAGAAAACACGGAAGCAAATACAGATTTCCACATTAAAGAAGAAGTAAGAGCGAAAGGCTACGGGAGAAATTTAAACATTGGAACACAGGTGCGTGTGATGAGCCTCTGATTGCAGTTGCCTGTGACAGCTTGCCATGTACGAAAGTTATCATCCACTCTGTTTTAAACTCAGAAGGCTATAAATCGTGCATCTTGACTCATTTCCCTGTATCTGTAAACATAAAACACATAAACATTTTGACGACATCTAGTGTCATTATCCATCGTCTGCATTGCGCCGGCTCTAGGGCAGATGGAAGAAGGGGCACGGGGGCGAGCCGGTGCCAACCGTGCGACAGCCCAGCACGGTAGGATTTTGGGGGCGGCAAAATCGTAAATTTTAATATGGTTCCATAAGGAAGAAAAGAAATTATTCAGATAGTGAAGGGTGACGAAAATTTAATGGTCATGGGTGACTGGAATTCGGTAGTAGGAAAAGGGAGAGAAGGAAACGTAGTAGGTGAATATGGACTGTGGCAAAGAAATGAAAGAGGAGGCCGCCTGGTAGAATTTTGCACAGAGCACAACTTAATCATAGGTAACACTTGGTTCAAGAATCATAAAAGAAGGCTGTATACATGGAAGAAGCCTGGAGATACTGACAGGTTTCAGATAGATTATACAATGGTAAGACAGAGATTTAGAAACCAGGTTTTAAATTGTAAGACATTTCCAGGGGCAGATGTGGACTCTGACCACAATCTGTTGGTTATGACCTGTAGATTAAAACTGAAGAAATTGCAAAAAGGTGGGAATTTAAGGAGATGGGACCTGGATAAACTAAAAGAACCAGAGGTTGTACGGAGTTTCAAGGAGAGCATAAGGGAGCAATTGACAGGAATGGGGGAAAGAAATACAATAGAAGAAGAATGGGTAGCTTTGAGGCATGAAGTAGTGAAGGCAGCAGAGGATCAAGTAGGTAAAAAGACGAGGGATAGCAGAAATTCTTGGGTAACAGAAGAAATATTGAATTTAATTGATGAAAGGAGAAAATATAAAAATGCAGTAAATGAAGCAGGCAAAAAGGAATACAAACGTCTCAAAAATGAGATCGACAGGAAGTGCAAAATGGCTAAGCAGGGATGGCTAGAGGACAAATGTAAGGATGTAGAGGCTTATCTCACTAGGGGTAAGATAGATACTGCCTACAGGAAAATTAAAGAGACCTTTGGAGAAAAGAGGACCACTTGTATGAATATTAAGAGCTCAGATGGAAACCCAGTTCTCACCAAAGAAGGGAAAGCAGAAAGGTGGAAGGAGTATATAGAGGGTCTATACAAGGGCGATGTACTTAAGGACAATATTATGGAAATGGAAGAGGATGTAGATGAAGATGAAATGGGAGATACGATACTGCGTGAAGAGTTTGACAGAGCACTGAAAGACCTGAGTCGATACAAGGCCGCGGGAGTAGACAACATTGAATTGGAACTACTGACGGCCTTGGGAGAGCCAGTCCTGACAAAACTCTACCATCTGGTGAGCAAGATGTATGAGACAGGCGAAATACCCTCAGACTTCAAGAAGAATATAATAATTCCAATCCCAAAGAAAGCAGGTGTTGACAGATGTGAAAATTACCGAACTATCAGTTTAATAAGTCACAGCTGCAAAATACTAACGCGAGTTCTTTCCAGACGAATGGAAAAACTAGTAGAAGCCGACCTCGGGGAAGATCAGTTTGGATTCCGTAGAAATGTTGAAACACGTGAGGCAATACTGACCCTTCGACTTACCTTACAAGAAAGATTAAGGAAGGGCAAACCTACGTTTCTAGCATTTGTAGACTTAGAGAAAACTTTTGACAATGTTGACTGGAATACTCTCTTTCAAATTATGAAGGTGACAGGGGTAAAATACAGGGAGCGAAAGGCAATTTACAATTTGTACAGAAACCAGATGGCAGTTATAAGAGTCGAGGGACATGAAAGGGAAGCAGTGGTTGGGAAGGGAGTGAGACAGGGCTGTAGTCTATCCCCGATGTTATTCAATCTGTATATTGAGCAAGCAGTGAAGGAAACAAAAGAAAAATTCGGAGTAGGTATTAAAGTCCATGGAGAAGAAATAAAAACTCTGAGGTTCGCCGATGACATCGTAATTCTGTCAGAGACAGCAAAGGACTTGGAAGAGCAGTTGAATGGAATGGACAGTGTCTTGAGAGGAGTATATAAGATGAACATCAACAAAAGCAAAACGAGGATAATCGAATGTAGTCGAATTAAGTCGGGTGATGCTGAGGGAATGAGATTAGTAAGTGAGACACTTAAAGTAGTAAAGGAGTTCTGCTATTTGGGGAGAAAATAACTGATGATGGTCGAAGTAGAGAGGATATAAAATGTAGACTGGCAATGGCAAGGAAAGCGTTTCTGAAGAAGAGAAGTTTGTTAACATCGAGTATAGATTTAAGTGTCAGGAAGTCATTTCTGAAAGTATTTGTATGGAGTGTTGACATGTATGGAAGTGAATCATGGACGATAAATAGTTTGGACAAGAAGAGAATAGAAGCTTTCGAAATGTGGTGGTACAGAAGATTGCTGAAGATTAGATGGGTAGATCACATAACTAATGAGGAAGTATTGAATCGGATTGGGGAGAAGAGAAGTTTGTGGCACAACTTGACCAGAAGAAGGGTTCGGTTGGTAGTACATGTTCTGAGGCATCAAGGGATCACCAATTTAGTATTGGAGGGCAGTGTGGAGGGTAAAAATCGTAGAGGGAGACCAAGAGATGACTACACTAAGCAGATTCAGAAGGATGTAGGTTGCAGTAGGTACTGGGAGATGAAGAAGCTTGCACAGGATAGAGTAGCATGGAGAGATGCATCAAACTAGTTTCAGGACTGAAGACAACAACAACAGCAACAAGGAAGAATTAAACAGGACAATAAAAGATTTGCATAAATGAAGAAGTATGACAATAAGTAGGGAATACAAATAATTCATAACATCTAGTGTCTTACTGGAAACTGTCCACTGAAACAGATGATAAAGGAAGCTTGGAGACGGTCATCTTGATTGCGTCTTTCAATACAGTAAAGATTTGTACTGGCAGTGTTGGCAACTCCATTTCTATCACACGCCTACACGACACTTGAAATGTACCTACGTCAGCTTGAAAGCCCCTAGACAAGCGAAAAACTCGATAATAAAGAAATAAAGATAATTATCAGCATATGATGGCCGAACAATCCCTTCAATACCTATAGAATTATCGTTGAGGAAAACACTTTGTAACGAATAGAAAAATAGCAAATACAATATGCACTGTCCGTTACAAGTCATTGTCTTTTGATCCAGACGTCGTGACTAAGGGCGTTTACTCGTGGAAATACGAGTATGTATGGCATCCTTACCTCACCAGTCCCTCTCCTTTGGATATGCCGTTGATACTATTTACGTTGCCCTTTTTCTCGTCACGGTCCTCTAAATTATTTTTTTCTTCTTTGTCTGTAACTTCTTTTAAGTTCTTCCCCTTTCCCTTTTTTCCTCGGTGTTGAAGCTACTATGAATAGATATAAAAGATTCGACAACACGGAAGGACCTGAAAAACCTTATTTTCCAGCTAAAGCATCCAAATTACATTGCACGAACTTTTTATCCAGTTTTGTCGTATTTCACATTGGTTGATCTCCAGCAACTTCATTTAGCATATAAAAGTTACTTTTCTCTACAATAAACGAACGTGCTTTCAAAAGTGCTTGTTTTGACTCAGCCGTCCGGGTGGACGAGCGGTTCTAGGCGCAACAGTCTGGAACCGCGCGACCGCCATTTTTGAACATATTAGTGGACATAAATATAGGGTTTGTCCACCCTTAGCCTTTATGGCGGCTTGAACTCTTCTGCGGACACTTCCAATGAGATGTGCGAATGTCCGTCCATTCTTCCTCAAAAGCCGAAACCAGAGAAAATGGTTGATGGACGCTGAAGTCTGGAGCCAAATCGGCGTTTTAACTCATTTCAAAGCTGTTCCATTGAGTTCAGGTCGGTATTCCGAGCACGCCAGTCCATTTCAGGAATGTGATTGCCCACAAACCATTATGTCACAGATGCTGCTTTATGACAGGGTGCATTGTGATGCTGATACAATCATCATTCTGAACTGACTTCACTGTTGCCACCACATGTGACGGAGAGTAAGGTTCTCAAAGCATCCCCCAAACTGAAACCTGTCCATCCGAGTGCCTCATGGTAGTGTGTGCTTCTTCACTCCAAATCATTCGTTTCCAATCACCTATAGTCCATTGGTGTCGTAACCACTTCAAGCATCACGTGGCATAGTCTACAGAAATGCCTGACTTATGAGAAGGTGCTCGATCTTGTTCTTCTTTCGTTTCACCCTCTTTGGGGTACGCTGGATCAATCATTTCTTTGTGCTTTGTTCTTTTCTTAGGGCCCAGTATTTCTTCATTCTTTCTGATCTTCTTTTCCTCTCTTCTTCCGAGATGAAAGGTTTGGACTTTTTGTAGATTTGTCTTGGAACCCTATGCTTTCATCTTTAGTAATTGATTTAGCTGCTCGATCGATAAGTGAATTTTCTGAAATCATTAATTCTACTAGGTCTTTCTCAGTTTCTTTAAACCAGTTGCGTTTCGTTTTGCGGTTACGGAAAAAATAAAAGATTTGTTAGGTTAATCTG
Source organism: Schistocerca gregaria (assembly GCF_023897955.1). Taxonomy (NCBI): domain Eukaryota; kingdom Metazoa; phylum Arthropoda; class Insecta; order Orthoptera; family Acrididae; genus Schistocerca; species Schistocerca gregaria. The sequence goes on along the minus strand of NC_064931.1, from coordinate 517,416,467 downwards.
TTAGAATTCATTCTGAGAAGATGACCATAAAAATTTATTCTCCTTTTTCGCATAGTATCTGAAAGTTTTTTAATTTTCTTATAGAGAGTTTCATTTTTGATATAATCTTATTGTCTTGAAATTTTGGTCCTATGATTTTTCTTAAATTTTTTCTTTTCTTTAGCTCAAGTTTCTCCATTTGGCCATTGAGATTCATATGTAGTGTTTCTGCTGCATACATTGCTCCTGGCTTAATCAGTTTCTTGCAATGTGTAATTTTGGACCCCTGTGAAAGAGATTTTTTTGCATCTATTTTTTGTTAGTTGGAAGGCCAATTCAAGTTTATTTTATCTGGATTCCATTGCTTTGTGTTCCCCAGCATTCCAACTAATCCATTCTCCGAGATATTTGAATTCTTTTACTATTTCAATCTTTTGTTCTTGAACTTTGAGGTGTTACATGAGTGCTCGATGTTTGTCAATATCTTAGTTTTTCCAAAGAAGATGTGAAGACCTATTTTAGCTGCTTGTTTCTTTACTTCAAGGATTTGCTTCCGTTCTTCATCCATTGTTTCAGCAAACAGGGCCATAGCATCTGCAAAAGCAATAAAATTTACTTTAAGGTTCTTCTTTTTGCAACCCAGTCTTATACCACTCTCTGACTCAAGCGCACAATTGAACAGCAACGGTGAGAGCCCATCCCCCTGTCGCACTCCCGTTTTTATTTCAAAGGGTTCCGATAGTTCGCCCATAAATTTAACTTTCGAAAATGTATTTGTAAGGGTCGTTTTTATAATATTAGTTGTTTTCTTATCCAAATCCATTTCTATTAGGACTGATAACAGAGATTCTCTACTAATCGTATGATATGTTTTTTTTGAAATCAATGAAGGAGATTACGTATGCCTCTGCTCTTGATTCTTGGTATGCCATGATGTTTTTGAGGTTTAGTATTTGTTCCGAGCATGATATACTCTTTCTAAAACTCCCTGGTATTCCCCAGTTTGCGGGTCCAATTGCGGCTCTGTCCTGTTCATAAGGACTTCAGAAAGAATCTTGTATGTTATATCCAGCAGTGATATTCCTCTGTAATTGTTGGGGTCTGTCTTGAAACCTTGTGGATAGGGTGGATGAGAGCTGTTCTCCATTCTGTGGGGATCTCTTCTTCTTTCCAGATTTTATCGAAAACACACTGAAAAGATGTAATTGCATTTTTGTCAGCTTTTTTCCATAGTTAGACCACTGTTTGGTTTTCTCCGAACGCTTTGTTGTTTTTAAGCTGTGAAATGACCTTCTGTAGTTCTTCGGTCGTTGCTGGTTCTGAATCCAGATTCTCACGGTTATTTGGGATGGATTCAAATTTTTCAAGGATGGGTTCACAATTCAAGAGTTTCTCAAAGTAGGTGCTCGATCATTGCACACTATTCCTGTCACTCTCACTTCACAATCTGTCGACTTGAGTAGCTTTAGATGGACTGAAATGTCCCCGACAGATTTGTTACTCAGGTGACAGCCAATGATTATTCCACGTTCAGAGACTCTGAACTCTCCTGACCTACCCATTCTGCACATACCTCTTCTCTACTGATAATACAATACTCCCCGCCTCCTTTTTTGGCGGTTGGTCCGGCTCTCGTGACATTTAGTGGCCAGTTCCAAACTACATAGGGGTTTTGAACACTATATATAAGTGTGCAATACTTAAGGACGAAAGTAACTTTCACATGATGTGCCACTGCCAAGTAACGTAACTCACTGAAACTTGGACCATACATAGAAAGAACTGCTACAGTACAGTACACGAGATAACTGAAAGAAATACACAAAGAGACGATAATTACACTGAAGTCACCGCCATTCATGATGGTCTCCCGCATATTAGAAAAAGCATAACACGACCCTTAATAGGAAGAGAGATCCCCACAGACGGGAATGCATGCTTTGCAACGTGTTCCCGTGGTCGCTACAAGGTTGGTAAGCAGTTCTTGTGGTAGGGCGTACTATTCCTCCCAGGACTTTAGTTGGATACTCACCGTCATTCAGTACCGATAGTTACAGAATTGTCCGAATAAAGTACCGGAAGTCCTAAAACCTGCTGATTTATAGCGGTATGGACCAGCTCGTAAAATACCAATCCTATAGTTTTTTTTATAAATTCTATAAATTTATTGAATTGGTCAGGCAATATCTCATACGATATACCTAATAACGGGTGAGATGATAATATTGCTGCACGATACGAAGGATTCCAAAGAAAAACGTACTTCAGCAATCAGTTAGTTCGCCTGACGTTATAATTTATGTTAACAAGACTTGTTGCTCCTAGAGTTAGATTGTATTTGGAATACAATCTCGATTGCAATAGCAGTAAGTACTGTGACTTGTTGGGAATCAGATGTTATGTATATGATCATGATGCAAAATGAGTTTACTAATGCGGTTATGACAAAATAATTGTGGCGAAACCGGTGAAGGTGAAAGTAATATTGCAAAAATTTCGAGTGAAGTTAGTGATAGTGCTGAAAGAGCAAGTGGACAGACCCGTCGCAGTAGAGAAGTACCTCTCAGGCTCTACAATACACTGTGTAACGGATTCAGTCAATGATACCACTCTTCTGCCTTGCTGCTGGACCTCAGCTCAGTGGAATTATTTTAGAGATGAGAATGCATCGATAATTATTAATAAAGTTAACTTAGGATTTAAGATATGTTCACAAGCAAGTTTTATTCCTAAAAAGCCCCAGGGACTTCACATTTCAGAGGAATGGGTGCACGGAAAAATAAATTTCTATGGGAGTGATAAAAGAGCTCAAAACAGAGCTAGAGGAAAAAAAATCGTGAACATAAATTAAATAAATCAAACATATCTGGGTCAGAACAAGTGGAATTAGGTGAAAAGCAATACTTAGGACAAGGATTTATAACAGTGCAATAAGAAGAAGTTGAAATGCCTGCTCGTATGTTTAGAACAGCTTGCAAAACTTCAAAATATCAGAGACCTTACACTGATATGCCAGTTGATATACATCTCCAAGCTCTTAACAGTGGGAAGAATCCTTGACGCAAATTTCTGTTGCAGTGATCACATGTCATATCATTGAAAGTATCCGTGAAAGAATCGTGAAACATATTGTAGAAAGCTAACAGAAAATGAGTACATTAATAGATGGATCTATCACAATGAGCAAAAAGCAGATACAAGTTGTACGTTTTAAATTTCCTATGGAGGACACTAACAGTTAGCAAACTATGTTTTTAGATTTGACTGAACTAGCTTGTAGTATTACTGTTGTTCTTCTTTAAAAAAAAGCTTATATGTTTTTCATGTTAAGATGCCTCAACAGTGATAGGCAGAAATAGTGGTATAGGGGCACAACCTAAAAATTTATTTCCCTCTATCATAATCTGGCATTGCAGCAACCATAGACTAGAGTTAGCTGTTAATGATTCCATCATAGAAATCCGTGGAATAAATTAGTCTCAGACATTTGTAGAAAAACTGTATGGTCTATACAATCAGTCTCCCGAGAACAAAAGAGACCTAAACACCTGTGCAAAAGCTGTGGCGAAACGAATGTTCTGTATTGGTAACACTTTCACAATTCGGTGCGTTTCATCGATTAAAAGAAATCTGCAAGCTATGTGACAAAACTTTGAGAATTTATATTCCCATTTGGGCATGGCTGAGAATGATGTTACAAGAAATCAGTCTGATATTCTGGCTTACGGAAATACCTAGGACGTGCTTTGTGCTCTTCAAAAGAAGGAAATGACACTGCCAGCAGCACACAAACTGATAAAAAGAACTGCTAAAATATTACAGACCTTGCTGCAAAATCCTGGCCATTATGCCAAAGTAGCTAACGGTATGACTAAATCAAGTAAATTCTAGTCCGTGCCTGTCAGGATCCAATAAAATAAGAATGATTCGTGCAGGACAGTTTTAAAGAAGTCCTGCTGCCAATTTAGAATGAAGATTGTTAATTACTTAGTTTTCTTACATTGGAATGATTCAAGATTTACAAAATACAGGGTCTTTCAAATTCAATATACTGGTTTTCAGGCTTTGTAGCATTTATTGCAGTCAACCTGGAATTATAAATAAGACATCAAATGACAGAGCAGCTCAAACATTTTTTCTTACAAGTGTTCAATGTGAACACCATTCCTCACATATCGAGTCGATAGGGGAGTTCTTCCCAAACCTTGACTTGAGTGTCTGGAGTGATTGTTGCAAAAATCCTGTTCTAAAGTCGGGTAGAAATTTGCTGGTAGCGGAGGCTTATAGACATGATGCTTTACGAAACCCCAAACGTAAAAACTGTATGGCATCAGGTTGGGTGTAAACGTGGAGGCCATACAATACAAGCTGTGTCATCCGCCACCTTGCAGACAATCCAGCGGTTGGGCACATCGTTTAACCACTTGCGTGCTGAGTTATGCCAGTGAGGTGGCGCCCATCTTACTACCAGATAAAGTTCTGTGTTTCAGCTCCTTCCAACTGAGGAAAGAACCATAGTTATAACGCATCACGAAAAGAAGCACCGATTACAGTTGCTTCCCAGAAAAAGAAAAGCTCATAAACCTTCCGCCGAGATACGGCACAAAAAATCAGTTTAGGGGAGTCTCGTCGCAGCTGTACTATCTTGTGGGGATTTTCTGACCACCAGATGTGCACATTATGTGTGTTCACATTTCCACTTAAGTGAAATGTCGATTCATCATTGAAGGCAACGCGGTCCAGCAAATCTTCATCGTCATTTCGTTTGCAAAGTCGGCACATAAACCGTAATCTCAAGGATTTAGATTTTTAACAACTGCAAACTTTAAGAACGTAGTTGTAAACGTGTCTTTAAAAGTCTCCGCACAGACGACATTGGATTTGCTATTTCACGGCTAACCTTCCGAAATGATTTCTTGGGACTGCGTGTGAGAGACTCTTGTTCAGCACGTTCTAGATTCACTATTGGTTGTTCCATACACTTCCCTTTGTCCCCAGGTCTGAACAGCTCTTTCATTTGATGTGATGTATATAAATATAATCTGAATCTAATCTACATCTACATCGATACTCTGCAAATCACATTCTAGTGCCTGACAGAGGGTTCATCGAACCAACTTCACAATTCTCTATTATTCCAATCTCGTATAGAGCGCGGAAAGAATGAACATCTATAGATTTCCGTACGAGCTCTGATTTCCCTTACTTTATAGTGGTGATCGTTCCTCCCTGTGTAGGTAGCTGTCAACAAAATATTCTCGCATTCGAAGGAGAAAGTTGGTGATTGGAATTTAGTGAGAAGATTCCGTCGCAACGAAAAACGCCTTTCCTTTAATGATTTCCAGCCCAAATCTTTTATCATTTACGTGACACTCTCTCCCATATTTCGCATTAATACAAAACGTGCTGCCTTTCTTTGAACTTTTTCGATGTACTCCGTCAGTCCTATCTGGTAAGGATCCCACACCGCGCAGCAGTATTCTAAAAGAGGACGGACAAGCGTAGTGTAGGCAGTCTCCTTAGTAGGTCTGTTACATTTTCTAAGTGTCCTACCAACAAAACGCAGTCTTTGGTGAGCCTTCCCCACAACATTTTCTATGTGTTCCTTAAATTCTAGAAATCTTTAAAACCTTTGTATTCATCTTTAAACAGCCTGTAGTAGTAGCTATAATGATCTCCTATGTCATCTAACGGTATTAAGTCCACCTGAATGGCCCGAGAAGGTAGATATAATGCACGGAAAAACAATTTAGAATCTCAGATAACAGGGAAACCTCAAACGCTTTCAAGGAGTATAAAAAATATAGAAATATGGAACGGAAGCCTCGTCATCTACTGCCATTGCTTTCTGCTTAACACAGCTGAGTGTGACAGCACATTTAGTTTCACGAATCAGTTTTAACCCCTTTAAGAAATGCCTTGTTTGGTGGATCATGTGTCTGATACAATGTTTATTAATTTAACTGGACCTCCTCTTTCGGAATTCGACTCACTGTCATATGTAATAACTTGGCTGACAAGTGGTAGGGATCAGCTGAGGAAACCTCCCATCGTAAAAGACAGCGAAGCAACATACCTTCGAAACTTTGTGGAAAATTCTGAAGGATAAGCTGAGTACGGAAAGTTATAAACTAAGGCCCTGATTCCTCCACTAGAGGTGTTGATAACTGCAGGATGGTCGGTGCGTGTGGACGTGTTGTAATACGTTTGTCCACGCATTCCGCAAGTGCTTGATGAGATTTAAATCGGAGGAAGGAGGCCTGCCAGTGCATTAGCCGAATATCCCCTTGTTCCGTAGTTCAAATCGGTCGCGCATTGTCAGCCATAAAAATGAAGTCAGGGTAGAATGCTACCCTGAAAAGACACTCATGGGGAAGAAGTACAGTGTCACAATAACGTTGACTGGTGATTATACCGTGTTCAAAGATTTGGAGGCCATTATTTTCATGCAACATTATGGCTAACCACATCATAATACCGGGACCACCAAAACGATCACGCTCCATAATGATCCTACGTGCATTTCGTGTACACACCCCTCGCCATATGAGGCTATGTAAAGCGCCCAGCAACTTTTCGGGTTTGCATTCGGCCCTGAATTTATTTTTGTGGATGACAGTGCACGACCACATCGAACTGCACAGGTGGAGTAGCTCTTGGAACGAGAGGACATTCAGTGAATGGACTGGCCTGTCCATTCCCTCGACTCAAATGCCACCGAGCACGCATGGGACGCTTTGTGGAGGAGTATTGCAGCACGTGCACACGCTCCATCCAGACGTTGTCAACCGCGCTGGTGGAGGAATGGAGACTCCTAGCACAAGAACTTATCACCAACCTTCTGACCAGTATGGGAGCACGTTGCAGAGCATGTACTACTGTCCGTGGTGATACCTTATTAAAACTATGTCCCACCTTTTGTAATTCCACGTCGGTGTAATTATTGTCTTCGAATAAAAGTGTCACTTCTCTTTGTCCCATTGCGTATTTCTTTCAGTTACATTCTCTATTACGCTGTAACAGTTCTTTCTATGCGTGGTCCAAGTTTCATCGAACTATGTTACTTGGCAGTGAAATATCATGCGAAAATTACCCTTAAGTTTTTCCCGCCAGTGGATATACGGGTAAATATCGAACAACAATATCTAACGTCTTAAATTCAGTTCTCAGTCGGACCAAGGATTTTATCCTCCACTATTCTGCCATTTCTCCTCTGGCAATAATTTGTTTATGTGAGAAATGCCAAGCTGTAGCATGTTGCGGAATGGTGACCGTGTACCGTAATTTTCCTTTAATGGTTGGAAGGGGACAAGGGCGTACTATGTCCAATAGAACCATGTCAGTTAGTTAATTACATGTTCTCTAGATCATCTAATAAATTCGTTTATCGAAATGATATGGATAGCGTCAATTTACAGGATATGTATGTGGTAATGAACGCATTGTTTTTTAGTCCTACACATCTAAGAAATAGTTTTGTTTACAGGCTGCCAGCTTTTCAATGGAAAATCGTGCATGGAATAGCAGAAATTGTCCAGGACAATTTTGCTTGACTGACTGTCAGTCATTTGATGTTTTTGGGTAAATGATCAAAAATTTTGCTGCTGTATATTGAACTCCTTTCTGAGTCCCTGACAGGTTTAACAATGGGTAGTAAAGGTCGTTTTTACCTCTAGTTTTGTAGGTATGAGTATCACTGTTCTCCTCAAATTGTGATTGATTATTTATGACGAATTTCATTAGCGAATGTATGTATTTGATAGTGCTGTTAAAATGCCTAGCTCCTTGAAAAGGTACCTACCTGACGTTCATGTGTGAACTGTTCGCTTTTGTGCAATCAATACATTCTTTCTAAGTGATGAGTTACCCCAGAAAATTATTCTGTAAAACATTATTGAGTTGCAATATGCAAAATATGTCAGCAGTTATACGAAGAGCAAATGTAGCTGACCTTAATTGTGTGAGAAACTCAGTAATATGCTTCTTCCAGTAGATATTTCCATCAGTTTGTATACCAAATAATTTGGAGCAGTCTGCTCTGTTTACTGACTCTTGTTCATGTTGTTCATCAATTGATGGTATAACCCAATTGTTGCAATTCCTAGTAAAGCACTGCAATTTTCAAAGAAACCTTCGGGATGAGAAAAGCTTCAAAAGGACATGACAGTTCTAAAGTACTTCAAAATTTGAAGTTGTTTAGACTATTAAAATGTATACTAAAAATGATTATAGAACTGGAGAGAAACAGATTCATCTAAGAGAAAGTCGAAAATGTTGATCATAGGAATTTTTAAACACAGTGGTACACCATATTAAGAAGAAATTGAAGCAATGCTATAGCTGTTCTACTTAACGAGATTTGAGACAGACCAGACATAGAATACTGTAGATTTAATAGTCCCTTCTCTACAATACCCAAGATATTTTCACTAACCACATAGAAAAAAACATTGGATTATGTGCAAACATAGGAACAATCATGATGTAGAATAGAATATATGGCAATGGCCCGTTTGCACTCGGAGACAATGAGAATGATTTAGAATTTTGGTGGGTGCTAATAGGTTTTAAGAATGCTTTTGACTCAGTTTCAGCAAAACTTTTACCAATAGTCCCCGACAAATAAAGAAATAATTAATCCTAACTTAGTATGATGAAGAATATGTACATCAACGCTGCAACTTCCTTTAGAAGTCGCCAGCATAGTGGGAAATTCAAAATTGAAAGAGGAGTCAGGCGAATAAGTTTCAAATCACTAAACATTCTCTCAGCAGTCCCTCAGCTGGTGAAATGAAGAAGGTTAACTTGTTAATTAACATATACACGGCCTCCAGTATTGTCACCCACTGCGGAATCAACAACTTCGAGACGGAGTTGAAGGTAGACGACTAGAATTTTGTCGCTAGCTAATTGCTACTCAACGAGCAATCCCATTAATGCTGTTGACTGATGAAGTCACTTTTGCTCGTAACGGTTTAAATAACACTCGTATTTCACATCGTTGATCTGATGAAAAGCCAGATACCTTTGTGGTGACATACCATTCTCTGTACATGTGTGGTGTGGTATGGTAGACAATGAATTGATTGGGATGAGGAGGAGGCGATTAGTTTTTAACGTCCTGTCGACCGCGAGGTCATTAGAGAGGGAGCACAAGCTCGGATTAGGGAAGGATGGGGAAGAAAGTAGGCCGTGCCCTTTCGATGGAACCATCCCGGCATTTGCCTTAAACATTTTGGGGAAGTCACGGAAAATCTTAATCAGGATGGCCGGACGTGGGTTTGAATTGTCCTCCTCCCACACTCGAGTCCAGTGTGCTAGCCACTGCGCTGCGTCACTCAGGGAATTGGGCATGTTCTGTTACAGCAGTGTCTGGCTGGTTCATGCTACCTAGACGTTCTTGAAAACGAGCTTCCAGCATTACTGGAAGAGGTTCCTTTAGCTACAAGCATGAGTATGATCTTCCAGCGTGACTGGAACCCCAAATATTTTAGTCGTCAGGTGACACATCAACTACACCTAACATTCGCCGGAAGATGGATCGGCAGAGATGGTCACGTTTCTTGGCAATCAAGGTCCGCGTACTGTACCCCTCTAGATTTTTTCCTATAGGGATGGCTGAAAGGCAAAGTGTTGCCCAAATAAAACGACACAAAGATGAACTCTTAAAAGCTACACGCGTTGTGTCGTAAAGAAACTTCGAAAGTATGTTAAAGTATGAGTTGGAATTTATGAAAATCAGCTCTGAACTTAATCATCTGCCTTTGCTTGGAACCTTTTGAGAGTATTTGTTTGGATTACATCCTAATAACCGTATCTCTATAACCAATAAAAACTTGACACATGTTATATGAAACGTTTCATTTGAATTTGTCTATACTACCACGTATCACCCACCAAAATATTTACGGGTCCTCCAGAAAGACCCTGCATGTATACTTTTTTCTGTTACTTTTAGTTACAGTGAAAACCGTATAACATGAAAACCCTCAAAACGAAAAATCGGCTAACACGAAATAATTCTGCGTTCCTAACGAAATGCTATGCAATATCGTACATTTTTGTTCTTTAACAAGAAACAAAAGTAGTATAAGAAGCATAAGTCTCGCTTCTCGGACGAGCATACATACGTGCTTTCTGCATTTGCGACGTCACCCAAATTTATTGATTTATATTTTTTGTTGAACGAAGAAAGGCAATGATTGCAACTTTACTTTGTGTGCTGCCATTGTCAGAACACTGCCATCATATTTCGGATTCAGTGATAGGTTTATCGAAATCAGAAAAGTTTGTATCAAAGTCATGGAAGACTACACAGTATTTTATTGTCCTGCAGTATCTCCAGATGAATTTGTTGCAGTCGATCAGGATCTGTATAAAGCTACAATTATGATTGTCGAAGACATTTTGATGATGACGACGAATTTGTCAGTGAAATCAACATTACAGTTCCTGTAACCACAACATCAGAAATTCAGAACGTCGTGATAGGTATGTGCAGATATTTGGATGGTGATTTGAATGACAATGAAAAACCTATGGGCTACATGAAACGAATTTGTCGATCATTTGATGCTGAAAAAGATATTACAAAAATCAGTATTAGATTTTCTCCACGAAGAAACCATAATTTACTGTATATAAACTTTTAATGTACAGTATGTACTGCATCTTCATTTTCTGCACGCCTTTGTCTTTTACAGTGTCCATTGCTTCCTTGGCCTTTCAAGACGTCTTTGGCCTACGAAAACTTCTTTGGCCTTCGAGATAGTAATTTCTTACTGGGTACGGTAGTCTGTCTATCGAGATGTTTACTCCATTTTCTTCTCTTGTCTTGTTCTTTGTTTCTTACGTTAAAAATGTTTCTTATTCTGTCTACTCTGGTACTGGCTTTCACAGCCCTAAGAAGGCGCGTTTCAGTTGCCTGGATGTTACTTTCTCGTCGCTTGTAGGTAACCGACGACTTACTTGGTTAGAACAGTGTGAGAACGTCAATTACTTATAAAACTTTATTCTTGTTACTTTTTGTGTCTTGTTTAACCTGTTCTTTGTTTCACATATGTTTTGGTTCCACATCCCAGATAACTGAAATGAGTGACCTGTTCTACAACTGTACTGTCCACAACTATTTTCGACCTTACGTGGTTCCTTACTACAGAAGCCAATATTTTAGTTTCCTTTGTAGATGTAGTCCATGTTGTAGTCTCAGACTATTTAGTTCAGAAGAATTTTTCACCCATTTGTTCTTTACTTAATAAACACACTGTTATTACTTTTAATCCGCATTTCAGGTTCCTAAAAGTAATATACTACATTTTATTAAGAAAGTGAAGAACAAATGGGTTTCCGTTGAGGAAGATCGACAGTTGATGCAGTATTTGTGATGAAACTGGTCATGGAAAAAATGCAAGAAGTTACGTATAGTAGATTTTAGGAGGAAATGGAATTACTACAACGTAATTCTACAAGATAAAAAAGAAGCTGTTTTCGCGTGTACCATTAACAGGAAATTGTTATAACACGAACAAATATTTTGGTCTCCTTTTTCAGTGTGTGTCTGTATTGGCACACACTGGCTCTCAGTAATGATATACTGGAAACGTAATACCCATACTCAAGGTGGAACTAAAGCTGCGAAGCAGAAAATGTCAGAGCCATTAGTTGAACGAGAAGCTCACCTGGTAGGATCTCGGTCGTGGTCTCCAGACGCGGCATCACCCCCAGCGAAGTAGGGTGGCAGGGGCAAGCCTTCTTTCCCGTAGTTAGCGTCGTCGCTCATCACTTGGGTGCCACCGTCCACACCATCTCCCAACTCCCACGGCCATTCCTCAGGAATTACGGCAGCAACGTTTAGTTCAGTCGTTGTGGTCTCGCTATAGACTTCCTCTGTGGTCGCGTTTCGCTCGGTGGGCTCATTTCCGCGAGAGCTGACTGTGTGCTGAGTAGTAGTTTGTAGTTCAGAGGCGGTAACTATGGGCTCAAGTGTCTGGCCTGCTGTTTCGGACAGTTGAAGCTGTTGTGGTACCAGAGGGCCACAGTGAGACGATTCGGTGCTATTTGGGTTTTCGGAGCAGTCGTGGTCCCCGCTGTCGATCTGTGAAGCGCCTGTGTCGGTCCACCCTGGCAGTGACGAGTCGTTGTCTGGGTGTTCAACAATGGTTGTGGCAGCTTCCTGGTCGGTCTCCGTCGTGTAGCCCTGTTCGTCATCGGTACCGAGGCAGCCTACGCTGGCGTCGCAGCCGGGCGGCTCTGTGGCGGGCAGGAAGCCCTCTTCGGGCGGCTGCGGCTCTTGTGCGTGCCCCAGCGCGAGGCACAGCAGCGGCAGCAGCAGTAGCGCTCGCGGCGACATGTCTGCGTCCACTGACGGGCTCCAGCCGCGAACGCAGACGCGCCGGCAGCATTGCCCCCACCACGGGGTCACCGCGGCGCTGTAAAAAAACGTCGCGCCGTGCACTGCAAAACGCGCCAAGCACAACAAAGCGGCACAGCGCGCCTTCCCAATTTTCCCACGGCCCTTTTCCAAGTACCAACAAAAAATGAACGGTCAATAAATTTAAATATGTCTAATGGTCGTGGCGGGGAGGCTCAGAAACTCAGGACAGGGATGATGGGAGTGGTCTTCCACAGACATTGATACAGACAGGCCAAATCATTTATGACCACCTGATTAATACCGTGTTGGTCCATCTTTAGAACCATTCAGCTACCCCTACCTATGGGTTTTTAAGCAACCCGCAACGCCTTCAAAAGCCATGTGTGAGATTTTCAGATTTCAGATTTTCATATTCCAGCCCCAGATCTAGGCGGCGGGCGGGTGGGCGGGGGGAGGGTAGGGGGGGCAAACGCCTTCAACGCCTTCAAAAACCATGTGTGAGATTTTCAGATTTCAGATTTGCATATTCCAGCCCCAGATCTAGGCAGCGGGCGTGTGGGCGGGTGGAGGGAAAAGGGGGGGGGGGCAAACAAGTGTATCTGCCTCGGGCGTCAGTTTCAGGGGGCGCCAAATTCATATTCTTGAAGAAAAAACATTGTTTCACAAAGCGCCTGGCATCCAGCGCACGTTGGTCTATCGATTATTCATCTGATTTTGATACGGATCCCTGTTGGTTTTGAACCTTTTTGAACACATTCTGAGTTGATTTCTGAACGAATCCTAAGTTGATTTTGGAATGCGTGAATAGCGTACGTGATGTCTCTGCTACGGGAATCCTCGTTCCATCCAGAGATAAAAAAAAAAAAATACGAACAGGTGAACGCAAATCGTTGTTTGTTTATGTGGTTGATTAGGTGGGCGAATGATTAGTGTTGTTATAATTATTAGCGAAATCCACAGATACAGGCCACCAGAGTGTAAATAAACTACTAACAGGAACAACAGATAAGAAAGGTTACATATTATCGTCTCGGTGTATCCAAGAAAACGAAATTTTGACAAAATTTTTGGCAGATTGCTACACTATTGAGGGCTACTTGTACAATCCCCGGTTAGCAGTTAGTTCTAGTCTCGGAATAGCGCGGAAAACGTGTTGTATGAACACGTAATAACATCTAATCGGAGACTAAACACGGTATAGCTAAACCGGTGATTCCGGTAGGGTTAGTGAAGTTAATCGAAGAATAAGCTTTGACCATGGCAGGAATAATTACAGAAATAGTGGTGACCAGATTGTTTGTTAGAACGAGGAAGGAGAAGAAACGGTGACATCACACAAATTATATGGAAGACTATGACGATTACAAATTTATATGCAAATTTCGTACTACTACTTTTCGATCTCATGCTTGAGAAACTGGAGCATATGAATGAAATGTGAAACTACTTCCTAACAAAAAGATTTTTGACTGTAGTATGCCTAATAGGCATTTTGATACTGGTACTTCATGAATTCTATTCTGTCGTCTTATTTATGTGAATGATGTACATAGAAACGACCGTTTGTGTCAAAAGTCTCTCTTATTTGGTGCGCGTTACAATTGCTGCAATATTAGAAAGGCCTATCTCGTTTTATATAGCAGACAGAGACAAAATAGATCTAATCAAATCCAGAAACCACACCAGTCTTTTGTTCTACGCGTATTAACAGCTTTTTCAGTATTAGACAACGACATCTTTATTCTTCATGTAGCAAAACGTTTCACGAACTTTGATGAGGTTATAGATTCTTTCGCAGAAAGGAAATCACGCCATGTAAAGCTCTAGCAAGATTAGGGAGGACAAAATGCTGGGATCTAAAGACTGAAGAAATGTGTACTATACTGTCCTGCTTGTCTCTTGTCTTCACTGGTTTTGTGTTTCCTATATTTAATTTTATGTCGCACAAAAGAGAAAGTTCTCAGCTAGTAAGTAACAAAGCGTGCAAGTTTTCTGTAGAGTTCCCTTTCTCACGGTCACAAATAATTCCCCCCCCCCCCCTGTATTTTTTTAAGGGGAGAGGGGTTGGATATTAAACTTGCCGACTGGGTGCAGAAGAGGCACCACAGGTCATTTTAATGTCCACTGTCCTGAATGTAGGTTTGATGGCTTCCATTACAAAACATACGCGTTTGAATTTCACAGAGGGAAATACACATGCACTTTGGCAAACTTAACACCAAATACCATGTTTTACATTTCCTGCAAGATGTGTGTTTTATATATCAAACTCTTCAGAAAGATGTGCCCTACAAAATGAACACGTTTTTAATGTCATGTTGTTGCCCTGTTCGGAAACATCGTATATCCATAGCTGTCATATTTTCTCACTCGCTACGCACAAACTATTATTCCTATAGAAAAAATGAACAGGACGTTTCTGTAGGAAATTTAATCTAGCTAAGTTTGGTAGTGGAGGTCACGGTTTCCAAGTTACACATGAAAAACCCCATTGAAGGTTTGTTTTGGAGAGCGACTGATAGCTGCCAGCCATTGCACCAGTCGTCGGCATTCTGCAGGTTTCTTGCACTTTGTGACAGTCGTCTGGCGTTGAAACTTTCCTGTAGACAACAACATCATCCGAGAACAACAGCCTCAAAGATTTCCGACGCTCCAGTTACGAGGGATTTCGTTATTTTCTTGTTATGTGATATACAAACCTCTTTTACCTTGTTAGAATTACGTGGTATTCTTTTAACTTCATTTTCATGGTAAATAATTGGAAATTTGTGATTACCACTATATCAGCGAGTGCGCTGAGTCAAGTACGCCAACTGAACGAAAAGGGGAATATTGTAAAATTCATTTACGATGTGTTATACACTACAGGCCATTAAAATTGCTACACCAAGAAGAAATGCATACGATAGACGGGTATTCATTGGACAAATATATTATACTAGAACTGACATATAATTACATTTTCACGCAATTTGGGTGCATAGATCCTGAGAAATCAGTACCCAGAACAACTACCACTGGCCGTAATAACGGCCTTGATACGCCAGGGCATTGAGTCAAACAGAGCTTGGATGGGGTGTACAGGTAAAGCTGCCCATGCAGCTTCAACACGATACCACAGTTCATCAAGAATAGTGACTGGCGTATTGTGACGAGCCGGTTGCTCGGCCACCATTGACCAGACGTTTTCAGTTAGTGAGAGATATGGAGAATGTGCTGGCCAGGGCAGCACTCGAACATTTTCTGTCTCCAGAAAGGCCCGTACAGGACCTGCAACATTGAGCCGTGCATTATCCTGCTGAAATGTAGGGTTTCGCAGGGATCGAATGAAGGTTAGAGCCACGGGTCGTAACACATCTGAAATGTAATGTCCACTGTTCAAAGTGACGTCAATGCGAACAAAAGGTGACCGAGAGGTGTAACCAATGGCACCCCATACCACCACGCCGGGTGATACGCTAGAATGGCGATGACGAATACACACTTCCAATGTGCGTTCACCGCGATGTCGCCAAAAATGGATGCGACCATCATGATGCTGTAAATAGAACCTGGATTCATCACGTTTTGCCATTCATGCACCCAGGTTCGTCGTTGAGTACACCATCGCAGGCGCTCCTGTCTATGATGCAGCATCAAGGGCAACCGCAGCCATGGTCTCCGACCTGATAGTCCGTGCTGCTGCAAACGTCGTCGAACTGTTCGTGCAGATGGTTGTTGTCTTGCAAACGTCCCTCACCTGTTGAATCAGGGATCAGGACGTGGCTGCTCGATCCGTTACAGCCATGCGGATAAGATGCCTGTCATCTTGACTGCTAGTGATACGAGGCTGTTGGGATCCAGCACGGCGTTTCCTATTACCCTCCTGAACCCACCGATTCCATATTATGTTAACAGTCATTGGATCTCTACCAACGCGAGCAGCAATGTCGCGATACGATAAACCGCAGTCGCGATAGGCTACAATCTTACCTTTATCAAAGTCGGGAAAGCGATGGTAGGTATTTCTCCTCCTTACACGAGGTATCACAACAACGTTTCACCAGGCAACGTCGGTGAACTGCTATTTGTGTATGAAAAATTGGTTAGAAACTTTCTTCATGTCAGCACGTTGTAGGTGTCGCCACCGGCGCCAACCTTGTGTGAATACTCTGAAAAGCTAATCATTTGCATATCAAGGCATCTTCTTCCTGTCGGTTAAATTTCGCATCTGTATATCACATCATCTTCGTGGTGTAGCAATTTTAATGGCCAGTAGTGTATATTCAACGGCGAAGTATGACACTTTTATTTACTTACACAATCATTGAATCATATATTCAAGTCACATACATAATTTCATTCATTAGCCTGCGTAACGAGTTTGTCATGAAGTGGCTAGGTCCATCATATCTCATACAAACATAATACTCACAAATTTTACGAATATCCAGTATCATGTACAGAGTGAACCCAAAATCCACCGACACAATTTCGGAGGCTGTTCAGGCTTATTCTATGAGTGTTTTGGTATAAGCGACCCGTCATCTCCAGCAGTTCGTTAACCAAAACTTGCATTTTATCTGATTTCTTTCCACATTTATCTGTATTGCACTGAGAATGTTTGTACAGTAGTGCCCATGTTGACGGTGTGCGCAGAATGCCTAGTTTGGAAACAACCTTGTTCCATTCAGTACCGGTTCATACAATTGGCAACACCGATGCGCACTTTTTACTTACCCCTCAAGCTTATATGGTAAGTTCAGTGTCAAAGAGGTAGCCGATATGACCCTTACGTACGGGTTCACTAAATGCAGTGGAAGAGTTGTACAAGGACGCCAAGCTGAGCTGTTCTCGCACCGCCAGTACTTTTGCATCTGCACATAAGCGTCTACAAGAAGTCTGATCCTCCTGTGTTAGAATGATTGCATAGTACAGGATTTTTCTCTTTTGTGAAGGCATACACGCAGAAACAAAGGTGGTGGAGCTTGGATTCAAGCTGCACCCTGGGTGAGGCAACCCAAATATGCTGAAGCGCCAAAGAAACTGGAATCAAATATAGAGATATATAAACAGGCAGAATATGGCGCTGCGGTCGGCAACGCCTATATAAGACGACAAGTGTCTGGCGCAGTTGTTAGATTGGTTACTGCTGCTACTGTAGCTCGTTATCAAGATTTAAGTGAGTTTGGATGTGGTGCTATAGTCGGTGCACGAGCGACGTGATGGTTCAAATGGCTCTAAGCACTAAGGGACTTAACATCTCAGGTTATCAGTCCCCTAGACTTAGATCTACTTAAGCCTAACTAACCTAAGGACATCACACACATACATGCCCGAGGCATGATTCGAACCTGCGACCGCAGCAGCAGCTCGCTTCCGGGCTGAAGCGCCTAGAACCGCTCGGCCACAGCGGCCAGCGAGAGATGGGACGCAGCATCTCTGAGGTAGCGATGAAGTGGGGATTTTCCCGTAGGACCATTTCACGAGTGTACCGTGAATATCAGGAATCGAGTAAACCATCAAATCTCCAACATCGCTGCGGTCGAAAAAAGATCCAGCGAGAACGGGACCAACGACGACAGAAGAGAATCGTCCAACGTGACAGAAGTGCAACCTTTCCGAAAATTGCTGCAGATTTTAATGCTGGCCCATCAAAAAGTGTCAGCTTGCGAAACATTCAACGAAACATCATCGATATGGGCTTTCGGAGCCGAAGGCCCAGTCGTGTACCCTTGATGACTGCACAACACAAAGCTTTACGCCTCGCCTGGGCCCATCAACACCGACATTGGACTCTTGATGACTGTAAACATGTTGCCTGGTCGGACGAGTCTCGTTTCATGTTGTTTCAAGCAGATTGACGTGTACGGGTATGGAGACAACCTCAGGAATCCATGGACCCTGCATGTCAACAGGGGACTGTTCAAGCTGGTGGAGGCTCTGTAATGGTGTGGGGCGTGTGCAGTTGGAGTGATATGGGACCCCTGGTACGTCTAGGGACGAGTCTGACAGGTGACACGTACGTAAGCATCCTGTCTGATCACGTGCATCCAGTCATGTCCATCGTGCATTCCAGTGGACTTGGGCAATTCCAGCAGGACAACGTGACGCCCCACATGCCCAGAATCGCTACAGAGTGGCTCCAGGGACACTCTTTTGAGTCGAAACACTTCCGCTGGTCACCAAACTCCCGAGATATGAACGTTATTGAGCATTGCAACGTGCTCTTCAGAAGAGATATCCACTCCACCGTACTCTTACGTATTTATGGACAGCCCTGTAGGATTCATTGTGTCAATTCCCTCAAGCACTGCTTCAGACGTTAGTCTTGTCCTTGCCACATCGTGTTGCGGCACTTCTGGGTGTTCGCGGCGTCCCTACACGATATTAGGAAGGTGTACTAGTTTCTTTGGCTCTTCAGTGTATATGCAGAATGAATAAATACATCGAGGTGCGGTTTTCACCAAGTTATAGCGGATAATATGGTGAATTTCCTGATGTTTGCAAGTAATTTTTATCTTTTACACACACCGAATGACAACACCGACTTTGTTTCCTTTCTAATGGAACTGAAACATCCAAGATGATGAACGAAATTAATTGTAAACTATTTCTTGTAGCATTTGAAACAAGCTTGTAAGATAACTTTAACGACATAAAACGTATGGGACTTGATAAATAGCATCAAGGTAACAGTGCCGCCAACCGCTCTCCCGCCGTCAGGAGAAGAGGTGCCGCGTGGGATTAGCCGAGCGGTCTTGGCGCTGCAGTCATGGACTGTCCGGCTGGTCCCGGCGGAGGTTCGAGTCCTCCCTCGGGCATGGGCGTCTGTGTGTTTGTCCTAAGGATAATTTAGGTTAATTAGTGTGTAAGCTTAGGGACTGATGACCTTAGCAGTTACGTCCCATAAGATTTCACACACACATTTAATATCTTTTTTTTTTTTTTTTTTTTTGAGGAGAGGTTCAACACACGTATGTCCTATTAGCAAACACGTAATTCAGGTATGGTCTTTGTGTTTATCTGTGCGCTCGACGTCTGCTACAAAACAAATTTGCAATACTGATGAAGGGCCTCTGCACAAACCGACGGGATTCCTCCGGTATCATTATGCGTGCTGCAACAATGTGTTGGTTTGTTCTTTTTTTTTAATTCTCTTGAGTCATTGGAACTTTTGCGCAGACTTCATCTATGAATTTTCCAGCGAACAAAAAGAAACGGGTTGAGCGCATTCCTAACCAAAGCAGTAGCAAGCCAGGCACCCACCGTGTTGGTACCGCATATATTTACTTATTTCTTGTGTGCTTCCTCTAGGAGGACGGGTAGCACCACGGTTGGTGTAAAATAATACTTAACTGTATCCATAAGCAGGATAATCAAGACCCCAAAAGAATGAAGTCATACTGCAGTAGTATAAGAAAGTTATAATGAAGGAACACACTTCAGTCACAGTAATCTACCAAAGATGTCTTCCTATTTAACAGTCTAAACAAAACTACATGATAAATACACTGAAGCCTCAGACTATGATGATAAATATAAGAGAAGAACGTGGCAGTGACACGGTTATTGCACAGCTCATGTGCCAGTTAAATTCTAACAATAATATAAGCATCCACTATAAACCCAGCATATTGATTTCAAAGAGAAAAAAATGAAGTATGTACAGAGCAAGCTTGAGCTACAACAGAATAAGGCACACTCACTATCTACAAAAGAAACTCTAAAAAATCTCAGTCACCGGAATCATTTTACGATTCCCACCCAGAGACCAAAACAAATATCGTATTCTTCTCACCAGTATCATGACTAGAGCGTGTTGCATTGTAGCAACAGGAAGCACGCCCTTCTCATCACCTCTCAGGACAAAACGTGTCACCTATGGCGTCAGTCACCAACTTACTCAAATCCACAAATCTTCAAAAATATGCACTAACTAGCTCAGGATCATTATATTCCATCAGTCCTAAAATATTTACCAAACACATGTGATACGAAAGAGAATATTCACTTCACTTCACTGCACCAGACAGTCACCCAATATTAAATTTGGACACAAGCACAGAATAAAGTACCCCAAGAAAAGACCCCTATTATACATAACAATGCAAATATGCAGAACAGCCCTTTAAGTTCACTAGTAACGAACCCACCATAAAATTTTTAAAAAATGGTCAGGTACACACCAAATTACAAAGACAATACGAGTATACACACTGAAATGCACTATACAGTATCATTAAAAATACACTAATGAAAACATGTTACTCTCAGGAAACGAATACAATCCGCCTTCTAGAAAATCATCAGTAGCATCTCTAAACAAAGAACCTTATCCAAAAAATTCCAAAACCCTTCACAGTTTCTCTTCACTGTTAAAATACTAGTGACCACAAAGAAAATATAAAAAAAACTTCTCCTCATACTCAAGAAAAAGATGATAGTGAGGGTTGTACAATGTATGTCTGTTCAGTCAGTGGAAACTTTCCTCATTTGTACTAACAGAATGAACTTAGCCATGCAATAGACCGCGTCTACTGGCATGAATTATTAAACGCACCAACAAATGCTACAACAAAAGTTAGAGTCGGCTGGGGTGGCTGAGCGGTTCTAGGCGCTACAGTCTGGAACCGCGCGACCGCTACGGTCGCAGGTTGGAATCCTGCCTCGGGCATGGATGTGTGTGATGTCCTTAGGTTAGTTAGGTTTAAGTAGTTCTAAGTTCTAGGGTACTGATGACCTCAGCAGTTAAGTACCATAGTGCTCAGAACCAACAAACAACAAAAGTTAGAAATAAACGTGAAATAATTGTTACACATTAATCACTGTTACTATCCAAACTGTTTGTAAACTCATGACAAAAAAATTAAAAATAATTGCAAGCTCACTCCTGAAGACAAAAGAAACATGAATCTTGCAGGCATTGCAGTATATCTTGGCAAAAATACGAATTTATCAGAAAGGCTGATCCCGTACATAGTTAAACTTTCATCCGACAAAGATAAATTAAAGTGTTCCACATTGTGTGAAACAAGTATTCAACCCAAAGCTAATCGCCCCAGTTCAACGAAGTTTATCACACACAAAGAAATAATGGTTACTACGTAACGCGTATAACTCCCATGGCACATTCCCTACTTATGTTGCACTTTTACCATACCGAAAAGACACTTTATATTAACGTTACTTGGTTATTCATAGGTGTAATATTTTTAAGAACATCAGAAGATTCTAATGAATCGAATTCCTGCATGGGATGACCAAGTGAAACATATTTATTTTTGTATCCTGGCAGCGTAGCGAAATGAATGTTTTAAACTGCTTTTGTGTATATCCTGGCAGAGTCGACCAAGTGAAACGTATTTAAGCTCTTGAGTGTACCAAAGTGAATATATGAATGTTTTAGGAGCAGAACGAAGTGAAAGTACGGTGCAATAAAGTCGCTCCTTGTAGGAATAACTTGTGCAATTCACGTGTTCGTTCATCCTGTCTAAATTAAAATACACATACATAAAAAAAGTTACGAAAACTACACAGAAAAATGGAATAGAGATCAACATAAACATCTTTTCCGCCCTTTATATTGCTCATGAAAACCACACATTGCGTGTTGTACCACCATACAGCGAGACCTTCAGAGGTTGTGGTCCAGATTACTGTATACACCGGTACCTCTAATAGCCAGTAGCACGTCGTCTTGCACTGATGCATGCCTGTATTCAACGTGGCACACTATCCACAAGTTCATCATCGCATTGTTGGTCCAGATTGTCCCACGCCTCAACGGCAATTTGGCGTTGACACCTCAGAGTTGTTGGTTTGTCACATCATCCATAAACAGCCCTTTTAAATCTATCTCCAATACCCTGCCGATATGGTTGCACTATCGGTCGGAGGATGACATTCACGTATCGTACAGCCGTTACGACGCCTTCCATGACAACCAGAGGCGTACGTCGGCCCCACATAAGACCACCCCAAAACAGCACAGAACCTCCACCTTGCTGCACTCGCTGGACGGTGTGTCTAAGGCGTTCAGCCTGACCGGGTTTCCTCCAAGCACGTCTCCGACGATTGTCTGGTTGGAGGCATATGTGACACTCATTGGTGAACAGAACGTGATGAAAATCCTGAGCGGCCAATTCGGCATGTTATTGGGCCCATCTGTACCGCGCTGAATGGTGTCATGGTTGCAATGATGGACCTCGCCATGGACGCCGGGAGTGAAGTTGGGCATCATGGAGCCATTGCGCACTTTTTGAGCCGTAACACGACGTCCTATCGCTGCACGAAAAGCATTATTAAACATGGTGGTGTTGCTGTCTGGGTTCCTCCGACCCATAATCCGTTGGTAGCCCTTGGGCGGCCTGTGCAAGGCATGTCATCGATAGTTCCTGTCTCTCTGTATCTCTTTCATGCCCGATAAACATCGCTTTGGCTCACTCCGAGACGCCTGGACACTTTCCTTGTTGAGAGCCCTTCCTGGCACAAAGTAAAAATGCGGACGTGATCGAACCGCCGTATTGACCATCTAGGCATGGTTGAACTACAGACAACATGAGCCGTGTACCTCCTTCCCGGTGGAATGACTGGAACTGATCGGCTGTCGCACCCACTCCGTCTAATAGGCGCTGCTCATGCATGGTTGTTTACATCTTTGGGTGGGTTTAGCGATGTCTCCGAACAGTCAAAGGGACTGCGTCTGTCATACAATATCCACAGAGCCAGGGTGATCCAAAACTTTTTTTGAGGTGTGTATTTGTCAAACAAGAAAAGATAACGCTGTCTGACTATGTAAGTTCAAGTTCACCTCACAATGTATGTAAGAACAATAACCACTAACTGAATTAGACTGCATGTCCACCTGCGGAACTCCAAGTGGCCTATACAATCTTACTACGCTCTTGTAAGATAACATGCATATTGACTGTACAGTTACTGTATGTGGTATTTGGATGAATCCAGCTAACAGTGCCATACGGTATTTAATTTCTGGTTTCCAACCTTCCAGTTTGGTTGTTTTCACCCTAAGCGTTCCTGAATTCCGGATGTGATTCTCTATTACAACGATTCATGAAGTTTAATGATTCAAACTGGACAAACGTCACGGGGATTGCATCTCTATTTGGTCGTGAAACAGGTATCAGTTTTCGTCTTAGTTTGGCACAAGCACACCTGGTTACTACAGCCAAACAAGTTGGCGGTTGCAGGGCTCTGTTCGTCTTAATTACACACTATGGAATTCGATGACACCATGACTTTGGCACAAACATCCAAACATAGAGACTGTGACATAGAGGAAGCTATCGAGATACACTTACAACAACATCTCCATCTATACTCCACAAGCCACCTTACGGTGTGTGGTGCAGGTTACTACACGTACCTTCATCTTTTGCCCCTTCCCCATCTCATTCGTGAATGATGCATGGGAAGAATGACCTCGGTCACAGCGGCCTGCCAAACGGGGTTTCACAAAGTGTGTGGGACCAGTACCACGTACGACCAAAAGAGAATGTTGAACGTATACAGAGAAGGGCAGCACGACTCTCCCTGATGTTATGGAGAAATCCCCATGTTCTTCTGCCTGTGCCTGAAGCGTCCCATTCATTTTGCCACACTTGATATATGCGATCCTTTATTGCCTTTTTCGAACTGGCCTCAGTTTCAAGCACCCTTCGTTATTCCATTTGATTGCCTTTCTTTAACCAGTAAAAGGCTCACTTTGTCCAAAAGTCCCGTGTGCTTATTCTTTGAATTACTAACAAAGCAACATTCGGGGTAATGCAGCAAGCCCTTAGAAGCACTCCCCTTTGAACTCTTCTCACTAATGAGGCTAGCTTTACTAGCTACAATATATGAGCCAAATAATTTTATTCATTACGTTTATACCTTTTCTACGTGATTCCTCTATGATTTGCGAAGTTACGACGTTCGTCCAGAAATACCCCTAGATATTTCGTTACCGCGCGTCTCCTAATCGTTACAATTTTTAATTTTATTTTAGGATTTCTTATTAGGTTCCCTTTCAGTAACAGGTACGTTGTTTTTGAGAGGCTAGTGACAATTTAACACTTCAACACCAGCCCTCAACTTCATGGAGCGCCATATTACATTTGTCTTCCATAATTTTTCTGGAAGCACCACTTACGGCGAACCGCACTTCATCTGCAAATGCCACCAGTCCGCTTATGTTACTGCTATCATGTAAGTTCTGTAGTACAGGCTCCAGTGCTACATCCCAAAACTCTGGCTCACATTCTGATCCCTGCGGACAGGGTTTTGTTATTGTATTCGTTAATTTCTTTCCTAGGCATGTTAAAGAAGCATGTCGCCCGTGACAGTACTCTCTCAGGCAGAGAGCGTTTCTAGACACTCCACATCCTTAAGGCTACCAAAGGAAGACGGCTACCATATGCTGTCAAAACTGTCAGCAATATCAATCACCATCGCTAGAGCGTACGTAGAATGGGTATCTGTAGCTCGCAAAATTGCCTTATTAATTACGTCTTCAATTGACTTGCCTCTTCTAAAACCATACTGGCGAGGGCTCATCCCGTGTAGCAATCTGTTATCTTGTAATCGTTTGCATAATAATTTTTCAGGTATCTTACCCTAGAATTGCGATTGTTTATGAATAACTTTTTTGCTATCAGTCACGATTTTCTCTTATTCATATTTTACGCGTTGTGTTTCGGAAAATGATTCCTATTTTCAAATGTGTAATTCATTGTACTATGCCATTTTTATGTAATGTTTCATATATTGCAGTAAAATCAATAAAACAAAGCAGAACCTCACAACTCGAAAACGTTACATAAAGATGTCATAGTACAAAGAAATACACACTCGAAAATGGGAAGCATTTCCCGAAACACGTCATGTAATATATGAAAAAAGAAAATCGTCAACCGTAACAGTGAAGTTATTTGTAAACAAACCCAGTGTTTTCACAGTCACAGGCTTTCAAAAAAACCATTTATAATGGACAAAATCAGATTGCCCTAAACGTTCAAAAGACAAGTTGGTGTGTTGGATGTGGGTATCATTGGATCCTTGTCTTGCCCTTAACTGATTTTTACCACTTCATCGTTCATCCTTGCAAGACACACTCATTGTACAGAACGCGCAAGTAACTATAATTATTCACAAAGGGCTTGTATTAGCTCGGCAGGGATCCCGTCTGGTCCTAAAGATTTTTTATTTTGCAGTTTTAAAATTATTTGCCTAATTTCTGCTTGTGTGAAGGGGTACACAATTTTATTGTTTCTGTAGTTTTCCCATAATATTTGTCTTAGCCTGCGCTGATCATCTGTCTCGCCTACTTCTCCATCGTCAGGAAGTAGTTTTCCATTAGCAGGGCAGCTGACTGTTTCCAGCTTTCTCTTGTTTTTCCATCATTACTACTGAGCGAGGATAAGAGTGTTAGTGATTGCATTTTCTCACAGGCTATTTTATGTGGTACACCTCATGTTAGCCTCCATGAATTGCTTCCATCGTTCCATTTTTGTTTTCCATAACTCTTCCTCAAAACGTTGTTTAACATACCTGTATTTCTGCAACCTTCGGACTCTCTCTTCTTGGGTCATGCTGGTCTGGTGTAGCTTCCTGGTGGTTCTTCTTTCACATCTTAATTTCTGCAGCGCCTCAGTCCAGATGCAAGATACTCCTTAAGATCACATCTGCTGACAAGTATCGATGCCTCCGTTGCTCTGTGTATATCAACTGTCAGTTCTTGCACTTTAACATCTACGTTATCACCCAGCGATAAACTTCCCGGGCACTGAAATACCCTTCTTAGTTCTTCCCAGGTAGCGTCCTTGATGTTATATTTCGGTCTTATGCGCACCTTTCTGTAACGTCTTGTATTTTCCTTCCAGTGTGGTATAGTGTATGATGATGTGGTCACTCGATGTCATTTCACTCTCAGCCTTTCACAGGGCGTGCACCGACCCTCCCTCCGCAGGTTGGCGAATTGTGAGGTGCATTCAATAGCCATAGGTTAAGTTCCATAATGGCTTCTACTAGTTGTCTTCCATGGTCATCATTCAGGCGGCTATGCCACAATACTGACATCGCATTTTCATCAGTGGAGTACACAAGAGGCTTAGTTAATCCTAGGTGACTAATATCCTGTAGCCTTAGCAGACACTCGTCGATCTCATCACTAAACTGAAAATACATGGAAACCAGGATGCACCTCTCCTTTCCGGTTAATGTTTCGTCACATATTACGTGTTCTGAACAGTAGTGTGATGTTTTTGTGACTCGTATGGCCTTGTTAAATACTATTATTGTTGCCATAGGACGTTGCCCTTGTATGTCTATCTGGGAAATTGTTGGCATACTGGGGATCTTTCCTACCTTCGTATACGGTTCTTGCAGGTACAATACATGTAACTGCAACTATTCTGTCACTCTTCTAGCTCCATGCATTACGCTGACACTTCTCATGGGATTCAGCTGTCCTAACTTTATCTCCATTAGCGGTGATGGGTATATATGAATGAAATATATATACATATATAATTCGACAGCCTTGCCTGTTCGGCTGTAATCCCTTGCTATATGGCCATGTGTCATCACAAAGTGCTTGTATAACGTGTCTACGGAGAACGATTCATTTTTTCTGGTAGAAGCCTGCTTCAGTAACTTCTCCAGTTTTTCCACTCGTGTTGGCAGATTGTTCACTCTGAGATGGATCCTATCTACGAAATCAAGTAAGGAAAAGTATTATACTGTCCTTCTGATTGCTTGTACCTTGCTAGATGTCTTAACGTTGTAGTAAGCGTCATCGGATCTTCCAGCGTACTGAGGTGCGTAACTTTCTGTTATGTTTTCATAAATCTGTCGCGGATCCGTTCCTGGTCTCTGGTTTATTGTTTACTTCTTCGTAGTAGCTGTTAGTTTTCTGTACGAACTGGTTCTGAGTCTCGTACTGTTTTTGTTGTAGATTTACGACCTGCATTGGCGAATCTTCTTTTACTTCTGTAGGCAAAGCAGTGTACTCCACAGGATATGTGCTGCAGCATTCTAAGAACAACTGCCCAGTCTGTGTCACTAAATTATGATCGCCTATATCATACGTCACTCCTACACTCATCTTGCTTCTCTTTTATACCACATAGTTCTGAATTTTCGCCCAAAACTTCTTTCCTGCTTTTTTATAGGTGCATGACACTCTACTTCAGTCTGTGGCGCACCCTTTTTTCTTTGGAACTTACTGGTCAGTTTATGCCAGAAATTCCGCCTCGATGGTGATTTATGTTTCTTACAAAGACGGCACTTGATGGTGTCATTAGAGTACTTACTGCTGTCTAGTGTTATGAGGCGCCTACCCATAATCCGTTCTTAAAATGTGTCTTGTTAGGAGGAGGGTTTGATATGTGTGACAGTCATCTCTGTTCCCTGAGCAATTTTTAGCCCTGTATTTACATGGCACACACATCGCCGCTTGTCTGATTTTATTGCAGACTTCCCTGATATGGCCTTCTTCGACACAATGTCCACAGATTACAACTTATTTATCACAATGGCAATTGTGTGGTTCCTGAAGAGGGGCAGCAACCTTTTCAGCAGTTGCAGTGGCAATAGTCTGGATGATTGACTGCCTTGTAGCATTAAGCAAAACTGTGTTGCTGTGCTGGTACTACGAACGGCTGAAAGCAAGGAGAAACTACAGCCGTAATTTTTCCCGAGGACATGTAGCTTTACTGCATGGTTAAGTGATGATGGCGTCCTCTTGGGTATAATATTCCGGAGGTAAAATAGTCCCCAATTCGGATCTTCGGGAGGGGATTACTGAGGAGGACGTCGTTATCAAGAGAAAGAAAACTGGCGTTCTACGGATCGGAGCGTGGAGTGTCAGATCCCTTAATCGGGTAAGTAAGTTAGAAAATTTAAAAAGGGAAATGGATGGGTTAAAGTTAGATATAGTGGGAATTAGTGAAGTTCGGTGGCGAAAGGAACAAGACTTCTGGTCAGGTGAATACAAGGTTATAAATACAAAATCAATTAGGGGTAATGCAGGAGTAGGTTTAATAATGAATGAAAAAATAGGAGCGCGGGTAAGCTTCTACGAACATCATAATGAACGCATTACTGTAGCCGAGATAGACACGAAGCCGACGCCTACCACAGTAGTTCAAGTTTATATGCCAAAGAGCTCCGCAGACGACAAAGAAATTGATGAAATGTATGATGAGATAAAAGAAATTATTCAGATAGCGAAGCGGGACGAAAATTTAATAGTCATAAGGGACTGAAATTCGATACTAGGAAAAGTAAGAGAAGTAAAAGTAGTAGGTAAATGTGGAATGGGGGTAAGGAATGACAGAGGAAACAGCCTGGCAGAATTTTGCACAGATCATAACTTAATCATAGCTAACACTTGGTTTAAGAATCATGAAAGAAGGTTGTATACGTGGAAGAGGCCTGAAGACACTGGAAGGTTTCAGATATATTTTATAATGGTAAGAGAGAGGTTTAGGAACCAGATTCAAATTGTAAAACATATCGAGGGGCACATGTGGATTCTGAGCACAATCTATTGGTTATGAACTGTAGGTTAAAATTGAAGAAACTGCAGAAAGGTGGAAATTTAAGGAGATGGGACCAGGATAAACTGAAAGAACCAGAGGTTGCAGAGAGTTTCAGAGAGAGCATTCGGGAGCGATTGACAAGAACAGGAGAAAGAAATACAGCAGAAGAAGAATGGATAGCTTTGAGAGATGAAATACTGCAGGCAGCGCAGTATCACGTAGGTAAAAAGAGGAAGACTAGTAGATACCCTTGGGTAGCAGAAGACATACTGAAATTAACTGATGAAATGAATGCAGGCAAAAAGAAATGCAAACGTCTCAAAAATGAGATGGACAGGAAGTGCAAACTGGCTAAGCACTGATTACTGCCTACTGGAAAATTAAATAGGCCATTGGAGAAAACAGAACCACTTGTATGAATATCAAGAGCTCAGATGAAAACCCAGTTCTAAGCAAGAAGGGGAAGCATAAAGGTGGTAGCAGTATATAGAGGGTCTACACAAGGGCTATGTACTTGAAGGCAATATTATTGAAATGGAAGAGAACGTAGGTGAAGTTGAAATGAGAGATATGATACTGCGTGAAGAATTTGACAGAGCACTGGAAGATCTAATTCGAAACAAGGCCCTGGGAGTAGCCAACATTCCATTAGAACTACTGATAGCCTTGGGAGAGCCAGCCCTGACAAAACTCTACCGTCTGGTGAGCAGGATGTATGAGACAGGCAAAATACCCTCAGACTTCAAGAAGAATATAATAATTCCAATCCCAAAGAAAGCAGGTGTTGACAGATGTGAAAATTATCGAACTATCAGTTTAAAAAGTTACGGCTGCAAAATACTGACACGAATTCGTTATAGACGAATGGAAGAACTGCTAGAAGCCGACCCTGGGGAAGATCAGTTTGGATTTTGTAGAAATGTTGGAAAACGTGAGGCAATACTGGCCCTATTATTTATCTTAGAAGATAGATTAAGGAACGGCAAGCATACGTTTCTAGCATTTGTAGACTTAGAGAAGGCTTTTGACAATGTTGACTGGAATACTCTCTTTCAAATTCTGAAAGTGTTACAGGTAAAATACAGGGAGCGAAAGGATATTTACAATTTGTGCAGAAACCAGATGCCAGTTATAAGAGTCAAGGGGCATGAAAGGGGAGCAGTGGTTAGGAAGGGAGTGAGACAGGGTTGTAGCCTATCCCCGATATTATCTATACATTAAGGAAGAATTTGTGGCACAACTTGTCTAGAAGAAGGGATCGGTTGTTAGGGCATGTTCTGAGGCATCAATGGATCACAAATTTGGAACTGGAGGGCAGCGTAGAGAGTAAAAATCGTAGATGAAGACCAAGAGATGAATACAATAAGCAGATTCAGAAGGATGTAGGATGCAGTAGTTACTTGGAAATGAAGAAGATTGTACAGGATAGAGTAGCATGGAGAGCTGCATCAAACCAGTCTCTGGACAGAAGACCAGAACAGAAACATCACAATGTTTTGCCAAATCAGTAACTTGACGGACCACTTTTCTTGTTCTTGGTGCTGTCCTGAATCGTATTGTAAAGCCGATTTCGAAGCTTTCCTTAGTCAGTTCATGTTCAAGATTTTGCATTTACACTACTGGCCATTAAAATTGTTACACCACGAAGATGACGTGCTACAGACGTGAAATTTAACCGACAGGAAGAAGATGATGTGATATGCAAATGATTAGCTTTTCAGAGTATTCACACAATGTTGGCGCCGGTGGCGACACCTACAACGTACTGACATGAGGAAAGTTTCCTACCGATTTCTCATACACAGATAGCAGTTGACCGACTTTGCCTTGTGAAACGTTGTTGTGATACCTCGTGTAAGGAGGAGAAATACCTACCATCACTTTTCCGACTTTGATAAAGGTAGGATTGTAGCCTATCGCGACTGCGGTTTATCGTATCGCGATATTTCTGCTCGCGTTGGTAGAAGGCCAATGACTGTTAGCAGAATATGGAATCGGTGGGTTCAGGAGGGTAATAGGAAACGCCGTGCTGGATCCCAACAGCCTCGTATCACTAGCAGTCAAGATGACAGGCATCTTATCCGCATGGCTGTAACGGATCGAGCAGCCACGTCTCGATCCCTGAGTCAATAGGTGAGGGACGTTTGCAAGACAACAACCATCTGCACGAACAGTTCGACGACGTTTGCAGCAGCATGGACTATCAGCTCGGAGACCATGGCTGCAGTTACAATTGACGCTCCGTCACAGACAAGAGCGCCTGCGATGGTGTACTCAACGACGAACCTGGGTGCACGAATGACAAAACGTCATTTTTTGCCGATGAATCCAGGTTCTGTTTACAGCATCATGATGGTTGCATCCGTGTTTGGCGACATCACGGTGAACGCACATTGGAAGCGTGTTTTAGTCATCGCCATACTGGTATGGGGTGCCATTGGTTACACGTCTCGGTCACCTCTTGTTCGCACTGACGGCACTTTGAACAGTGGACGTTACATTTCAGTTATATTACATTCAGTTGTATTACGACCCGTGGCTCTGCCCTTCATTCGATCCCTGCGAAACCCTACATTTCAGCAGGAAAATGAACGACCGCATGTTGCAGGTCCTGTACGGGCCTTTCTGGAGACAGAAAATGTTCGGCTGCTGCCCTGGCCAGCACATTCTCCAGATCTCTCACCAGTTGAAAACGTCTGGTCAATGGTGGCCGAGCAGCTGGCTCGTCGCAATACGCCAGTCACTACTCTTGATGAACTGTGATATCGTGTTGAAGCTGCATGGGCAGCTGTACCTGTACACGCCATCCAAGCTCTGTTTGACTCAATGCCCAGGCGTATCAAGGCCGTTATTACGGCCAGAGGTAGTTGTTCTGGGTACTGATTTCCCAGGATCTATGCACCCAAATAGCGTGAAAATGTACTCACATGTCAGTTCTAGTATACTATATTTGTCCAATGAATACCCGTTTATCGTGTGCATTTATTCTTGGTGTAGCAATTTTAATGGCCGGTAGTGTATATTGTGTCTTTGCATCAGTGTTCTCTTAGCTGTCGTACAGTACCATTAAAGGTCTCTTTTTCTTAGGCTGTTCACAGATCAGTGCCTCTTGCACCTTTTTGTTGTTCATTATCTTTTCCGTGTCACTTTACGCAGCAGTTTCCACGACGACTACATTATTGGTTTGCTTGATCTTCCTTATAAAAATTTTGTCTTTGGTGAGGTTTATTAAGACTAGATGTACAGGACTTTGGCGTACCCCTAGTACTACCTAGTGGGTCATTTTTGACCCACTCTAGGAAACCACCGTTTTATTCGTATTTTGAATGTGTTTTGAGTGTCACCATATTTACAATACGTTCATGCCGATTATAAAGTGTAACCATAGAATAGTAGGATAATTTGGTCTCTAAAATGACTAGTACTCTGCCAAAAATAAATATTCAGAAATAAACTTTTCTTTTCCTGTTTTAAATTTTACAGAAAAAATTCCACAGTGTATCATCAATCATCGTTAAAACAAGTAAGTAAAAGAATAGTACAATGTTTTCTGTATTAAAAGATTGATACGCAGTCAAAACATACTGTTTACGTGCGTAATAATAGTATTTTTACTGTTACAGACCAATAAGCTAAGTACCAAGTCTTTGTGAAAGATTTCTAAAACACTGCCGGTGACTAAAATGTTCTGGATGTTTTTTGCTTATTGCAATCAATGAACTAAAACACAAAAACAAACAGTTTGAGTCTATAATTGCAAATATTTGGAAATATTTAGAAACAAAGTGTTCACAGAATTTTCTAAGCTGGGATTGCTCACAGATCAGACATTCGACTAGAGTTTTTGTTGGCAGCTTATGCGCACGTACGTGTTGCGCTTGGCGCATATGTTTGATGTTTTGTTTCCCTAGTGTTGTTTGCAGGAAACCTGAATTTGACAACGCCTTCTATTTCCATATTGGCCAGCGCCGGTATCGGGTGCCTTCAAGGAGAAATTGGTTCCTCCTTGCCTTTTGTAGGGAGCAGTAAGCTCATCTGCTACTCTGAGCATAAAGTCTCGGCCTGAAATCTTCTTAGAGGTAAGTAACTTAAAAATTGTTTGAGCATTGATTATGGAAAGCTCAAGAATATTTTAAGAATCATGTACAGGCCAGCTCGGACGCTGTAGTGTAAGGCCATTTGGTAAACTATATCGACTTCACCCTTAGTTTCATTATAAAACTTCGCAGTTTCTGGAAGTTTCTTCTCAGAATTCTCATTCACCTGACATCCAGCGTGTATGTTACTCGGAATAAGGACTTTTTTTATTTTTCCCTTGGTATACTGTGACAAGATTGTTACCTGACTTATGCTAGTGTGTTGCATATAATGCGTCGTCTCAACTTCGCACAGCATGAGGGACCCTTGGAATAATCTCCGAAGAGCACCAACTAGACATTTTCCTTTTTGTTTCAGCTCCTCCGCCAATTTCACTGAGGTGAAGCTGTCAGTTTTGATGTTATGACAGCAGCTGAATGGCTGTGCCAGCTTCATAACGACATAGTTAGCAAGGACATTTCTTGGATCACGAGTTTCATGTTTGCTATGGTAAGGGAATCCATTGAGAATGTAGCGATTGTCTGCATCACACAGAAGCCAGTATTTTATCGCATACGTATCAGGTTTAGTCGGCATATACTGCATGAATGGGCACCTGCACTTGCAAAGATACAGTTACTTGTCGACAGTCACGTTCTCGCCTGGCTTGTACTAGGCGTGCAATCGTCAATAAATAGATTTCAAATTTCTGAAGGCAGGCGAAATTTGTTTGCTTACGTTGTCTTCTTGATGGCATAAATTCAAACCTAAGATGACTGCATATTTCTGCAAATCTGTTCCTCGACATGTTGCTTTGAAAGAAAGGAGGTCCCCACTTATTGCTTCATAATTCTTTGTACGAAATACCCTGAGCGCCATACGGTCCACAAGTGCAGAGTAATCCAAAGAAAGCATCTAGTTCTTCCAGGTTTAGAGGCCACTCAATATTACCAACTGTTCTGCGAGCTTTTTTTTCAGTGTGCTTTTTTATCAATTTCAGGATCGAGTTGCTGACATATAGCCGCAACACAGAGAGTGACGAGACGCCTACAAAATGTCGTTTGGCGTGTGCGTCAGCCCGGGTATCTCCAACAACACATTATCGGCGCTGCACCCATCCGCTGTGTCGCCTGGCTCAATCCGTGTCCACTTGGTGCCATTGGAAATCTCCACTTTCGCGCCAGGGAATGGATGCCACACTTCGATTCCTCTTCCTCGTCCACGATGAGCTGCTGCACCACGAGTAGCAGCACCCCATGTACCGAGACCACGTCCACCTCTCGCTGCTCCGTCAACTACACCGACCGCCCTGCCATCACCGTCTTGTGACTCGTCCACAACACCTGGATCATCGCCGTTGTCAGAAGCAAATTGCATCGTATGTCAAAACCCTTTGTCACTGGTGAGAATTAGGGAAAGACGGCAAAGGCCGACCATGATGCAGTTTGACTTGAGCTTTTACATTAGATGATAAGTGATATTGCGTTCGAGTCTTGAATAAAGATTTATTTATCAGTGACTTACTGACTCCATCAGGTAGCTTACCGATAACTTCTCTGCTCCACTGTCCTTGTCCTCGTTGAAGGCTCTGTCCTGCATTGCACACACTTTTGACTCATCCTTGGGAGGTACGTCCACGGCCCCGGGTAGAATCCGCAAATCCGACATTTAAAGGACAGAAGAAAGAAAGCCATCCAGTGGACTGCGTGCTCATTGGCTCAAAAATTTAGGTAGAGTGGTTCAGGATTACGTCGTGTAAGAGGTAGGTCATCGTCAGATACTGCTTGCTGTTAATTTGATGCGTCTGAATCCCTTGACTCAGCAGTTCTCACTGGAACAAAATCATCGTCCTCCTCCACATTTGTCTCACAACTGGATTCATCACTCAACAGCGTCGGTGGAACGTTCTCCAGATAGAGAATCTCGGTCTCTGTGGGGTCCACGTAGTAGCTTCAATGACGCGAACTCTCAAAAGTAAACTGCAAGCTCACATCGCTGGCGTCGGGACTGCCTCAGACCACTCGGATAAAGGTTCAGTGACAGGAAACAGGAAACTTCCATAAGGGTGACGAGTCTGACATCTGCTGTAGTGTAAGAGAACTATTAGCAGGCCACAGAAAACGGTATAGGAAGTGAGGAGGGCTTCCCCACTGTATAATAATTTACCCTGTGGCTTCTCAGTGTCACTCCGTAGGTCTACATGCCGCCAGTCCCCAGAAAATGGGAAGCCGCGCTGATATAAAGCATCGCCCGATCTCCAAATTTTTTGTATTTCACGTTCTTTTTGGTCAAAGTACCATCGTATACTCCAACATCTCGTGAATAACGTCGAGGCACGCCCAGAAACTACTTAGTATCTGAAAACGTGCGTTACTGATATCAAATTCCTTTAAAATACGTATGGGTCAAAAAATGACCCGTAATCTGGGATAACAGGTAAATAGGTAAATTTTTCACACTTCTAGGTGGGCTAGGGGGATTAAATTTTGCTGAGTTGTACAACTCCATAAATGATGAAAAGTAACGGTTACGGGAGCGTTTGGTCATGGTATTATCATGGAGGGACGTACAGCCCTGGAAAATCACTCGTGAGTAAAAAACGACCCACGTGCTACTTTTGGTGTTAAGATCGTGTTTTTGTTGCACTACCTTTACCTCTTCAGTTTATTTACAAAGTATTTTATTGCACTGTTTGCGCTGCCGCGATTTTTGCTACAGCAGCTGTTTTGGTTACATCTCTACTAGGTTACGTCGTGAGCATCGCATATGTTTTCGCTGGTTTTTGTGAATTTTCTCTTTTTTTTCTTTTCGTATGCTCTATCACTCATTGCGGTATTTTCTCCTGTAACACCACTTTAATTCGATTGCTCCTGTTTGTGTCATCTTTTGCGCAGAAAATTCATTTTCAATGAATGTCATCTAGTCTTCATACCGCTGTTGTATATTCACTGCTTCTATAACTATTGCCGTTTTCCCTTCGGTATTATCATTTAAATTAGCTGTGTCATTCGCAGCCGTTTCTTTCCAGGTAGCCATCCTGACTACATATGTTTGCGCATTTGATATCCAACACGAGGCAGTGCACGGCCTCTCCATGTTACGCTGCGTCGCTTTCCGCTGAGTCGGCAGACGCGGCGCCGTGCTGCGGGATGTGGGTGTCGGGTGTGGCTCACCTCGCACCGATCGTGGCTGGACGGGATTGGAGATCAGCTGACAGCGGCAGCGGGCACCTGGCGCAGTGCTGTGGGCCGCCTGCCTTTCCTCATTTGACGCGCACTCTGTACTAACCGGAGAGCGACGATCCACTTATAACTTTAAGTCACTCGCCCTGCCCTTTTTACACTTAATTTCTCTTCGAGAAAATGCGCACTTGAATAATTGACACTTCCACTACTTGTGAGTACAGAAACAACTTGCCAAAAGCGGCACTTCTCACACGAAAACATCTTTTAAACAGAGAGCCGACGCATGATATAACTGATCTGGCGGCCACCTTGCCATTTGTTCACATAGTCAATAATTGGACGGAAGGAGCTACATTCCTGCTGTGTTAAGGCTGGTGGTGGGTTGTCAAATGGTTCAAATGGCTCTGAGCACTATGGGACTCAACTGCTGTGGTCATTAGTCCCCTAGAACTTAGAACTACTTAAACCTAACTAACCTAAGGACATCACACACATCCATGCCCGAGGCAGGATTCGAACCTGCGACCGTAGCAGTCGCACGGTTCCGGACTGCGCGCCTAGAACCGCGAGACCACCGCGGCCGGCGGTGGGTTGTCGAGAGACCGGCGCATCACTGCTTGCCAGCCACTATGATTGATGAACTCTTGCTTGCAGCTGAAGCAGGACAGTATGAGGTACCCACATCAGTCTTCGAAACTCAGGTCGACTCAATGTCCAGTCATGCTGTTGCCACTGTTGCTGCCAGAGGTGTTAGCTCTGTAAACTAAATTCAGATCCTTTGTACTCTCAAATTCCCTACAAATTTAATGATGTATTCTTCCTGTATACGCACTGTAGGTGTTTTTCATTATTTAGTATCCTCGGTATTGCCAGCAGTATGACAGTCATATCGTATTCTGATGATCTTTTATTTGTAACAGTATTCAAATGGTTCAAATGGCTCTGAGCACTAAGGGACTTAACATCTGTCATCAGTCCCTTAGAATTTAGAACTTCTTAAACCTAACTAACCTAAGGACATCACACACATCCATGCCTTCGAACCTGCGACCGCAGCGGTCGCGCGGTTCCATACTGAAGCGCCTAGAACGGCTTGGCCACAATGGCCGGATGTAACATTATTGGCCTAGGCAAAGGGGCTCAACACTGTAAATCACAACATTGCGCCACAGCATCCATAGGTACTGTTGCTTGCATGCTGGTCACTGCCCTGGGTAGTTACCGAAAACAGGGACACTTGGGCATGCGACTTTCGTGAGATTTGCAGCAGCAAATCACAACAAACATGCTCTAGCACCTATAAATACTGTCCATCCGGCGAGACAGCTCACAGAATTGGCGAGTCATCTAGATGGTGTCCGTTAGTGCTGGCTTCTGGTGTCAGGCCGCTCTGTTTCACCATCGTCTTTACAGGACCACCTCCCAGGGGGTCCCGCCATTCAATGATGTGTCGCGAGTCGGACTGAGGATCACCTAGCTACTGACGTGCCCTCCAGCACAGGTCGCTGCCAACTAGACATCTCATACAGTACTCGGCAGGGCGCGTCACATGCTGCGTCAGCCCTGACGTACCTGGCTGCCAGCCATGCTGACTACGCAATGTGGCGCCATGCCTGGGTCACGCTGAGTGTAGCAGCTGTCGGTGAGCTACTACAACCCTTTTATGCTGGTTCCGTGGGCAGAAACCCACCCTCCAGCGCCGCCAGATGTGGGCTTCAGCTTGTCATGCGAACTATAGGAGTAATAAAGAAATTTACTATTTTCAAACGGCTTCTGA
Source organism: Schistocerca gregaria (assembly GCF_023897955.1). NCBI lineage: Eukaryota > Metazoa > Arthropoda > Insecta > Orthoptera > Acrididae > Schistocerca > Schistocerca gregaria. The sequence goes on along the minus strand of NC_064931.1, from coordinate 517,378,553 downwards.
CTCATCCTGAACTAACATTCTTCACTAGAGCACATCCCACATAAGACTGGCGTACTGCTCACCATTACAGCTGGTGTCAGAAGCTGAATTGACAAAGGTACTACAGTCGTCGGCACTACAAATAAGTAGCAGTATGTGCTTTCTGTAACCGCTGACGGCTCCTTCTATCTCTAGTTCCTGCGTTTGTCTTCTCCCCGCTGTCCTATTTCATTCTACCAAATATAGATTCAGTTATGGTACCTGAGAATGGCCTAAGGATTGAACCAGTGAAACCGGTAGTATGTACGCACTGCAACTTACCAGGTCATGTTGCTCCATGCACTTAATCACATGATGTGGTATGTTGGGTAAGATGGCAAAGAGGACGTTACGTCAGGCAGTGAAAGAAAAATGATTAGTTGAGTTATGGAAGGCATGGACATAAGGGAAGTTTAGACGAAAATAGACAGTGGGTGACTGAAGGCATATTTGCTTGACAATAGTGTTGTTATGTGACTTACGAAATTAGGAGTCCTCCAGTGATCTTCGCTAGTAGAAATGTGGTTTGGTCTCCACAGAGTGCCAGAGTAGTGTGCACAGCTTTTCTCTTCCTTTCTGTTTCTGTCCTGCACTCCTTCTGTTTATTCTATTCAGAGGCGAAGTTATTGTGAACCGTGCTACAGTGCTGACGAAGTAAAACGTAGGTCAATGTCGTAAAGATTATCTTATGATTTGGGATTTCTGTCTTTTCATCATACGACACTAACTTAAACAGCGTAACAAGGCACTTAAATACAAAGGTGCGAGATAGCCCATTGGTCGTGACCTTATCGTTATAATGCTTCTTGTCACTGGTACTTGAGTCAGCATGATAGACAGAGGAGGAGGGAGGGAGGAAGAGATTAGTGTTTAACGCCCCGTCGACAAAGAGGTAATTGTTGACGGAGCACAAGCTTCGATTAGGGAAGGATGGTGAAGAAAAGCGGCGGTAACCTTTCAAAGGAACCATACAGGAATTTGTCCTAAGCTATTTATGATAATCAAGGAAAAGCTGGACCAGGATGGCCAGACGCGGGTTTGAAACGTCGTCCTCCCGAATACGAGTCCAGTGCGCTAACCACTGCCGCTACCTTGCTCCATATGTTAGAGACATAATCTGTCTAAGATAACTGGCAGAACCACCGTAAGGCACAATGGAAAAACATTTTGGGTGTTAGGGAAGTATGGCGAAGAGACGGTATTAGGATGTCATGGTGACTGTACTTAAACTTTCTCTACTTGGGCTAGTGTAGACGGAAAACTGTTTACCGTGTGGGTGCCAGACGCACGGTTGAAACACAGGCACCACTGTGCATTACAATTGCAGAAAGAGAAGATAGGTCTGGACAAGGTAAGCAGGGCTTTACTCTTGAAGCTATTTTATCGAAACAACAGCAACAGTGTTGCGGTTCTTCGTGAGTGTCAATGCGTTAAAGGAATGCGGAGAGGTCGTTTTTCTGCACTGTTGTTCAAGATCATGACTCAGAAGTTCGAATTAACTAGTGATTTTGGAATTGCTCTTGGGAGAGGCAGAGAGCCAATTGCGCCACAAATTGTTGAAGACGTTACTGTTTCCATGGCCGAGATTGCTGGACGCAATGTGCGACCTTCAAGCAGCTGCGTCACGACAGCTGAACATTCGATGGACCACCGTCCGAAAAATGCAACGACCAGTTGTGAAATAACATCTCCAGTGCAGTTTCACGCTGTCGTGGATACAGAGGGTCGCCACACTAAGCAACATTTGTAACCTCAAACGTAAATTTGTTAGGCAGTTAACAAATGTTACCATCTGATGTGGAAATTAAAATGTGTTTCTTTCAGTGGTTTATTCGTTGCTTCTCTTCCTAATGTCCTAATAAATGTTTCCCCAAAGCTTAATTGTTCTACGATCACTCGTTTTTCGTGGTGGCCCCCTCAATTAACGAAAGTTTAATTATAAGTATGATCGCTCCATATTATAGAGTTGAATTAAGGGACATAAGTTGTAACTGATGGAGCGGCTGTGGTTGGATGAATAAATATGTCAGCAGTATGGCAGAGCTCATGAAGCACACGATACGCTGGATTGGTTTCTCAGGGATGACAGGTGAAATTTACGGTTTAAGCGATAGTTCTCCGCATATTATGACCATAAATGCGATTTTAGTTATTTTGTCACGGATTTCTTTCTGTAAGCATTTCATGTTAAGCTCTTCTTTCCGAATATGTATGCTTGTTTCACGACGTAATAATATGGCGTCATAGGCTTCTAGGATAATGTGTCACGGGAACCATGTGATAAATGGGTTGATGAATGCGAGTGTTATAGTGTTGACACAGGCTCCGAGTGGAGGAGAATAATGTGTGGAAAAAAGTAGATACATAATTTTGATATGTTGACTTCAGTACTGTTGTAATATGCCTCTGGGATTTCCAAAAACATTACCCCAATGAGACGGTTTGACACAGCTGCAGAACGGATGAGTGAAAGACTGAAACTCTAAGAGTTGTGTGGACGCCTTAGTGAGACATTTTAGAGGGTGCTGCACTCAGCAGCGAGAAAATGCATAAAAACGGAATTACGCATGTATAAAAAGGACAAATGTCGAAGTGTGATACTCAAAATGGGCGGCACTTACCGAAACCGGTAACTTCGGGATTATAAAAAAATCTATCGATAGATGAAAATAAGCGTACACCTCGTACTGAGTAGCATGTCTAATTTTGGTAAGTGTACAATTTTGCGTCTGTTAATGTGCGTGAGGTTGTGTATTTGTGAAAATGTTTGTGTGTGTGTGTGTCTCACAGAGGAAGAAAGTACGGTGGTAAGACACTCAGCTTAAGTGTTGGACCGAAGTATATGCTTGAAGACGAAGTTGGAATACCTTCCGATAACGAGGGGAGTACTGTTATCAGAAACACCGCGCACATGGGGGCAGTAAAGCCGACAGGAAGCACATACGGGCCTAGTTTCCAGTCACTGACTATGAGCACTCACAACTTCACTGCAAATCTGTGTTGCTGGTACTTCACGCCTTCAGCCAGAGATTCGTAAAAGCCTGTACACATTGATGAGTCGAAACATAATGACCACCTTCTTAATGGCATGTTGGGCCACCTTTTAACCTCAGGGCGCCCACCCAGTTAGCCGAACATTCTAACGCACGGCTTTCCGGAGCAGGAAGGAGCGCCTGGTCCCCGCCACGAATCTGTCCGGCGGACTTGTGTCGAGGTCCGGTGAGCCGGCCAGTCTGTGGATGGTTTTTAGGCGGTTTTCCATCTGCCTCAGCAAATGCGGGCTGGTTCGCCTTATTCCACCTCAGCTACACTATGTCGGCGATTGCTGCGCAAACAAGTTCTCCACGTACGCCTACACCACCATTAATCTACCACGCAAACATAGAGGTTACACTCGTCTGGTGTGAGACGTTCCCTGGGGGGTGTGGGGGTCCATCGGGGATCGAACCGCACAATAACCCTGGGTTCGGTGTGGGGGCACGAAGGGATTAAGTGGACTGCAGTAGTCGTCGTTGGGTTGTGGACCACTGCGGCTGCGGCGGAGACGCAGCCTCTCCGTCGTTTCTAGGTCTACATCTACATCCATACTCTACAAGCCACCTGACGGTGTGTGGCGGAGGGTTAACATACAACTACAACCTCAGTACAGCAAGATTCTTCGTGACGTGGATTTTATAAGTCCTTGTTCGGTTTACAGCAGTATATGAGGCCAGATGTTCACTCTTAGGTCACGATACTCGCGTAAATTACAGGTCATTGATTTGTGGGCGCGTCACTAGGGGCCAATAGCGTCCAAGATGTGTCCAATCGCGTTCGGATCATGCAAATTTGGTGACCAAAACATTAGCTTGAGCTCACTGTCATGCTCCTCAAACCATCGTAGCACGATTCTGGCCTTGTGGCACGGACACTGATCCTGCTGAAGGATATCATCACTGTCGGGAAAGACATCAAACAATTACGGATCGAAGTGGTCCGCAATAATGCTAATTACGTTCGCGTAGTCCACGAGTGTCACAATGCCTTCGATTACGATGAGTCCCATGGAAGCCCAGGTGAATGTTCCCCATGTTGTTGTTGTTGTGGTCTTCAGTCCTGAGACTGATTGGATGCAGCTCTCCATGCTCCCCTATTCTGTGCAAGTTTCTTCATCTCCCAGTACCTATTGCAACCTACATCATTCTGAATCTGGTTAGTGAATTCATCTCTTGGTCTCCCTCTACGATTTTTACCCTCCACCCTGCCCTCCAGTGCTAAATTGGTGATCCCTTGATGTCTCAGAACATGTCCTATCAACCGATCCCTTCTTCTGGTCAAGTTGTGCCACAAACTTCTCTTCTCCCCAACCCTATTCAATACTTCCTCATTAGTTATGTGATCTACCCATCTAATTTTCAGCATTTTTCTGTAGCACCACATTTCGAAAGCTTCTATTCTTGTCCAAACTATTTATCGTCCATATTTCACTTCCATACATGGCTACACTCCATACAAATACTTCAGAAATGACTTCCTGACACTTAAATCTATACTCGATGTTAACAAATTTCTCTTCTTCAGAAACGCTTTCCTTGCCATTGGCAGTCTACATTATATATCCTCTCTACTTCGATCATCATCAGTTATTTTGCTCCCCAAATAGCAAAACTCCTTTACTACTTTAAGTGTCTCATTTCCTAATCTAATTCCCTCAGCATCACCCGACATAATTCGACTACATTCCATTATTCTCGTTTTGCTTTTGTTGATGTTCATCTTATATCCTCCTTTCAAGACGCTATCCATTCCATTCAACTGCTTTTCCAAGTCCTTTGCTGTCTCTGACAGAATTAAAATGTCAAGTCTCAAAGTTTTTATTTCTTCTACGGAGCACTGTGTTCAGCAATGTGAGCATAATGACGTGCTCCGAAATATTTGTGCCTGCTGTAGCATGGATTTTAATACCTACTCCGAATTTTTCTTTTGTTTCCTTTACTGCTTGCGCAATATACAGATTGAATAACTTCGGGGAGAGGCTACAACCCTGTCTTACTCCCTTCCCAACAACTGCTTCCCTTTCATGTCTCTCGACTCTTATAACTGCCATCTGGTTTCTGTACAAATTTTAAATAGCCTTTCGCTCCCTGTATTTTACCCCTGTCACCTTTAGAATTTGAAAGAGAGTATTCCATTCAACATTGTCAAAAGCTTTCTCTAAGTCTACAAATGCTAGAAACGTAGGTTTGCCTTTCCTTAATCTTTCTTCTAAGATAAGTCGTAAGGTCAGTATTGCCTCACGTGTTCCAGTATTTCTACGGAATCCAAACTGATCTTCCCCGAGGTCGGCTACTACTAGTTTTTCCATTCGTCTGTAAAGAATTCGTGTTAGTATTTTGCAGCTGTGGCTTATTAAACTGATTGTTCGGTAATTTTCACATCTGTCAACACCTGTTTTCTTTGGGATTGGAATTATTATATTCTTCTTGAAGTCTGAGGGTATTTCGCCCCATAGTATAATACTATTCTCCAGCCTTCATCCGTGTCGCGCTCCACGTTTCAAGCTGCTGTTTGCCCGGATGATGACATATCCGGACACGACTATCGATCTGGTGCAGCAAGAAACGTGATTCATCCGAACAGCTGACAGTTTTCCATTGATCCACGCTCCACTCTTGATGATCCTATGGCCACTGTAATCGTAATTAATAATGGTACTTGTTCAACATGTTAACACGTACTGCTCGTTTGCTACGGAGCACTGTGTTCAGCAATGTGGGCATAATGACGTGCTCCGAAATATTTGTGCCTGCTGTAGCATTCTGTTGTAGCGTCAGATCTGCCACAGACCGTCGCCTTCTTGTTTTACAGACTGGACAGGCCAAAGACCTCCACGTTCTGTGACGGGGCGTGGACGTTTCTCACCTTATCTCCTACTCCTGGTTTCACTATCCCTCACCCTCATGACAGTAGCACGTGTACAGTCGACCAGCCTCGCGGTTTCCGAGGTGGTCGTTTCCAGGCGGCGGGCAAAAGAATCTGCCCTTTTATCAGAGTCCCTCATGTCTGTGGATTCCCCCATTTGCGGCCCGTATCATCGTTATAATGATTCTCCATTCGCCTCTGCTGGTCAGAGTCTGAAAAGCTTGCAAGGGTGTTGCAGGATAGGTTGTATTGAGAAATAATTGTTAGAAAAGGTTCGATACGTTGCGCAGTTTCAGAATTAATTAGCACTGAAGGTAGCCGATTCGGCCGTTGCGCGCGCAATTTCAAGCGGCCCGCCAGAGTGTGTCACCAAACGTGTCCTTCGTGTGGTTTACTAAAACTGAACAAGAAAGCGATACAAAAATTGAACAGAGCACGGTACTTAGGATCGAACCCAAGTCGAAGGCTGAGCAGTCTCGTGTGCTATCATCTACACCAATGGTCGACAACACGTCGATTGAGATCTACTGGTAGATCACAAGTGCTTATTTGGTAGATCGTGTGAGTACTGAGAGTGCAAAAGAAAAATTGTTGAATAAAATCGTCAATTGTTTTCCATAGCGGTAAAAATGCGTGTTTGTTTGTTGATAACAGCGTAGAATTGGTACCAACATCTACCTTGAACCTTTAAATTTTTTTACTACGTTAATTAAATCAGCTGCCACCTGCGCGCCATTCGTTGCTGCACTATTTCACCCGTCTTCGTGAAATGTGTTCGATACGCGTCAGGAGAAGGCGGTGAGTTTCATGACTTGTACTACCAACATCTGCGATGTAACAGAGCGTGGAAATTACATGGGTAGAACTTTTTTGTGCCTCAGTACTCAGCACTGAGCATGCGTAGTTGCTTACCTTGTTGACACTTTTCGAGAACGTACGAGTAGTGCAGTGACTTCACGCATAATGAGTTGTGCATCAAAAAAACGTAAAATTTATCATTTTCATTCCGAATGGGAACACGAATTTTTCGTAACAGAAAAAAATGGCACATGGATTTGTTTATTGTGTGACGCTAAGATTGCGTTTGTGAAAAAGACAAACGTCGAGAGACATTTCAAAACTGTGCACCCACATGTTAACACCGAGTTTCCTGTAAACTCCGAATGAGAAAAGGGAAAATCAAGAAACTCAGAAATCAATTAAGTGTTCATCAATGCATATTCACGAAACAAAAGTGTTGCTTCCACTCTTACTTCTTATCATGTTTCGAATGTATTGTCGAGAAGGAAGAAACCCTTCGAAGTTGATGAATTCGTAAAAGAAGCATTTCGAGAGGCTGCTGACGAGTTGTTTCATAAATTCAAGAACAAGTATGAAATAGTTGCTGCCATCGAATCCCTTCAACTTTCATCAAGAACAGTCACAAGGAAAGTTGAAAATATATCTAATGATGTTTTCCCTCAACTGAAAACAGATTTGGATTAATACAATTATTTTTCAATGCAATAAGATGAGTCCATTAATGCAACAGGTACTGCTCAGTTGCCAGTTTTTGTAAGGATGGTTTTTATCGTCAAGGAAGAACTTTGAAAGTAATTTCTTTGAAAGGCCATACAAGAGGAGAAGATATATTTTCTGCCATGAAGCAACTCATTCTATGGGAGAAAATACCTATCCACAAGCTTGTAAGCATTACCACAGATGGAGCCCCAGCCTTGAGAGGTTCTAAAAGTGGTTTTATTGTTCTGTGCCAAAGAGATGAAAGTTTTCCACCGTTTTTAATTTATCCCTGTATTTTACACCAGCAGTCTCTGTGTGGAAAGTTTTTAAATTTGAATGAAACTATGAATACTGTTGTAAAGATAGTCAACAAAATTAGGTCTCACTCTCATCAAAAAAGACTTTTCAAAGATTTGGCAAATGAACTAGAACTACAGTATGGAGATTTACTGCTCCACAGTGAAATGCGTTCGCTCAGCAAGGGAAAAGTGCTGCAACGTTTCCACAAGCTTTTACTGGCTATCAAACTGATTTTGCAAGAACAAGATGAGAATAGTCTGTCAGCTTGTAGTGAAGATCCTCTCTGGCTTATGAATTTTGCTTTTTTTAATTGACCTAACAGAAAAGCTTAAGGAGATGAATTTGAAATTTCAAGGCAATGGCAAATATATTGCTGATATGGTATCTGAAGTAAATTCTTTTACTGAAAAATAGTTTTTGTGCAAGTGCTGCCTTAAGAGGGGTGAATTAAGACATTTTCCAACTCTGAAGACACAAATAGGTAGAAGAAAGTGAGATAGCTTACAACAGCAAATGTCATGCAATAATGATCTCCAATTTGAGGAATGATATCAGTGATCGGTTTTCAGACTTCAAAAAGATTTCAGTGGTAACCCAGTTTGTATCTTTCCCATGGGCAAACATTAAACTACTGAATATATCTTCTTCCATTGTAAAAGTTTTTGACATAGATAGGGCAGCTCTTGAACTTGAAATAATATCATTAAAAATGATTTGTTTCTCAAAAGGTTTGCACAACCCAAAACCTGTTAGCCTCTAATTCTTCAGGAGAAATACCCTATCTTAGTTAATGCTGCTCTTAGAATAAATGCCTTGTTTCCTTCTACCTACCTGTGTGAATCACTGTTTTCAAATATTCTCTGTTAAATAACACATAAAGAACTTATGCCTTATATTACACAAGAGTTTTGAGTTTAAAGCATTGAAATAAATATTAACACGAAAATTGTATTGTAAAATTCCTTAATGCAGCAATAGCCCTTCACAGAAACATGTAATACACCACATACAAAGAGTAATAGTGAAGTAAAAAAGTAATGAACCAATACACAGCACTATGCAATGGTACCCTACTGTCAGCTTTAAAACAACTATCAGAAGATCAAGACACACACGCACACACACTCACACACACACAATGCCCAGTGTTAAAAATAAACTCAGAACAAGGTTGGCTGATGAACATCTGGACTCGTGTATTCGACCAAGTGAAACAAGTTATACACCAAATATCAAGTACATTGTTGACCAAACAGCTACTCAGATTTCACATTAAAAGTAAAATAATTCTAGTGCTATTAATGTAAGAATATACTTGAGAATATTATGAAACAAAATTATTATGTTTCGAATAAATAGTGAAGATTTAAAACTTTTATTTTAAATCACTTTGATATGTTGGAATGGAGTAGTAGATCATGAAGGCTTTGTGGTTGGTTGCCTACCCCTGATCTACGCTTTGAGAACAACTGACAATGATTGTATCTGATGAGCCGCTTGAATATGCTCGCTCAACAGCCTGATTGGTTACCTTCAATATCAGTTATTTGAGAAACAGCGCAACGTACCGATTTTTTTTCTCGGCAATTATATCTCAGCAAAACCTACCCTGCAACAGTCTTACAAGGTTTCCAGACTGTTTCTGACCGTCCTGTATATGATTATTTGGCGGGCATTCGTAATACATTTTTGGTTCAACAGTGTATGTTTCCACATGGAAAACGGCAACGGCCGGCTTATTGAATTCCTGTATGAGACACATCAGATATTCACCCCAGATGAGTAGCGTTCTGGTTGTGTAAAATCCAAAGGCTCATACATTGGTTTATCGACTCCTCAATAATCACAGTCCTCGCATACACTCAAGAGACGCTCAATACTGCCATTCTAAAAGACTTCCAGTCCCTTTTTATGTCACAGGTGTCGGCGTGAAGTACCTCTGCGTTGTAAATACTCGACTGTGGAATAAACTCCATCGCAGGAGTTACAGTGTTCCCCAGTTTAAAAACTAGACTATTGGCTTTCTAATCATTTTGAAGGTGAAGGTCTTTTCTTGTCCGCGTTTTCTTCCTAATATGTAATAAGGCAATGTGCTTCTGCCTTGAGCAAACACACTGTTTCTGTGTGGACATGTTTCTGGGAAGTTTCTTCATGTTCATTGCGTTCATTTATTCTCTGTTAAATAACACATAAAGAACTTATGCCTTATATTACACAAGAGTTTTGAGATTAAAGTATTGAAATAAATATTAACACGAAAATTGTATTGTAAAATTCCTTAATGCAGCAATAGCCCTTCACAGAAACATGTAATACACCACATACAAAGAGTAATAGTGAAGTAAAAAAGTAATGAACCAATACACAGCACTATGCAATGGTACCCTACTGTCAGCTTTAAAACAACTATCAGAAGATCAAGACACACACGCACACACACTCACACACACACAATGCCCAGTGTTAATGCAAACCTCACACCCAGGACATACAGAACAAGATGGCGGTACAAGTGAACATCACACAAACAGTGAAACAGTGTTTGTTAGGAAGCTCCACTCAACCTCCTTGAAGAAGCATGAAAACGTGACATCGACAAAAAGTAAGTACTCACATTCACATAAATAGCTTTTTTTCGTAAAACAATACTGGAAAGTAAAAAACGCTAGTGAAGGAGTAAATTAGGGAATCTTTGTTTAGAATGCGACATAATATAAAGGCCTAAAATTAGGCAAATTACGTAACAGAACATTGATTAATGTTTATTAATTGCAGATGACACACTGGAGAACAATAATTATAGCTAAGCTGCAAATGCCAGACAGCAATGTGAACACTAATCTGTAATACTAAGGTATACCTTTATTTTTCCTGTTAATATTTATGTCATTATTTTTATTGGTGTAAATACTGTAATCTCACAAACTAATATGTATTATAACGCATAAATTCTTTGTATAGTATTTGAAATAAATGAACCCATACATAATAAATGAACCCATTTAAAATAGACTGAAGCGCCAAAGAAACTGGTATAGGCATGCGTATTCAAATACACAGATATATAAACAGATAGAACACGGCGCTGCGGTCGGCAACGAATGTGTAAGACAAACAATGTCTGGCGCAGTTGTTAGATCGGTTACTGCTGCTACATTGGGAGGTTATCAAGATTAAAGTGAGTTTGTACGTGGTGTTATAGTCGGCACGAGCGATGGGACACAACATTTCCGAGTTAGGGATGAAGTGGGGATTTTCCCGCACGAACATTTCAAGAGTGAACCGTGAATATCAGGAATCCGGTAAAACATCAAATATCCGACATCCTTGCGGCCGGAAAAAGGTCCTGCAAGAACGGGACCACCGATGGCTGAAGAGAATCGTTCAACGTGACAGAAGTGCAACCCTTCCGCAAACTACTGCAGATTTCAATGCTGGGCCATCAGCAAGTGTCAGCATGCGAACCATTCAACGAAACATCATCGATATGGGCTTCACGAGCCGAAGGCCCACTTGTATACCCTTGATGACTGCATGATACAAAGCTTTGCGCCTCGCCTGCACCAGTCAGCACCGACATTGGACTCTTGATGACTGGAAACATGTTGTCTGGTCGGACGAGCCTCATTTCAAACTGTACCGAACGGATGGACGTGTACTGGTTTGGAGGCATCCTCAAGAATCCATGGACCCTTCATGTCAACAGGGGACTGTTCAAGCTGGTGGAGGCTCTGTAATGGTATGGGACGTGTGTAGTTGGAGTGATATGGGACCCCTGATACGTCTAGACACGACTCTGACAGGTGACACGTACGTAAGCATCCTGTTTGATCACCTGCATCCATCATGACCATTGTGCATTCCGACGGACTTGGAAAATTCCAGCAGTGCAATGCGACACCCCACACGTCCAGAATGGCTACAGAGTTGCTCCAGGAACACTCTTCTGATTTTAAATACTCCCAGTGGCTACCAAACTCTTCAGACATGAACATTATTGAGCATATCTGGGACGCCTTGCAACGTGCTGTTCAGAAGAGATTTTCACCCTCTCGTATTCTTGCCGATTTATGGACAGACCTGCAGGATTCATGGTGTCGGTTCCCTCAAGCACTACTTCAGACATTTGTCAAGTCCATGCCACGTCGTGTTGCGGCACTTCCGCGTGCCCTACATGATACTAGGCAAGTGTACCAATTGCTTTGGCTCTTCAAAGTAAGTGAAGCCAATCCAGATGGAGAAACTTCTCTGAGATATGTTTCGGTATTAAAACCAGAAAAATTATGTTTACTCAAAGCAGAACCATATTTCCTTATTACCTATTGGCCTACTTCTTGAAATAACACAGCTCTCCTTAAATTCACACTATGCACATATACGCCACAAGTTGGGATGTCAACATCGTTATCCAATGTCCTCGATCGTTTTATCTGGGTGCTCCTTTTTATCTCCTCTTTTTTTCCCCATTTCATTCTTGCAACTATCTGATCGAGGTGGCGCAATCTGACGACATTGGAATCACTTGCAGGAGGACAGTAATTCGAATCTTCGTCCAGTCGCCAGACCGGTTTTCGGAGGTTTCGCTTGGATTGCTTCTTTGAAAAGGAAGTGTCCAATGCCTACTTCCCCTGTTCGAGCTTCAGCGCCTTGTCAGTAGAAATTAATCTTCTTTCCATGCTTCTGATTAGGCGTATCGCATATACTGGAGAGGACAAAAATATGGAAATGTCAAATATATAAAACAATACTATACCTTAATGCGGTGCAGAGAAACCGTTACCTTTAAAAACAGCTTCCAATCGTCGCAGAATAGATAAATAGGGCCCTGTATGGTTTTCAAGGAAATCTTCTCCCATTCTTACTGCAAAATAGTGGCAACTTCATATAACGATGATAGAGGCGGACAGCGATCACGCACTCTTCTCTCAAAATCGGCCCACAAAGGCCCAATAACAAAGAGGTCTGGCGACTTTGGAGGCCAGGAGGGCTGCGACAATTGATCCTCGTGCTTACAAAACCAGTCCTGGGTGATTCGAGATGTGTGAACAGGAACCTTGTTGACTTTTAACACAGCATCATCATTGGGGAACGAACATTGTAGCACGAGACAGATCTGAGCTGCCAAAATGATCACATAATCCTTGGCGGTAATGCGACCTTGCAGAGTAATCGTGGGCTCCATGAAATACCACGGTAGCTATGGCTGCCCAAGCAATCACCGAACCCCCGCAATGTTTCACATTTAGGACGTAAACCAGGTCAGAAATTGGAGACTGCGTGACACAAAACTCATCCGACGAAATGACTTTCTTCCATTGCTTCATAGTCCAGGTTTTACGGCTTCGTCACCACTTTTTGCTTTGAATTCCAACTTGTCATGCAGTTCCCTGCTTATGAAGTTCCCTTGGTGTCAGTTTCTCGCTGACACGGTTCGTGAGAGCGGCATTTAGTTCTGTCGTGACCTTTGCAGCTGTCGTCCACTTACTTTTCGTCACAGTCGTCTTCATTGACCGTCTGTCACGATCACTTAACAGACACTTTTTTCCACGTTGTGACTTAGCCAATGATTTTTTCCGCTTTCCCTTCGATATGGTGCCTCTTGAAGCATACAACACTTCGGCTACCTTGGTTATTCAATCACCCACCATCAGAGCGCCAACAATTTTCTCACGTTCCAGTTCACTTAGCTGCCACATAATGCACTTACAGCTGCGCGGAACACTGCTCTGATCGTAACTGACACTAATACAACAGCGCGACCTGCACCCTTGGCTATAATCTGCATGTATCTTGAAGCATGCATTTATCTTGGTGTTTCCATAATTTTTACACACAGGTGTAAGGTTGTATTGATGTATGGGAAGACACACGATTTTATGACACAAAACGTCTATGTAGGATAAGAACCACAGCATTCTTATTCATGGAAGTTAAACAGATGTCACACCTAAGTGCTCTGTACAGTAATTACAAAGTAGTTGATAAAGACGATATGAATTCCTGACATATTTTTATGCTTTTGGTTGCCTACTGGTTTGTTGACAATTTCTGACTAAATCAGCTGGTCATTCCAGCGAACCAGGGAAAAAAAACGAAAACAGTACAACAAACTCGTGTTATCTGCACAGATTTGCACAAGCGAGAGTAGTGGCGCTGTATCTTTCATAATATCTACTGCTCTTCGGCAAATGGTAAGACAGGAGGCGCATCCTAAGGCCTTCAGTGCATACTGTACTAGATGTTTACAGCAGATGTGACGATGTATCCAAGTTTCAGCGACCTAAAAAAGATGTTATTAATGTGGCGTTACATGTTTCGCAAGGCAGTAAAGCAGAGCTACTGTAACTTGTCCTTGCTCTGCTGTTTTGCGGGCTCCGAAGGTCACATTGTTTGCATAAAACTCGGTAAAAATGCGACTATCTTTGACCTTCGTCCTTGTATCCTTGTGCTTAGAGGCTGAAATGCCGACAATTGACCACAAAGAAATTATGAATTTCCTTGCATTCGCACACATAGAAAGCAAAAGCTTTGTTCTTTCCCGGCAATCAAATAGTCTCTCCAGATCTCTCACTTCAATATAACCAAAATTTTTCTAATTTCGCAGATTAATCGTTAGCGAGTGACGTTCATTGTTAAAGAATGTTGAGATAAACATGTGTGCTTCATATCTGTGGACTCCAGATGTTTCGTTGCTTAGGAAAACGTAGCCGTCACTAGATTCCACGCCAGGCTACAAAAGATATCTCATCCGAAGATGAAAAGTGAGACATAGGTCGATGTTTACTATAAATGATCTATAAAGCAGATGGACGAATACGTACTCCACTCCTGAATGGCGCTTGAGAACAATGATTGTCGGTAAGCCTTTGTATTAGCTCTAATTTCTTGAATTTTCTCGTCGTTATCATTTCGTGAGATGTATGTGGGAGGAAGTAATATGTTGTCCGACTCTGCCCGTAAGACGCTCTCTCGAAATTTCAGTAGTAGACCTTTCCGTGATGCACAGTCCTCTCTTGTAAGAACTGCCACTGTAGTTTGTTAAACATTTTGGTAACGCCCTCGTGCCGTATAAAAGAAACTGTGACGAAACGTATCTTCTCGATCTCTTGCATCAATCTTGCCTGGTTAGGGTTCCAGATTGATAAACAATACTCAAGAATCAGTCGAACAAGCGTCTTGTAAGCCTCTTCTTTCGGCGATGAGTTACATGTAATCAAGATTCTTCTTATAAAGCTCAGTCTGCCATCTACTTTTCCTACTATTTGTTTCATGTGGTCAAAATGGTTCTAATGGCTCTGAGCACTATGGGACTTAACTTCTAAGGTCATCAGTCCCCTAGAACTTAAAACTGCTTAAACCTAACTACCATAAGGACATCACACACATCCATGCCCGAAACAGAATTCGAACCTGCGACCGTAGGGATCACACGGTTCCAGACTGCAGCGCCTATAACCGCACGGCCACCTTGGCCGGCTTTTATGTGGTCATTCCACTTAAGGTCGCTGTGGATAGTTACTCCTTGATAATTTACGGTAGATACTGTTTCCCGCTGTTTGTTATCAGTAGTGTAGTAGTGCCTTAGTGGATTTCTTTTCCTATGTATGCGCGATGTGTTACATTTATTTACGTTTAGGTTCAACTGCCTGAACCTGCACCACTCATCAATCTTCTGCAGGTCTTCTGCTACTTTCCTAAAAACATTAGCACAATCTGCGAATGGTCTTAAGTCACTTCCGACGCTTTCTACTTACTCCGGAAAATATCTTTACATCTGTCGATTTTCTTCTGTTAAAAGCGACGTGTTGAGTTCTATATGCAAAGGAGTCTTCAGTCCAGTCGCAAATTTGGTCCGACACTATGTAGGCTCGTATTTTTTTCACTAATCAGCAGTTTGGGGCGGTATCAAATGCCTTCCTCAAGTCAAGGAACCTGAGCGCCGTCGTCTACAGCGCTATGGCTGTCGTGAAGGAACAGGGCGAACTGAGTTTCGCAAGATCTCTGTTTGTGGTATTGATGATGATTTTTATAGAGGAAATTTTTGTTCTCCAAAAACTTCATAATTCTTGAGAAAAAAAAAAGTTTCATGACTCTACAACAGATTGACGCCAAGGATATAGGCCTATAGTTGCGTGCATCTGTCCTAGACCATTCTTGAAGGCGGGAATGACCTGCGTTTTCTCCAGTCGCTTGGTACTCTTTGTTGCTTTAGCGATCTAGGATAAACTGCTGCTAGAAGGGGGACGAGTTCTTTCGCATAATCTTTGTAGATTGCTATAGGTATCTCACCTGACCCTGACGCCTTTTCATTACTAAACGAACGGAATTGCTTTTCTGTTCTGCGATCGGTTGTCTCAACATCTGTCATGTCGATGTGCATACGATGATTAAAATGAGGGACCATATTATGATCCTCCGAGGTGAAACAATTTTGGAAGACCGAATTTAATAATTCGGCCTTCTTTCTGCTACCTTTCGTTTCGGTGCCAATATGGTCACTGGGTGAATGAAGAAGATTTCGAACCGTTTACTGAATTTACGTAAGACCAAAACCTCTTACAAGGAAATCCTTGAGTGCGAGATCGCAAGATCAGTCTTTAGTAAGGATCATTTGAAAGTGTTGTATTAACATTATAGCACGGAATATGTTAGCTGCTAATGACTCACCGTGTGCATCAAGAGGGCGACAGAAAATAAGTGCATAGATCAGTCTTCTACGGAATCTGTGTGTTACATTTCACAAAAAGCCAGCGATCAAGAAATGTTGAAAACAAACCATTATCTTGAACCATAACACCGAATGAAAAAATGGCGCATCACAGTGATCACAAAGGTTGGCAACATTTAGTTCGAAAGCGAACTCTTCGGGAGTTACAAACCGTACAGGACGTTCAGCTAGGTATCTACTCTTAAAGAATGCATGTAGAATCAAATTGGTGGAACGTGAAGATTTGAACTGATGGAATGTAATGGCATGCTATTTAATGCGAAACAGTCTGTCGTGAAGCATATCGTGAAACTGCCTATCCTTCAAGGCGTAGCTACAGATAGCGCGATAATATGTTTTATAGGCACGGAGAAAAGAAACATCGAGAAGCGGATTTTGTCCAGAGATTCCAGGTGGTATGAGCTGCAATGCCACATACTTTTCAGGAGTGATAGTTTGCTCTAAAGAAGTATGTACATTGTCCGCACAACCGAGCATATACGACACCACACATTCCACTGACTCATTTTGCACAAACGCTAATATTACCTTGCTCTGAACGCACTTGTTCAGAGCGTACTGAACTATGCTTTTGAATTTTCTCCACATCATTGTCCTCAGCACTGAATATCTGTTGCTGACTACTCAGATACTCTGCAATCTTCCCTTTATGTCGTCTATCCTCTTGTATCTCCTCCTTCCCCTCAATCTTCTCTCACGGACCAGACCTTCAAAAGTTCTGTTAGCAGGCACTCCCATCTCATCGACTGTGTCATCCAGTTCTTCCTTTCTCTTATAACCTGCAGCAATCTTCTCCTCTCACCAACACTGTCCAACACTCTTTCGTTAGTTGTTCTTTTCATCCAGCTTATTCTCCGTTCTCCTCCACATCCACATCTCAAATGCCTCCAGCCTTTCCTTGCCCTCTCGTCTTAGTGTCCATGTTTATGCCCCATAGACTGCCACACTCCAGACAAAACACTCGCCAAGTTTTTTCCTTAGACTGTTACCTAGTTTGCCACAATAATCTCCTATTTCTGTAGAATATTTCCTTTGCTATAGCAACGCGAGTGTTCACCTCCCGATAGCATCTCCCAAGTTTTCAGTAATCGTACTTCCAAGATATTTAAATGCTCTTACTTGCCTAATAAGAACTTGTCTTATTCTACTATGTGCCAGTTTCCTTCCTTTGCCCTTCACCATACTGTTTTGATGTATCGATTCTCATCCCATATTCCACACAAGCATCATTCAAATATTTTAGTAGTTCGTTTACAATTCGTTCACTTCCGGTCACTAATACCATGTCATCAGCAAATCATATACATTCTATTCGCTTTCCACCAATACAAACACCTCTTTTTCCATCTAAGCCCTCAGCAATAATCTCTTCCAGGTGTAAGTTCCTTCAGACGTTTCACTTCCAGTCCATACTCTTACTTTCTTTCTCTCCTTCCAATCTACTTCTTTCTTCTTCAAAATATCCATCAGCTTGTTCCATGGTACTATGTAGAAAGCTTTTTCCAAATCAATGAATAGAGCATAAATTTCTCTAGCTTTTTCATTATATCTTTCTTCTATGATTCTTAACAGGCCAAGAGAATCTCTTGTTCATTTTACTCTTCTAAATCCGAAATGTTCCTCCCCAAACCACCTCAAAAAATTCAATCTGAGATCAGGAAACTTTATGACGGTGTTACTACTTCCTACATATTCACCCTTCAATGAGACACAATTTTCCCAACAACAGATAACTTGGCGGGGACCTTGATTGTAAAGGTCTGTATTTTGTCTGTTTAGGAAACGTTCCACCTCGAAAATCACTTCTTCGTCATTCAGGAACCGTCTACCAAAGAATGGTTTCCGTTTCAGGAAAATGGAAGAAGTCTCTGGGTGCCATGTCAGCGAAATACGGAGGGTGAACAAAATTTGATAGCCCAAAGAAGCAGCATGTGGAACTGTCTTGTGCAGAATGAGCTGAGGCGTCGTCGTGGAGCAAAAACACTCCCTTGGACAGCTTCCCGCGACGCTTCTTCTCAACAGCCTCTCGAGACATCGGCAAGATATTTCGGCAGTATGCTGCTGTGACGGGTTGCCACTAACGAACATAATCTGTTACGACCCCACCGTGGGAGTCTCAAAAAGAACTCAGCATCACCTTACCTAATAGTGGCTAGGTCTTCCCTCATTTAGGTGGTGAATCCACATGTTTCCACTGTTTGCTTTACTCCTTTACTTCTTAGTCATACTAATACACTTGTCACACGTCCATGATGATTAGGCCGCGAATAAAGACATCTAGACTGTCCTGACACAGTTGCACATTTTCGCTGCTGTCTCGGATCGCTGAGTTTTTTAAATGAGTATGAGCAGTCGCGGAATCCAGTGGACGGTGACATTTGATATGATCAAAATGTCGTGTAAGATGCTGAAAACAAGTCTGTGACTGATTTTCACGTTTACCGGTACCTTCCAGATTTTGATGCGCCGGTCTTCCAATATCGTGACCCCCACTTCTTTTGAGAGTCCCTGTTCTTCACAAAGAGGTGGTCTGCCACTTCGTTCTTCGTCATTTACACTGAGGTGACGAAAATATACCGATGGCGGTAGTATTGTGTACACAAGGTATGAAAGGGCAGTCCATTGGCGGAGCTGTCAGTAGTACTCAGGTGATTCATGTGAAAATTTTACGAACGTGATCGTGGCCGAACGACGGGAGTTAACAGACTTTGAATGAGCTAGAGGGATGGGACATTCCGTTTCGGAAATCGTTAGGAAATTCAGTATTCCGAGATGTACAGTGTCAAGAGTACGCCGACAATACAAGGTTTCAAGCATTACCTCTCATCACGGACAGTGCAGTGGCCGACGGCCTTCACTAAAGCGGCGTTTGCGTAGAGTTGTCAGTGGAACAGACAAGCAGACTGCGTGAAATGAGGGCAGAAATCAATTTGAGATGTAGGACGAACATGTCCGTTCGCACAGTACGGAAAAATTTGGCGTGAATGGGGTATGGCAGCAGACGACCGACGCGAGAGCGTTTGCTAATAGCACGACATCGCCTGCAGCGCCTCTCCTGGGCTCGTGACAATGTCGATTGGGCCTTAGATGACTGGAAAATCATGGCCTAGTCATATGAGTCCCGACTTCAATAGTAAGAGCTGATGATAGGGTTCGGTGTGGTGCTGACCCCACGAAGCCATGGACCCAGGCTGTCAACATGACACTATGCAAGCTGGTGGTGACTCCATAATGGTGTGGGCTGTGTTTACAAGGATTGGACTCGATCCCTTGGTCCAACTGAACCGATCATTGACTGGAAATAACTATGCTCTGCTACGGAGACAATTTGCACCCATTCAAATGTTCGAATGTGTGTGAATTCCTAAGGGACCAAACTGCTGAGGTCATCGGTCCCTAGACTTACACACTATTTTAACTAACTTTGCTAAGAACAACACCCACACCCATGCCCGAGGGAGGACTCTAACCTCCGGCGGTAGGGGTGGCGCAGTCCGTGACATGACGCCTCAAACCACGCCGCCACTCCGCACGGCTGCAACCATTCATGGACTTCATGTTCCCAAACAAGTCACTGGGCCACAATTGTTCGCCATTGGTTTGACGAACATTATGGACAATTCGAGCAACTGATTTGGCCGATAGTTCGAAATGAATCCCACCGAACATTCATGGGACATAATCTTGAGGACAGTTAGTGCACAAATCGTGCACCGGCAACACTTTCGCAGTTATGGACGGCTATAGAGGCAGCATGGCTCTGCATTTCTGCCGACGACTTCCAACGACTTGCTGCTACATATCACGTAGAGTTGCTCCATTACGCCGCTAAAAGGAGGTCCGATACGATATTAGGAGGTATCCCGTGAATTTTGTCCCCTCATTCTATGATTGAACGTTATTGCCATACACTTCCACCAATTCAGCATAGATTTTTTATAGCGTTGTCGCCCTTCAAATGCAAAAATGAATTATCGCACGAGACACCACGTTATAAGCAGGCTGCACACTTTTGTTTTGTCTCGTGTAGCGGCGCGCTGCGGTTCTCTAGTGTGATGATCTCAGTGTGCAAAATAATTGCACATATGTACCTCCAACAAACAAAAAAATAATTACGCCATTATTTCGAGGTGAAATTAGATCTTTTTGAGTATCCTTCGTGTAACTCATAGTGTATATCCTTACGGTCATACTGCTATTTTACTCACCAGAAGAACCGTTTACACGCACATATTGAAAATATTAGTGGATGTACTACGATTTCTTAGATCACATTTTTGTGTTTTTTATTTTTTTTTTCTGTCGAACATTCGCCACCAACTATAGCTACTGGGTTTTACGTGACCAAATTTCTTTTAGCTCATCACATATTAATGAATATAGTGCTTATAATTGTATCTTGTGGCAGCTGACAACATATTATACGGTCTAACGACTTTCTGAAATCTCTGAAGATAGAATCTACCTCTTCTCCTAGATCTACTGTTAGCAAGATATCGTGTATGAAGTAAAAGTGAACAGTTTTCACATGAATGTTTTTTACAGAATCTGGGCTAATTCTTTTAGAGAAATTTATTTTCTTTGACGCAATGTTCTCTACATAGCTATTA
The DNA here is from genome assembly GCF_023897955.1 of Schistocerca gregaria. Lineage (NCBI taxonomy): Eukaryota > Metazoa > Arthropoda > Insecta > Orthoptera > Acrididae > Schistocerca > Schistocerca gregaria. The sequence goes on along the minus strand of NC_064931.1, from coordinate 517,357,496 downwards.
AGTCCAGCATCTACTTTCATGACAGAACTTTTGTTATTAAAGCTTAATTCCCTTTGATACTATCCTGTCACTATTAGTAATTTAGGGATTTCTTCGACTGTTGTGTTCAGACATCATCATATTATTCGTAGCAACCATCCTTGGAAATTTGTACTCCGTGGTTAAGGACTCTCTTAGCTACCTCGTAGAGCAATAGGATGATGCACGCTAAATCAATATTTGTAGCGTAGGATTTTGTTAACAGAACATCTGCAGCTGTGTTCCATTGTGAGACTGAGAATATTCGCTGTGACTTTGTTTTATTATAAACAGTACTGGTTTTGGGAAAGTTATATTCCCATGTTGCGGTTTTTTCATTTATTTCCATTACAGAATTTGTAATACTACATTCATGGAATTTGTAATACTACATTCATGGTTTCATAATCATGAAAGGAGGTTGTATACATGGAAGAACCCTGGAGATACTAAAAGGTATCAGATAGATTATATAATGGTAAGACAGAGATTTAGGAACCAGGTTTTAAATTGTAAGACATTTCCAGGGGCAGATGTGGACTCTGACCACAATCTATTGGTTATGAACTGTAGAATAAAACTGAAGAAACTGCAAAAAAGTGGGAATTTAAGGAGATGGGACCTGGATAAACTGAAAGAACCAGAGGTTGTACAGAGTTTCAGGGAGATTATAAGGGAACAATTGACAGAAATGGGGGAAAGAAATGCAGTAGAAGAAGAATGGGTAGCTTTGAGGGATGAAGTAGTGAAGGCAGCAGAGGATCAAGTAGGTAAAAAGACGAGGACTAGTAGAAATCCTTGAGTAACACAAGAAATATTGAATTTAATTGATGAAAGGAGAAAATATAAAAATGCAGTAAATGAAGCAGGCAAAAAGGAATACAAACGTCTCAAAAATGAGATCGACAGGAAGTGCAAAATGGCTAGAGGACAAATGTAAGGATGTAGAAGCTTATCTCACTAGGGGTAAGATAGATACTGCCTACAGGAAAATTAAAGAGACCTTTGGAGAAAAGAGAACCACTTGTATGAATATCAAGAGCTCAGCTGGAAACCCAGTTCTAAGCAAAGAAGGGAAAGCAGAAAGGTGGAAGGGGTATATAGAGGGTCTATACAAGGGCGATGTACTTCAGGACATTATTATGGAAATGGAAGAGGATGTAGATGAAGATGAAATGGGAGATACGATACTGCGTGAAGAGTCTGACAGAGCACTGAAAGACCTGAGTCGAAACAAGGCCTCCGGAGTAGACAACATTCCATTGGAACTATTGACGGCCTTGGGAGAGCCATCTGGTGAGCAAGATGTATGAAACAGGCGAAATACCCTCAGACTTCAAGAAGAATATAATAATTCCAATCACAAAGAAAGCAGGTGTTGACAGATGTGAAAATTACCGAACAATCAGTTTAATAAGCCACAACTGCAAAATACTAACTCGAATTCTATACAGACGAATGGAAAAACTAGTAGAAGCCGACCTCGGGGAAGATCAGTTTGGATTCCGTAGAATGTTGGAACACGTGAGGCAATACTGACCTTACGACTTATCTTAGAAGAAAGGTTAAGGAAAGGTAAACCTACGTTTCTAGCATTTGTAGACATAGAGAAAGCTTTTGACAATGTTGACTGGAATACTCTCTTTCAAATTCTAAAGGTGGCAGGGGTAAAATACAGGGAGCGAAAGGCTGTTTAAAATTTGTACAGAAACCAGGTGGCAGTTATAAGAGTCGAGGGACATGAAAGGGAAGCAGTGGTTGGGAAGGGAGTAAGACAGGGTTGCAGCCTCTCTCCGATGTTATTCAATCTGTATATTGAGCAAGCAGTAAAGGAAACAAAAGAAAAATTCGGAGTAGGTATTAAAATCCATGGAAAAGAAATGAAAACTCTGAGGTTCGCCGATGACTTTGTAATTCTGTCAGAGACAGCAAGGGACTTGGAAGAGCAGTTGAACGGAATGGACAGTGTCTTGAAAAGAGGATATAAGATGAACATCAATAAAAGCAAAACGAGGATAATGGAATGTAGTCGAATTAAGTCGGGTGATGCTGAGGGAATTAGATTAGGAAATGAGACATTTAAAGTAGTAAAGGAGTTTTGCTATTTGGGGAGCAAAATAACTGATGATGGTCGAAGTAGAGAGGATATAAAATGTAGACTGGCAATGGCAAGGAAAGCGTTTCTGAAGAAGAAAAATTTGTTAACATCGAGTATAGATTTTAGCGTCAGGAAGTCATTTCTGAAAGTATTTGTATGGAGTGTAGCCATGTATGGAAGTGAAACATGGACGATAAATAGTTTGGACAAGAAGAGAATAGAAGCTTTCGAAATGTGGTGCTACAGAAGAATGCTGAAGATTAGATGGGTAGATCACATAACTAATGAGGAAGTATTGAATAGGATTGGGGAGAAGAGAAGTTTGTGGCACAACTTGACCAGAAGAAGGGATCGGTTGATAGGACATGTTCTGAGGCATCAAGGGATCACCAATTTAGTATTAAAGGGCAGCGTGGAGGGTTAAAATCGTAGAGGGAGACCAAGAGATGAATACACTAAGCAGATTAAGAAGGATGTAGGTTGCAGTAGGTACTGGGAGATGAAGAAGCTTGCACAGGATAGAGAAGCATGGAGAGCTGCATCAAACCAGTCTCAGGACTGAAGACAACAACAACAACATTCATGTATTGTTTGTATCTATGGAGTGTAATGTTTGTGTTGTATGATGATGATGATGATGGTGATGGTGATGATGAAGATGATAGAGGGTGAAACCCGGTGCCGGCACATAGCCTACTCCTCTCGAGGGCCGCCAAGCTTAGCGTGCCCATCCGACGGATGGATCATCATCAACAGTGTCACATGCCCTCACTTCATGAGACACTGCGAAGGAGTCTGGTATTTAAACCAAGAAAATGGCGAAAGTCTGTTGACCAGAAACTTACTGCCACCACCTTTCCTCCGGATGCCGGCCAAATACTGTAACTGATTTTTTTTTTTTTTTTTTTTTACCACCAGGGTTCGAAACGTCTTACGCCCGGGTCGAGCGCCACCGCATAATCGTGCTTCAACGACCTCGGCCACGGAGGTTGCTGTACAAACTTATAAGGGGCATTCTAATAAAAATCGAACACCCGCCGCAACAGGACCATGGAATAGTTCCATCAAAAAGTAATCACCACCCGCTTTAAGACATGTATCCCACTGGGAGACTAGACGATCAATTTCCGTTTCATAGAACGTGGTCGGCCGCTGACGGATCCACAACCGCATCCATTCTTGCACCTCTTCGTCTGACTGAAATCGTCATTCATACATATCTTTCTTCAGATCACCAAAGGTGTGAAAATCACACGGTGAAAGATCTAGGGTGTATGGAGGATGCTGCTGTGTTTTTTCAGCGAAGTCACTGAAGCGTAGCCTTCGTCAGGTTGGCACTGTGAGGGCGGGTGATATCGTACAACAGGATGATTCCGTCGCACAGCGATTTGGTTGGGAAACTGCAATATCCTCCGTACAAACAGGATTTGTCATAGTGTAATTTTCACAACTTTAGCAACCAGAAGAAAGACATGCGTCGACCTCGGTTTCAGTCGGACGAGGAAGTGCAAGAGTGGGTAAAGTTGTGGATTCGTCAGCTGCAGACCGCGTTCTACGAAACAGAAATTGATCGTCTCATCTCCCAGTGAGATACATGTCTTGAAGCGTGTGGTGATTACTTTTGAATGGAACCATTTCATGATCCTGTTGTGCCAGGTGTTCGGCTTTCATTTGACTGCCCCCTATAGTAGTTAGATGCGACTTGGTCGCATGCCGTAGACACCAGACCATATTTGAAGTACTGTGGGAGGAGAAATAAAAACTTTGAGGTTTGCCCAAGACCTTGTAACTTTATCAGAGTCGGCAAATGCACAAGAAATCAGCAGAATGGAATGGCTAGTGTCTTGAAAAGAGGTAATAAGATGAATATCGACAAAAGTAAAGCAAGGGTAATGGAATATAATCGAATTAGATCATTCGATGGCGAAGGAATTAGATTATAAAATGAAACACTAAAAGTAGTTACTGAGTTTCCCTATTTGGACAGAAAAGTAAGTGACGATGGCAGAAGTAGAGTCCATATGAAATCTGTAAATACTGAATATAAATGTAAGAGTTGGAAAGTCTTGTCTGAAGGTATTTGTTAGAGTACTGCCTTGTAGGAAGTCAAACGGCATACAACACGCTCTTCAGACAAAAAGAGAATAGAAGCTTTTGAAATGTGACGCTAAAGAATAATGTTGAAGATTGGATGGGTAGATCGAGTACCAAATGAAGAGGTTCTGAATAGAGATGGAGAGAACAGAAATTCTTAGCACTGCTTGATAAGGGGCCGATTTATATAACACATCCTGAGACATCAAAGAGTCGTAAGTTTGGTAATGGAGGGAAGTGTATAACGTAAAAGTTGTAGAGCGAAACCTAAACTTGAGTAGGGAAATCAGGTTTAAATTGAAGTGGGTTGGAGTAGTTACGTAGGGATGAAGATGCTTACAAAGGATAGCCCAGCAACAAAATCAATGGGGGATAAGCCATAACCCTGTCTCTCTCCCATCTTAACTGATGTGTCCCTTTCGTGTCATTCCGATCACTGCAGTCTGGTTTCTGTAGGAGCTAGAGATGACCTTTCACTTCTTGTGTTTTACCCCTGCTACCTTCGCAATATCAGAGTATTCCAGTCAACGTTGTAAAGTTTTCTCTAAATTTACAAACCCTGTAAATGTAGGTTTGCCTTTCTTCAATCTCTCGTAGTGTCAGTGTTGCCTCGCTTGTAGCTACATATCATGGGAACCGAAACTGATCTTCCTCGAGATCCTTTTCTACCAGTTTTTCCAAGCATAAATGAGCAAAACTCTGCGAGTACTGGAAATGAGTTAAAAGCATCTTTCCAGTCTACATATACACTTCTCTGCGCAACTCAAGAACGAGCTATATAAAATAACATAACAACACAACTCGGTAGAAATGAATGAAAGTGCGGGAGCATGTTGTCACAGGTCTCCCGTAGGGCTCAGAAAGCTGGACGTCAGATCAGTGTGACTGTAGCTCCAAATGGGGCTGAACCAGCAACACATTTGCAGTTGAAGGAACGAGGAAAGACAGTGCGTGTCACTAGCAAGCAGTTATGGAGCATTGCGGTTGTGTTCTTCATTATAACATGGCCCGGAGGTAACATTTGCAGAAGAAGCATCGGGAAACTGGAAGAAGGACGAAGTGTGACGAGTACAGACTAGGAGTTTGATATTGCTAACAGTACTGATGCTTGTGCATGGGCAGCTTTCGGAACTTCAGGCACTGCTGCCCCAAGGAGAGGAGGTGGTCGACACGGTCGACTACAGCAGCCGATGGCCGCTACATTGTGCAACAGGCAACAAGTAACCTGCGTCAAACGGTGGATGCAATTGTAACCATGTTTATCAGGACTGCAAGGCACACAATCTCACGCTTCGAAGTGTCACAGTGACTGCATGGCGGTGGTCTCTTTGCCTGACGAACAAAGCGTTGTACTCCGCTGACACCCGCACATCGGCAGCACCGTCTGCGATGGTGCCTCGAGCATAGGAGCTGGACCAACGGGGAGTGAAATAACGGGCTCTTCTCGGATGAGAGCGGATTCAGCGTGGGTTCTGATTCGAGATATACCGTCTGATTGCGATAAGTGGGAACACGTAATGCACGCTGGAACATTGTGGAACATGAATGAAATATTCACTCTGCAGCGGAGTGTGCGCTGGTATGAAACTTCCTGGCAGATTAAAACTGTTTGCCAGTATCTCGTCTCCTACCTTCCAAACTTCACAGAACCTCTTCTGCATACCTTGCAGAACTAGCACTTCATTCTGGAAACATCCGCAGGCTGTGGCTAAGCCATGTCTCCACAATATCCTTATTTCCAGGAGTGCAATGTATGCAGAAGAGCTTCTGTGAAGTTTGAAAGGTAGGAGACGAGATACTGGTAGAATTAAAGCTGTGAGGACGGGTCGTGAGTCGTGCTTGGGTAGCTCAGTTGATAGAGCATTTACCCGCGAAAGGCAAAGGTCCCGAGTTCGAGTCTCGGTCCGGCACACAGTTTTAATCTGCCAGGAAGTTCATTGTGGAACATGGTCGTTTTGATGATCCACGTGTTATGGTGTGGGAGGCACAATATTACATGTGCGTACATGCTTTCAGATCTTTGAACACGGTAAACTCGCCGGTCAACTATGTTGTGACACTGTACTCCTTTCGAGTGTGCGTTTTTCCAGCCGAACATTCTGCCTTGAATTCATTTTTATGGATGACAATGCGCGAGCGCATTGAACAGCGGAGGTGAGGAGCCCTTGGAACGAGAGGATATTGGGAGAATGGACTGGCCTGTCCATTCCACGACTTAAATCGCATCTAGCACGTGTGGGATGCGTTGGAGAGACGTAATGGAGCACGTCCACATACTCAAACGACCATCCAGGAGGTGCCAACCGCGACAGTGGAGGAATGGAACGCCCTGGCACAGGAACTCCTTACCAAGTTCGAGGCTAGAATGCGAGAACTTCGTTGAGCATAAATGGCCGTCCGTGGTGATCAAGCATCCTATTAAAGACCATGCCCAAACTTTTGTACTGTCCAGGGGACGATTATACAGCACGGTGCCTTCAATGTAATTATTGTCTTTGAATAAGAGTGTCACTTCTGTTCGTCTCAAACAGTACTTATTTCAGTTACCTCTGTGCTATACTGTAGCAGTTCTTTCTACGTACGGTCCAAGTTTCATCAGCTACGTTCATTGGCAGCGACACATCATGCGCAGGTTACCTCCGTCCTTAAGTTTTGCACAGCAGTGTAAATACGTAGTCTACAAAGCGCTGAAGAGTACATGACAGAGGAGACTTAGCATTGCACCATTTGTTAGGATTTCTTTCCATTCCAATCGCAAATTTAGCCCGGAAAGAAACACTGCTTAAAGGCTTCTCTGCACAAAATAATTAGTCTAATATTGTAGCTGTGGTCCCTACGGGTGAAATACGTAGGTGGCTGAAGTATATTGGTAGATTCCTCAGTTAATGCTGGTTTCTGAAACTTTATAAGTAGGATTTCACAGAATAGTTAGCGTCTATTTTGAAACGTCAGCCACGTCATGTTTTTGAGCATTTCGGGGACACTTTACGGTAGGGACAACAACCCTGTGACCATTCGTGCTGCCTTTCAATATCACCTGCTAGTCCTGTTTGGCTTGGGTCCACATACTTGAGTAGTATTCTGAGATGTGACACACAAGCTATCTCCTTTGTAGACCGAATGCATTTTTCTGCTATCCAGCCATGATTCGATATCTGCCTGCTGCTTTACCTGCAACTGAGCCGCTGTTAACATAATATTTCATATCCGACCAAGTTGTTCAAAAATGTCTCTGAGCACTATGGGACTTAACATCTGAGGTCATCAGTCACCTAGAACTTCGAACTACTTAAACCTAACTAACCTATGGACACCACACACATCCATGCCCGAGGCAGGATTCGAACCTGCGACCGTAGCGGTAGCGCGGTTCCAGACTCAAGCGTCTAGAACCGCTCGGTCACATCGGGCCGAAGCAAGTTGTTACACCCAGGTATTTGTATGAGTTGAGTGATACCATTTGTGATTCATTCATCTTTCAGTCGTAGGATACTACTTCTCTGCGTTTTGCGAAGTGGACTGTTTTACATTCTTGGACATTTTAAGCAAGCTGACAGTTTTGCCACACTTTGATCTTATCAGTATCTATAGACATTCTTCCAGATAACCTTCATTCTAATTTCATATGCCTCTGTTATTTAATAGTGGACTAAGGTACACATAATAAGCTAATCCATTAAGTTTAAAAACTACTCTCTTACGCTTAATTTGCATGAGACGCTTAGAAACGGACGTTTAATATTTCGAAACTTAGTACCCCAGCACATGTTGTCTTCTTTGTTTTTCGGTCTCTTTTTTCCGCAGTTGCACATATACAAGTTGTATAGGTTAACTGCTGCAAAAGACGACAATTGACCTACGCATCTTAGCATCTCAAGTATGTCACAACTTTATTCACACGCTGAAATAATATCAGCATCAAAATATAAGCGGCGATTAAAAAGTTCCAGTTACAGGGCGTTGCTGTAGCGTATACGCAACGTAGCGCGACTCCAATGCGGTCACATAAGCACCAAGATGTTGACAAGGGATTAGTGTGGCATTCGCGTCTTTCCGAAATGTGTACGGTAAATGCGTAAACGTGAAATACGACAACGTTATTACCAAATGCGCCCAGAAAGGACAAAGTTGTTGTCAGTCTTTCCTTGGCTGCCGAAGGCCTAACACCTGTAGACATCCATCGGAGAACGAAGAATGTGAATGGGGGACATGTCCGTAGAAAACTACCATTGTAGAATGGTGAACCAAGTTCCGTACTGGTCAGGGAAAAGGGTACAGCTGCTTCACGATAACCCACGTTCCTATAACGCAAATGTTGTAACGCAGAAGTTACTCCAACTCAGTTGGGAGACATTCCAGCACCCGCCTGTCCTGATCTCTTCCCATGCGGTTATCACGCCTTCTGTCTCTCAAAAAATGGCGTGAAAGGTTAACGATCCCTGTTGACGAGGATATGCAACAGGGAGTTTAGGACTCGGTATTTTACCAAACGGGTATCTTCAACCTGGTGCGTCGTTGGGATGATTGGGTCAGTGTTCAAGGCATTTTTGCCTGATTGGCATATCGACTCTCTGCTCTACGGCCTTCGAACTGAAACTTTTTTGTCTCCCCTTGTACTAGTTCATCCTAAAAAGAGCACACTGGTGGCATTGTTGCGCTGTAGGTGGTGTAAGACTGGAACCAGGCTGTCATGGGACCCTCCACTTCTGATGTGAAATGTGAAGTGGTTTGGTGGTGCAGGTTGGTTGTGTAGAATCAACGCAGTAAGATGGGTCGACACGTAGGGGTGACAGAAAGGAATTATCGTGTTTCGACGTGTCTGTGACTACACAGTTAGTAAAGTTGACCGTTTTGTTTGTATATCAATGTGGACTGTCTAGCTTGTCCACAAGAAATGGTGTACCACTCACAGACATGTAACACCGTGTAAGAGCAGTGGTCGAAAAAAGATCCCAACCGACAGAGACAAAACCCACGTCTAAGCAGTGAGAATCGTTTCATAGTCTACAGGAAGTGCTACTGTCAGTGAATGCAGGTCCATTTCAAACTGTTTCAGAGTGAACGTTGCGAAGGGAACTATATACAGTGGACATTTGGAATCTTGTACCTCGCAGAAATCCACTGCGGGACGTAAATGTGCACTTCTTCCATGGAAACTGGACAGTAGCTGACAGGAGGCGTGTAGTGTGGTCAGAAGATTTTATCAACGCCGCAATAATTCATTTAATTCGCGGTGTGTGGAGGGTGTACTTCAAGGCGGAAGTGGTTCTGTGATGTCAGCGGATGTTTCTCGTTCCACGACATGGATTCAGTTTACACGCAACATGAAACAGGGTGTTTCTGTCAACATTCTCGTTGACGTAGTGTTGCGCTTTCTTCTGTAACTCTGTGATGATTATGATATGAACACTGCGTCCCCCAAGCAGACAACAGCCGTGTTTATAGGGTTGCACACATACGTTATTGGTTTGACAATCACCCTATAGTTCCTCGACTGGTTATCTACACTCAAGTGACAAAAGACATGGGATAGCTATATGCACATGTAGATGGCGGTAGTATCGCTACACAAAGTACAAAAGAGCAGTGCATTGGCAGAGTTGTCATTTGTACTCAGGTGATTTATGTGAAAAGGTTTCCTACGTGGTTATAGCCACTCGACGGAAATTAACAGAGTTTGAACGCGGAATGGTAGTTGCAGCCAAACGTATGATACATTCCATTCCGGAAATCGTTAGGAAATTCAATATTTCGAGATCCACGGCGTCAATAGTGTGCTAGGAACACCAAATTTCAGGCATTACCTCTCACCACGGACAACTTAGTCTCCGACGGTCTTCACTTAACGACCGACAGCAGGAGAATTTGAGAAGAGTTGTCAGTGCTAACAGACAAGCAACACTGCTTGAAATAATATCAGGAATCAAAGTGGAACGTACGACGAACGTATCCGTTAGGACAGGGCGGTAAAATTTGGCGTTAGTGGGCTATGGCACCAGACGACCGATATTTGTGCCTTTGTTAACAGCACGACATCGCCAGCATCCCCTCGTGACCAAATCGGTTGGACACTAGACAATTGAAAAACTGGTCAAATGAATCCCGATTTCTATTGGAAAGAGCTGATGATAGTAGACGAATGTGACACAGAGTCCACGAAGCCATGCAGCCAGGTTGTCAAAAGGCACTGTGCAAGCTGGTGGTGACTCCATTACAGTGTAGCCTGTGTTTACATGGAATGGAGTGGGTCCTCTGGTCCAAATGAACCGATCATTGACTGGAAATAGTTATGATAGGCTACATGGAGACCATTTGCAGCCATTCATGGACTTCATGTTCCCAAACATGTCAACGGGCCACCATTGTTCGCGACTGGCTTGAAGAACCTTCTGGACAATTCAAGCGAATGTTTTGGTCGCCCATGTCAACCGACATGAATCCAATAGAAAATTTATGGCACATAATCTAGAGGTCAGTTGGTGCACAAAATCCTGCACCGGCAACACTTTCAGAATTATGAACGGCTATAGAGGTAGCATGGCTCAATATTTCTGCAGGAATCTTACGACTCGTTGTGACCATGCCACGTCGAGTTGTTGCACTGCGCCAGGCAAAAGGAGGTCCGACATGATATTAGGAGGTATCCCATGACTTCTGCCACCTCAGTGTAAATCACATGATATTATCCCCATAGAAAAGTCTGAAACTACGTATTGTCCTTTGACAATAACTCCAGGAACAAGCCGAAATTGGCGACACGTTTTTGTTACAAAGTAATATGGTGAATCCTGTGTGGTTGGGAAAAAAATGAATAGTGTTACGTAAGGCTGTGTTTCGATAACAAATGTTGCTTGTCAGATCCAGTTTCACATACGAGAAATGTTGTTCATATTGCGCCAGTCTACCTCGTTAGAGAAATACGATAACGTATATGCAAAACGATGTAACTTAGTGATGCAGAGCTAGATCATTTCTCAAAAGGAAGAAGGAGTTTATTGTTAGTCAATACTACCGTAATTAGACAGGGAACAGTAGCTCGGATGGGGTAGGAAATAATCTGTGACACTGTTCGACGACCGATTTCGACTTTCGCGTATGAGCAATTTCATAGAAAAAATAGGTAAAAAATGGTTCAGCGGGGTTTTCAAATCCACACCTGACCAACACGGCTCTATTGTGTTAATGTGTGCGTCACTCTGCGGGGTATTAGTCGCCACTGTCATATTATGATAATAATACTATATACTACACCTTACATTAAAAACGTATTCTTAAACTTCATTTAACAAATTCTCGGTTTTTCATAATGTCTGTCAGTCTGATGGATATCGCGCCGAGGTCGCAGCGTCGTTGCAGGAAACATCTGCACAGTCGGCTTATTAGTGTGTCCTCTGTACTAGGCAAATGAATTAGCAGCTACTGACAGCTGTGCTTCTGTATCAGATTACGGCCATGTTTCCACAAGGGCAGTCCCTGTTCGCTCGCAAAGAAAAATCTTCAGTGCTGACGCATGAATCGTCGTACATGTTATGAGCCTTTTTCTTTCTCCCACTATTGAGAAATCGACTAAGAAATATCTATCTTCTAATCACAAGTTTGAAAGACCTGACCTTCTACATCTACACAGCTGAGAAAAGATGCAACGCCCTCAAGATTGTGTTCCATAGCACGAGAGTACAATACAGAGGGGTGGACCGAGATAGGGAAACATCAAAAACATAAAAGATTACGATGCCTAATGCGATGTAGGATACCCGTTGCCTATCAAAACAGCTTTCAGTTGTCTCGGAATGGATAAATACAGGTCCTGTATGGTTTTAAAGGGAATGTTATACCATTATTCCTGAAAAACAGTAGCAAGGTCAGGTAACGATGATGGAGGTGGATAGTGATCAAACACCCTCCAAAATGTACCACAGAAGACTCGATAATATTAAAGCCTGGTGACTTTGGTGGTCAAGGTAGAGGCGCAAATTCATCCTTGAGCTCACAAAACTAGGCCTGGACGATTCAAGTTGTGTGAATAGGGGCTCTGTCGCCTTGGAAAACAGCATCTCCGTCGGGGAACAAACATTGTACAACGGGAAACAGCTGACCAGCTAAAGTGGTCACATAATCCTTGGCAGTAATGCAATCGCGCAGAGCAACCAAGAGGTCCATGGAATACCACGACATGGCTGCCCAAATCACCACCGTACCCCTGCCACGTTTCACTCTTGAGGCGTAAAGTCCGCTAGAAGTTGGAAACTGTGTGAAAAAAAGATTCATCCGACTAAATGACGTTCTTCTATTGCTCCACAGACCAGATTTTAAGGCTTCGGCAGCACGTTTTTCTGTTACGGCTATCTCTATCACTGATGGGTGGTTTTTGAATTCTAGCTCGCCCTGCAATTCTCTGCCCATGGCCTTCCTTTCGTGTTGTTTTGGTACTGACAGGGTTTGCGAGTGCGACTTTAGGTACTGCAGTGACTTCTTCAGCTGCCGTCTGCTTATTTATTGTCACAATCATGCTTAATAACCATTTGTCACGAGCACTCAAAACACACTTTCCTCCGCGTCGTGACGTAGCGGCAGTGTTACTTTAACATCGATAGTTTACATATCCGATACTATCGGTGTATTTGTAAAAGCTATCGATATGTCGGTCAACTATCGCTTGTTTGGGGCAGATATTTCAAATGAAAAATAGCTTTCTAAGAATTTTTATTGCTTAAAATACAAGATTTGCAAATTTAGTTTTATAAAAAGTAAGGTATTTCAATTCTTGTCCTTTAGTCTGTTGCTGAAATGCCAACATTAAAAGATACATGTAACGCCTCTAAGTTATTTTCCTTTATTCTGTTGCATTTTTAAGAAATTATTTATCCTGCCTTGGAGAAAACCCTCTCTGCAGGAACTGACGTCGTTGGACACCACAAAAATTTAATTTCCATTACACGCAACATACTATTAGATTTTGCACAATATTCTAACACACAAGCATACTTGTGTATTAAATGTTTTTCAAAATATTGACGTAGGTCAGTTATGAAATCACTGACAGGTGTAACGACATCGGTTACGTTGTTGCTAGACGTCTTAGCACTGCTCATGGATGCTTCTGTTTCAGGTATTATTCTTGTAGCTGACTCGATGATAGCAGCATAGTCTTTCTGGAGTGCTTATGTAGCATTCTATATCTCTTGAAATGTCCTGAAAGAAGTTTTTTAAACCTAGGCTCTAATAATGTCACAAGTATATGAACAGTGAATGTGTTAAATGCTTTGACTCTTTTATTGACTGATTTAAACAAGGAATCCGGAACACTTCTTCCTTCATTAGTTGTTAAGGTGCTTTACCTCGTATAAAAGGTATAATTAAGGAAGCAGTAATGTACGACTCTCCTGAGATCGTCGTTGTTGCTACTTCAAAAGGTTCAAGATGATCTAATGTCTCTTATATAGCTAAGTAATTTTCTGCTGAGACGGTAGGCAGTGCTTTTGTATCGCATTCTCAAGTTCACTTCGTACTTCCAAAATTCTTTTGGGCGTGTGGCATGGGCTGTTCCATCGAGTCGGCACCTCTTGTATCAGTCTCAGTTCTTCTCTGTTTGCTCTTCCTTGAACATTGCGCAGTTTGTCACTCGCTAGCTAGACTTATGAAAGAAAGTTACAATAGCCTTTGTTTTCAATAAAATTTTGGAAAATGTTTCTGCTTTGAAACAGTGTTGTACTGTTGATGCAGCGGGAAAAACAGGGTGAATGTCGAATCCTTAAGATTTAGACTGCTTCTTCGTAACTGCAGCGTTGTTTGTAGCCACCACTATTGTCTTATCACGGATATTGTATTCTAGTAAGATTTGTTTGATGACCTGAAAAAACGTAATGTTAAAGTAACATGGCAGTATGTCTGAAATTTTGCATAATATTGTCAAAAAAATTTTCTTTTCAACGTCTTGTTATTTAAAAAGTGATTTCATATATATAAAACATAATTTCCATAAACATCGGGCCAATATATTACTTGGCGAAGCTAAGCTGAGCTTCAGCGTCTTACAAGGACGGAAAAAGCAGTTAAAGGAAGAAGAAGAAGAAGAAGAAAAAGAAGAAGAGGAAGGTCACCATAAGGAATAGGGATGCAAGAGGGGAAGTGTTTACTAGTCTGCCACGCAGTGCTGCTACCTTAGGTATGCATGCTTGCTGACGAGCTGCAGCGGATACGGTGTAAACGTGTAAACTGCACATGCGAATAAAAAGACTGAAACTGTGTTGAAGAGATCAAGGGTGGCTTCTTCACTCATTATGTTTTTCTCAGTTGAGTTGACACTCACTACAGAACAAAAGGGCCATCACTCTACTGCAGTGCTACAAAGCATCACTGAGGCCGGCAGCACTCGTTATCTTATTGCAGTCGACATGAAGTGTGTAGCTTGTAGAAGTTCTCTTGGGTGTTCCGCCTTCCGTAGGCGGAAGCACACGGAGCGGTATAAAGAACACAATAAAGTATTAATGAAGGATAAGGAAAGATGCTGCGAGAGACAGCAGTGCTGGCATCTCCACCTGTCATACCGACGTATTACACTATTGGTCATTAAAATTGCTACACCACGAAGATGACGTGCTACAGACGCGAAATTTAACCGACAAGAAGACGATGCTGTGATATGAAAATGATTAGCTTTTCACAGCATTCACACAAGGTTGGTGCCGATGGCGACACCTGCAACGTGCTGACATGTTTCCAACCGATTTCTCACACTCAAACAGCAGTTGACCGGCGTTGCCAAGTGAAACGTTGTTGTGATGCCCCGTGTAAGGAGGGAGAAATGCGTACCATCACGTTTCCGACTTTGATAAAGATCGGATTGTAGCCTACCGCGATTGCGGTTTATCGTATCGCGACATTGCTGCTCGCGTTGGTCGAGATCCAATAACTGTTAGCAGAATATGGAATCGGTGGGTTCAGGAGGGTAATACGGAACGCCGTGCTGGATCCCAACGGCCTCGTATCACTAGCAGTCGAGATGACAGGCATCTTATCCGCATGGCTGTAACGGATCGTGCAGCCACGTCTCGATCCCTGAGTTAACAGATGGGGACGTTTGCAACACAACAACCATCTGCACGAACAGTTCAACGACGTTTGCATCAGCATGGACTATCAGCTCGGAGACCATGGCTGCGGTTACCCTTGACGCTGAATCACAGACAGGAGCGGCTGCGATGGTGTATTCCACGACGAATCTGGGTGCACGAATGGCAAAACGTCATTTTGTCGGATGAATCCAGGTACTGTTTACAGCATCATGATGGTCGCATCCGTGTTTGGCGACATCGCGGTGAACGCACACTGGAAGCGTGTATTCGTCATCGCCATACTGGCGTATCACCCGTTGTGATGGTATGGGATGCCATTGGTTCCACGTCTTGGTCACCTCTTGTTCGCTTTGACAGCACTTTCAACAGTGGACGTTACATTTCAGATGTGTTACGACCCATGGCTCTACCCTTCATTCGAACCCTGCGAAACCCTACATTTCAGCAGGATAATGCACGACCGCATGTTGCAGGTCCTGTACGACCGTTTCTGGATACAGAAAATGTTCGACTGCTGCCCTGGCCAGCACATTCTCCAGATCTCTCACCAATTGAAAACGTCTGGTCAATGGTGGCCGAGCAACTGGCTCGTCACAATACGCCAGTCGCTACTCTTGATGAACTGTGGTATCGTGTTGAAGCTGCATGGGCAGCTGTACCTGTACACGCCATCGAAGTTCTGTTTGACTCAATGCCCAGGCGTATCAAGGCCGTTATTACGGCTAGAGGTGGTTGTTCTGGGTACTAATTTTTCAGGATCTATGCACCCAAATTGCGTGCAAATGTGATCAAATGTCAGTTCTAGTATAATATATTTCTCCAATGAATACCCGTTTATCATTTGCATTTCTTCTTGGTGTAGCAATTTTAATGCCCAGTAGTGTACTATAATATACCCGCGCCACTCAAAGTTTTTACTCGACAGAACCTAACAGATTCCGTTTCGTCGGCTTCACTGTATTGGCGACGCAACAGCTTCCATTACACAATAGCTGGGAGTTTTCCATTACCACTGGAAAGTTCCGATTCGGTTAGTAAGGCCTATGTTTACAACTTGCTATGATTAGTCTTTTTTGGCAAGTATATGCATTAATATTGACGTTGTTTTATAAGCACCGAAAGTTTTATTTCTGTTCCGACTAGCTAACACAATGGAAGCACTTCCGCATAAATCGCACACCAAAGCACGTTGTTTATATGCTCGGAAAACAGCAACGCAGTAAATGTAACGGCAGTGCCAGCTGATTTTTCTAAGCTGTATTAATTTTGGTTCAGCCGGTGTTCGGGTTCGCGTTCGTTTGTCACTTGTTAGTCTGCTGTCGCACAAACTCTCAATAAAAAACTTTGGACACGGAAGTAACAATGTTTTGAGGAACCGCATTATAGAGACATCTATGTTCAAATATGTTGCTTATTTGTAGTAATTAATAAGAAAATATATTAAGCCTGTTGTACCGCAGTTATTTAAAGGTTTGTTACGGTAGGCAGTGTCCGTAAACAGAACACAAATGACACGCCGGCCTCAGATTTCTATCCACAAGAGGGGCGAGGAGGCGCGGGGTCTTGGGGGGGAGGCATAGAACTGCCAAGAAATAGTTATGCCGACTTGACTTACACCGACGTGTACCGATCAAAAGAATGAAACGAAATTCAGGATGGCACTGACGAGCTAAATAATATTGAAAAATGTTAGTTATATGTGCATATATACTGCGTTGTGATGAGCTGCAGTTTTTGTCTTTTTTAATATGGGTGAAACTAATTTTTCGTCTATAATAAAGTGGCAATCAACGACAGTATGCTTTCATTCGCGTTGCTTTTCCACATGTTCGTTGTAACACTAAAAAAATAACATTTTGTAAGGGCTTTCTCTAATTTAATTTTTATCTCTTCCTACAGTTTTGAGATCAGTAAACATTTAAGTGTGGTTTTATCTGGCTACCCATATCTGCTGTCTAAGGCATAAACAAATTTTTGCAAATCTTGATGGTTGGAAGTTCCGTACGGCAGCATATCGATTTCTGCAAAAAGAAAATCAAGTTCATTGTTTGCTTTGGAACTGGCATCGTAGAACTGACTTCTGTTAAAATAATTTTTTATAGAGCGTCTCGATTCTTTTGGTTACACCTCTTGCACTTGATCTAGCTCACAAATTGATCCCTCACCTTTCAGTTCTATTACTAATTCGTGGTCCCTAGTTTTCGACCATGCTTTATTTTTAGTGGTCTCTTAAAGTAGTCTTATTCCCTGCCCGTGTTTATAATCTTTAACGCAGATGATACACTTTACAAACTGACAATTATCCCCCACTTTCTTGAAAAAAAATCGACGCAGATGACTGATTTTTATGGTTCATTTTCAACACAATAACAAAAGACTATTTACTCACCTCTTACGTAAACAAAATAATCTTATAAGTGCGGAATTTTCCCAGTCAACAGAGATTATAGGTGGCGCGCGAAAAGCACTGATCGTTTCATGTCGGCACCATTCGGAACACTTCTTCGCTACTGCGCTCTTTGTCTCACTACAGTTCAGCAATTGTGTCACTATAGTTGCGTGGTGAAGAATAATCCTGTTGTTGTGTGGCGTTTAAATAACGAAGTGAGTGAGGAAGGAACCATTGTTGGCACATTGAAATGACCTCCTACAATACCCCGTAGAGCTAGAAGCTTTAGAGGAAATGAAAAAGATCATGAGTTTATTCACCCGCTGCACAAGTTTCAAAGAAGGGGTTTCTGCATTAAATGGGGCAAGAGCTTAAGAAATAGCTACAGGATCTGAAGTTTTGCAAAAACATTCCTGGACATTCATAGTCAGCTTTTGGCAAGAAGACATTAGTTTTGTCTCACATCTATTGAAACATTCACATTTCGCCAGAATTACTTGTGAATATGGATTGCAATGCTGTGAAAGCAGATAGCATGTAAATACAGCTCTATATTTTAATGATTATGTCCAGCCACCATACAAATAAAAAAACTTGACGCTCGACGGGTTGTGCTTTTAGTATATTCACTTCTGTGGGAGCTAGTGTGTCCTTGAAGGAACAAGCTCAGCTAATCGACCACAACATGGGCAGCCAACATATGAATGATACTTGTGCTTCTGCAAAAGCAGAAGTGACGCAGAGGCAATAGGACTGCGTCAGTGGTTTGTGTTTTCGATTCACTTTACAGAATAACATGTACAACTGAAAACACTTGTAAGTGCAATAAGGACTCAGAAACAGAGGAGAGTAACAGGTGTGTTTAATTAATAAAGACAATAATTGTATTTATTTTAAAATGCGCTGTACAGTTGTAACAGAAACACTTAACAATTTTTCAAAATGTTATTTTTTCCCCTCTACTAACTATGTTGTATTAAAACAGCTTTATTTACATCGTACTCCTTGCTACAAGTAAGCAAGCTCACACATTTGTAGATGTAAATCAGTATAATGCACATTCACGAATCCATGTTATCTACGTGTGTAGTTTTTACCATAAGCATCTTATCGGTACGAGATGAGCACGATTGTGAGTTGTCATCACTCGAAGACAAACAAGAAAATTCCCTCTTCCACGACCCCTCCCCCACAGCCACCATTCTATTAACATATTTTATAGAAAACTTAGACTGTTTAATGCACGACCACATTTGCCGCTGATTAAATGCCTCCACACAATCAAATTTCCCTCTGCACTCCAAACGCCAAGGAGGTAACAGGAACCGACAATTTTTCAGACGTCAATTAAAAGAGAATTACATTATAAACAATAGGACTATTGATAGCTAAACCAGACTACCGATGGTGACGATAGTGCAGATACTATCGATTGATCGAGAGTTTATCGATGTTTAAGTGACACTAGCAGCGGGTGATATTTATTCGGTTCCCCTGTATGCTGTATAACTCTTTGATACAGTGCCTCTTGAAACACATAATGCTTTGGCTACCTTGGTTATGGAAGCACCCACCAGATGAGTGCCAACTATTTGCCGACGTTCACACTGACCTAGCTCCGACATAATGCATTCAATAGTACACAGAGCACTGTTCCAACCACGACTGACACAACATTGTGAGGGCACTGCGCAGATGCCGTTCGTGCTCAAACGTAACAGAACGACCTTCAGACGTGGCTAGCATCTGCATTTATGTTCAAGCATTCATTTCTCGTGGTGTCTCCATGTTTTTGTCCAATCCCTGTACATGCGTACTGGGAGGCTGTAGGGTTAATGGTTCAATTGTCAGAGTCACCGGCGATCAGATGGCGCTAATGTGGTTTGTCTTTGCGCCCCTTGGTTTTTACTCTGCAGACAATAACTGCGCTGAGTTTATAGGCGGACAGTGTTCGATACATTCATTCAAGGGTACAGCCATGCCCCACCTACGCGTGCATAATCCTGTTGAAAAATTTCAGCCATTTGAACGGGGTCGCATTGCGCGCCTGTGGGAAGCTGGGTGGGTGTATCGACTGTTTGCTTCACATGTTGGATACAATGAAGTTGTGGTGTGTCGCTGCCTTCAGCAGTAGTCTGTGGAATATTCGCACTCCCTTAGATCTGGTTCTGGGCGACCCCATAGTACAGAAGCACACAAAGACCGACGCACTATGCGAGCAGCGTTGGCCGACCGAACATCGCATAGGGAAGAAATCAGGGCACGTGATGCGCCTGCTATGTCACCAAGGACAATTCGGAACCGTCTGCTTGCAGCAGGACTAAGATCACGAGTGCCTCTGGCGACGCCGCCACGCACGCCATGGGACTGCCAAGCACTGCTACACTCAAATGATAAGAGTCGACTGGAAAGTGAAATGGTACTATGTTGTCTTCAGTGATGAGAGTAGGTCCCGTCTGCATACGAATGATTGACGTACACGTGTACGGCGCTGACCCGATGATGGTTCAAATGGCTCTGAGCACTATGGGACTTAACAGCTGAGGTCATCAGTCCGCTAGAACTTACAACTACTTAAACCTAACTAACCTAAGGATATCACACACATCCATGCCCGAGGCAGGATTCGAACCTGCGACAGTAGCGGTCGCTCGGTTCCAGACTGCAGCGCCTAGAACCGCTCGGCAACTCAGGCCGGCTAACCCGATGAACGACCTACTCCAGGAGTGCATTCGCCCAAGCTGACAGGTCCCAACCCAGGCTTCATGGTGTGGGGAGCCATCAGTCGCAACTCGTGGTCTTATTTGGTTTTTCTGCAACTTAGCGTAAACAGTGCCCATGCATTGCACTGGTTGTTATCCCCTGCTGCTGCCATTTTATTCGACAGTAAGGCGATGTGCTTTTCAGCAGGATAATGTACGCCCATATGCAGCTGTTGTGACGTAACGTGCTCTTCGCGGTGTACAACTGCTCTGGCCAGCAAGATCACCAGGTCTCTCGCCAAATGAACATGTATCAGGCAAGATGAAGCGGAAATTTACTCGTTCTCTCTAGAGAACGAGTAAGTTTCCGCTTCATCTTGCCTGATGCTTGCCAGAACCATTACCGAATTCCAACAAAAGATGCAAGATGCTTGGAACGATCTATTGCAGGATGACATTCGGCACCTTTTTATCGTTTTTATGTGAGAGTACAGTTCTGCATGTCGCCAGAGGAGGATACACTGCATATTGATGCGACTGTTTGAGTACCATTTACTGTGACGTGTGTGTTTCAGCCTGCCGGAGTGGCCGAGCGGTTCTAGGCGCTGCAGTCTGGAACCGCGCTACCGCTACGGTCACAGGTTCGAATCCTGCCTCGGGCATGGATATGTGTGATGTCCTTAGGTTACTTAGGTTTAAGTAGTTCTAAGTTCTAGGGGACTGATGACCTTAGAAGTTAAATCCCATAGTGCTCAGAGCCATTTGAACCATTTTGTGTGTTTCATTTGGTCTGAACTCCTACAATGATGAATTAGCTATCGCATCACTTATCAATAAAATGACCTTGCCTCTGACGGTGTTGCATTTTTTCCGGCAGTGTACATAAATACTCTGCATGTCACTGTACAGTGCATGGCTGAGGATACATAGTTCCAATACTTTCAGTTTTTCTCCTATTCAGTTCTAGTTTTAGGGGAGGGAAAGTTTATTGTCAAAATTCCTCTATACGCTCCCTAATCTCTTCTCGTGATCTACGTTGTTCGAATCATAATAGCAGCACAATCTTCTTCAAAACAAGATTCTCTAAATTACCCCATTATGGTGCCCTGAGAACTATGTCGTCTTCCTTCAAAGTATTCCCATTTAATATCCACGTACATTGCTGTTACATTTTCGTATGGACTACACCGAGCTGTTACGATCCTAGCGGTGCATCTCTGAAATCGACAAATGTCTGTTGTCATGGCTGGTAGACAAGGACTCCAAACACTGGAACAATATTCTGTAATTTGTCGGACTGCTGTCTTATATGCGATTTCCTTTACAGATGCAGCGCACTTTCCCAGAAACCTTCAAACAGACTGAAGCTTTGTACGTGCCTTCCCTATAATGATTTTACGTGATCGTTCCATTTCACATTCCTTCCTATTATTACCCCTAAATATTAATACACTGGGACGTGCTGAAGGTGATCACCAATAATCCTGTAATCAGATACAACTGGGTAGTTTCTATTTGTCATATGGACTTCATATCGCCTGAAACATTCCTTTCCGAACACCAGGTCCTCATTCTGAAAATACTTATTGCAAAGGAACGGTCCAATCTTACATATCGAAACATGACCAAAAAATGCTGAAAATGGCCAAATTCGTATCTCGCCAGGCGGCCGAAGAATTGTACACCCCTACCGTATCTATAGCAGGCAGCGCATGTGCAACACGGCAAGCACATACTTGATTGGCGGCACATCGGTAAATAGATAACACGGCACAAAGCTATCGTAACTTGTAACGTTAATTTCAGTTCCCGTTGATGTGCGAATTTCTAAGGGACCAAACTGCTGAGGTCATTGGTCCCTTCCGTTGATAGTTTCACTGACACAGTTGTTCCATTACTATTCACTCGAATTTACAACTCATTTAATATCCTTAATAATGAAAAGTTGCCTTTGGGATATCGCCAAGCTTTAATACTCGCGGTAAAACTGAGTTAATTTTCCTTGTCTTTTATTTGTAAATGCTTTCTAATAGCATCTGTATTTGTGCAGGTTCCAAAGTTTACAATATTATGGTATCCACTTAATATTTTCAACCTCGCAAAAATAAAATAGGAAGAATGTGGTATACAATTTAAATCATCTACTTCTCTTGAAGGTATGCATATGTGTTATTTATTTATTAATTTCCTGGACATTTGTTCGAATGATGTCGACATTTTCTTACAAATTGTGGAAAAATTGGAAGAAAGAGGAAGTAAGTCTGACGATTCTGTGAATGTGGTTCGAACAAAGACTGTTGTGCTAATTAAAGTCCAGAACGAAACTGCACTGTCTTCCTAGTCCATAGAAAACATGGGGAGTAATAGTCTTCAGTGATAAAGAGAGTTCTGTAATTTTTTTGTTAAACGAAGGAGAGAGAAAAGGTAAAAGTTAAGCTGTTCAAAATGGTTCAAATGGCTCTGAGCACTATGGGACTTAACATCTTTGGTCATCAGTCCCCTAGAACTTAGAACTACTTAAACCTAACTAACCTATGGACATTACACACATCCATGCCCGAGGCAGGATTCGAACCTGCGACAGTAGCACTCGCGCGGTTCCGGACTGAGCGCCTTAACCGCGAGACCACCGCGGCCGGCAGTTAAGCTGTCTACACACAGTTTCGTTTCGTAGCATCTGAACGTGAATGGTATAAATTGAAGAAAGATTTACAAGTAGTACTCAGTATACGCCAAAACAAATTCGCAAATGTGTGAAAGAAAAACTATTCGAATCATTTAAACCTACTCGTGAGAGTGAAGCACCATTACCGAGGCAAATCTATGACACTAGGTATTCTGAAATGCAAGTGAGATGAACACTAGAAATTTCCACTCATTTTCGACCTGGTTAAACTGATTCAGGAAAGTATACAGAGAAGAAAGTCGCAAAATTAAGAAGTTAACGTCAAGTAAACTTACAAAGCGGATGAAATTCACAGGTAGTACTATAGACAAATTTTTAGCTCCTTGTTCTCCGCTAAAATGCTGTGTATAAAGCTAGTCAGTCAGGTTACCTAGAAGAACTGCGTGCAAACAGCACATTATCATTTTGAGCGAAGAAAAAACAATCGCTTGTGCAGTCGATGAATGCTACGACACATTCGTATACAACAATGCCAGTGATAAGTAACAGCGGATAACTGTTTCCGCAATTTTATATATGTCTTCAGTAACCTCAAGGCAAAAAATTGAGAAAAGGACTGTTTAACTGCCAGAATCTTTTAATTGACGTAGCAAAATCTGGAAAAATGGGAGGGTATAATTTTAAATATTACATCCGAAACCTCTTCTTACAAATTGCAGAAAGTAATACATTGCTTTTGTTGGAGTCTTGGCGTGTACAAACGACACCTCTGTCTTTAGGGGGAGGACGAAAATACCGGTAATTGGGATTCCACCCGGAAACAATAGTGTGATTCAGCCTTTCACTAAAGAAATTTTTCGATGGTGTAAAACCTTTTTTCAGAAAATTGTCGGCCAGTATAATTTCCATTTGATGTTTGTCGTTTCGGGCTTATCAGCGTAACAGTATAGTTAAACTTCAGTAATTTGTGGATTGTCAGTCTGCAACACCGCGTTTAATGAATTTGAGCAAGTACGCCTGGTATGCAGCACAATATGCAGAACATCGACCACGACCATTTTACTCCATCCCAATTCTGTCTAAATAAAACTAGTAACTACTGTAAAGTACCTGAATGCTTTAATTTTTCTTTTATCGGGTGTGCCTTGTGTAAGGCAAATACATGTTTTAGTCACCCAGTACATACTTCACATTTTTGTGACTTTTATAAAATAGTTCATGTTAACAAATTAAAGACTCGATTGATGGAAGTCGTCTGCAACGTAACGTAATACACTGTCTTGCTTTTGTTTCCTCTACTAGTCACTTGTGTAACAGCTACATCTGCAACAACATAGCTGACAATTCGAACTTCAAATTATTCAAAAAATCAACGATCTGAGACATTTTTGTTATAGTTTAAGTATTAAAATTCGCGAGTAATCGCTTTTGGACTCCGTGCTACGCGGCGCTTTTGTTCTCTTATCACGGTTGTCTGTCTTCACTGGCTTGTGGGCTAGGCTGGAAGGGCTGTACAAGATGCTTTATAAGCTCTTTTTCTTGCGAAAAAACTGAATAACTTTAAAAAAATTAAAGAATTGTGTACCAGGCTCAAGAGCTACTCAAAGAACACCAGAGAAGCCAACACCACACAAGCGCAACCACTCGCACGGCGCCTCTCAATTCCGGGTAGCCACATAAATGCAGACCACTTTCTGTTTCTGCGCCATGTCCATCAGCGAGTTATCCTCGTCGGCCAACAGTGTTGCCAGCCGCCAAAGAGAGCGCTCTAAACTGGGGACTTCTTTGTCTCCGCCTAGAAGTGGCAGGGATGGAAATACTTCAGCCGACAGGCAGAAACGAGGACGTACCGCGGACACACACGCGCACGCACGCACACACACACACACACACACACACACACACACACAGAGAGAGAGAGAGAGAGAGAGAGAGTTCCAATCCTGCAGTCAGCAGTTCGGTTCAATGCCTGCAACCGGATCAGTTCAGTTCCTGAACTTACGATATGGAGCATAGTTCCACGAGCTCCGTTCAGGAGACTACAGGAAGGTTATAATTAAACTTTCGCTACTTGAGAGGACCACGTGAAAGGCGAGTGGTCGTAGGATTTTGGAACGTTGTGGAAATATTTTAAAAACATGCAGAAGGGAAATAACGAATAAGCCATTGAAAGAGACACTTTTTAATTTCCACATGAGAGGGTAACGTTAGTTATGTGCGTACCATGTTTCCGTTACAGGTGATAAATGTTGCTCATTGTGACGACCATCTGCATCCACGACAACCTGGATCCGCACTGGACATACCATGTCACAACTGATGGCAGCACTTTTCGAATGGGGGACCATGGAGAGTTCATCTGTTGTGCCATAGCTCGTGCACTGCTTGAAGATTGGACGCCCAGAATCCTAAGTCATGGCAACATTACGTCTTCAAAACTTTGTGGCGCAGTTGGCCGGCAGCCCCTCCCAGGAGCAATTCCCAAACCATCAATTAATTCCAACTTCCAAATCATGTTCTTCAACCCCAGCGCGGAAAAAAGACCTCTTCGTATTCATTTAAAGCATCGAACTTGCGGAGAGCAACAGCACTGTCGTTGCTTTTTTTTTGTTGATAAAACAGCTTTACGAGTAAAGCCCTGCTCACCTTGTTCATACCCATGTTGATTGTCTACAAGTGTAATACATAGTCATGCTTCCACTTCAACCCTATGTCGCCGTACCAGTACCCACGCCCAACTGCACGTCATTACTCTAACACTACTAACAACGCATATCGTGCAGTGCACAGTCTCAGTATCATTACTGTAAAGTTTGGTACCCATACGGCAGTTTTCCATCTACACTGGCTCATGCTGTGAAAGTTATAATCACCTCATACATTCTGACTTAGAAGTAACTGTTCACGGACCAATAAGCGCAATCAAGCAAGTGTCTGCATAAGTACTTTCAGCCATGTCGGTAATACTGTAGACTGTCAAGAGCCAGCAAAGTTAATTAGACTCCATTGTACTATGTATAGGCCATCAAGTGCCACGTCGAACTGTTAGCGAAAGTTGAGTGAAGTTTGTATCATAACTCTTAGCAAATGTTATTATTTATTGTGTTGCTAGATTTATATTCTAGTGCCACCCTGTCAAAGCCGCGCGGGATTAGCCGAGCGGTCTAGGGGGCTGCAGTCATGGACCGTGCGGCTGGTCCCGGCGGAGGTTCGAGTCCTTCCTCGGGCATGGGTGTGTGGGTTTGTCCTTAGGATAATTTAGGTTAAGTAGTGTATAAGCTTAGGGACTGATGACCTTAGCAGTTAAGTCCCACAAGGTTTCACACACATTTGAACATTTTGAACCACCCTGTCAAACAAGTTCAAATGGTTCAAATGGCTCTGAGCACTATGGGACTCAACTGCTGTGGTCATCAGTCCCCTAGAACTTAGAACTACTTAAACCTAACTGACCTAAGGACATCACACACATCCATGCCCGAGGCAGGATTCGAACTTGCGACCGTAGCAGTCGCACGGTTCCGGACTGCGCGCCTAGAGCCGCGAGACCACCGCGGCCGGCGTCAAACAAGTGTTTATAAGTAGAACTAAAGTGTATCTGCCACCGACGTCAAAATGAAATACAGCAGTAAAAAACTTTTTTGCTACCGTGTATATTTGGGTTGAATCGATACTAACATTCAGTTACAACTTCCCAATACATAGCTTTCATAGGTGTGCAAAATATCGAACTCTTTAATCCTGGGTCCAGCTAGAGTTATGCCTTAAACCTTTGAAAGAATACCGAGGTAGATAAGCTGGACGGGTTCTTGGAGAAAATATGTCCCCAATAACGTCATCGATCAGGTGATGGGATTTCCCCACCCCTCCCCCATCTGAAGGAGGCCAATTGCTCTATATGCAAAATAGCGGGCAATTCAAAAATTGGTGGGCAATTCAAAAAAGCACCGTTGTGCGAGTGTGACTCTCCACTCCTGTTAAAGCACAGCTGTTGTACTAAGAATAAAGTAACGGGAAATTTAAAAAATCCAAGAGGGCACATTGTCATGCTGGCTGCCCTGGAATACTGGCCCTAGCTCTATGCATCAGGATCCATGACTTGGAATACTGGCCCTGGCTCTGTGACGTCAGAATCGAATATGATAACTGGGACAGGCTCTATGACATCAGAACGCAGGATGGCTGACCTGGAATGCAAGACGGCGATCGAACATGGCGACCAGGGCCTACTGGCAATACCCAGAATACTGGCCCTGGCTCTATGACACAGAATCTAAGACCGAGAATATTGGCACAGGTTCTATGACGTCAGAATCTGAGAAGGGGGTGTTGCTATCCCTTACAAGCCACATATTTCGGAACGTTTATAAAGGTGAAACCAAGTGTGTTACCACTAATTGTATCTCTAGTTGTCATTTCGCAACAATAAACATTATGAGCAGGATATGCATCATTACGATACCACATTATTTGACATATTATAAGAGGTGGACCAGTTCAAGTAAGGTACAGCTCAAGAAGGGGTAAACTATCACCTTATAGGAGCGCCATCAATGAAATATGGGCCAAATATATTTTGTCATACAATACCACACCGTACATTAACACTCCACTGACGTAGTACGTCAATCAAATCACGGTTACCGGCAGCGTGAGGTGAACGCTTGAGTCTCAGGACGTGCGCTTGCTGTACGCTTCATTTATTTCAAGCGTCAACTTCGCTTCGCAATTTCTCGATTGCGATGCAACCAGCGTCATTATTTTTGTGATTTTTCATGCTATTGATTGCATACGAAATAATAGGGGGTGTACATTTAAAAATACACACGTTTGTGTTGAAAATAGTATTTGTTTACGTTTTAAAACTTCGCATAGTATTTGGTTTCCCAAGCCCCTGCCGTACGTTCATGCTGGTGAAAACCGTTTTTGAGTACCTATTGTTGTTCCAGAGATATTTGAGGTGGCAGAGTTAGGTGAAACACCTTGTATATAATAAATTGGGTACAACATCTATACATTGTTAATATACATCTGATACTGTGTGAACTATGGAAAATACATCACCATCGTTAAAAAAACAGCGTCACTCTGTTTCTTCTACGTCAGCCCCACTCATCACACTGCAATACTTTCCAAATAACTGTTTTTATATGCTTTAAATTCAACGTGTATTTCACACAATCAAATTGGAGCACTAACAGGCTTAAGAAAGCCATCTGTAAGCTCTGCTCATATGGAATTTCTGTGTACAGGTATAATACTAGCAGACATAGGTGTAGAATACATACACACTCCTGCACATGCACTTAAATACTCATCCTCATTGTGAACTTCATATAGGTAAGAAAAGGGGTTCACTACGCTTTCAGCTACCTAGTTTCAATTATTTTTCAGTGTCACCCAACTACCCACTTCCTCCATCTGAAAGAATTACATTTAGATCATCATATTTATGAGACTTTTTACTATTTTTAAAGTAGAAAATAACAACAAGTATTCCCATACAAAAACATTTATTAATTTTACACACACTTTTGCATGCAGAAAACAACCCTCACTTTATTTTTGTGTAGTTTTAAAAGCATCCAGCTTAATTTTTAACTTATAACTTAAATCTGCATCTGAATCACCTATTTCTTTCTGAAACCAGAAATTTGACAATTACAAAGACGGTATATCCTCGAATTCTGATATACACCTAATTTTCTTCCTATAAAAAAAAGTTTTATGGCTTTAACAATAAGCTCTGTTCCTTCCTGCAGTTCGCCTAGACGGGATCATTCAGGGATTTTAATTTTGCCTCTTACTTCCTCCATTATACTATTGTTACAGCGTTCCACGTTTTCCTGTGTGTGTGTCAGCAAGTCTTCTGGTCCATATTCTTGAGGAATTTCCTTACAGAACTTTAAATTGACAACTTTTTCAAACGAGTGTCCATTAAATGTAGTTATTCCATCAGTTTTAAAATCCGCAAACGACTTTTCTGTTGCTAGGTGAACAGTGGACAGTCCACCACATTTAGATAGAATACAACCATTGTTTTTAAGCTGATCCATATAGGAATGTAGCTTAAAAAATACATTTTTCGAGTATCCCTTAGTGTAGTAAACGTTCTTGATTCCGTCGATTTTGGGCAGTACTCCAACACATGGCCAGTTTTCATTGCAGTTTACTTTAAAAACAGATTTTTACATTCTCTAGTCATCGCCATATTTCTCCATATATTGCTTTTAAAGTAATATGTAAACTTGCTTGCACATTTGCAATAGTTTCCTCTTTTTCGAACAGCAGTTTATGTTATTTCCTTATAGCAGCTGTTTTCGCCACATACTCTAGTTTCCATTTTTTGTCTTTGATGTTTTTCATTTGCAGTTTCCTTCTGTGTACACGTAACGCATTAACTGCACTTAAAGGGATAATTTCTTTAATGGGGAATGATTTAAATGTGTTCGACTCACTGAATATTTTTGTTCATAGTTGTAGTACAACATTGTTTGTGTCAACCAGTCCTAATTCTGCAATATCTGTATCAGGCGGTATTGTAGAGAACAGTGTTTTAGACTGGTAAAAATAAGTTTCCTCTGCTTTAACATAACACTTCTGTATAATACTTACGACTGTCTTTATTGGAGTCAGCGTTAAGAATGTCCACTTAGTTTATAGGTAGATAATGAAAACTGTATACTGACAAAACGTAGCTCATAAGCTTTTCTCGGATTTGAGTATCTGGAAGACTTGTACACCTGTCAATTTTTGGGTATTCTTGTTACCCCAATACACAAAGTGCAGAACGTTATTAATCACAACACAACAGTAGTTCTGTAAGTTATCTTTTAATTAACGCCACTTGGAGGCGTTTGGCACAGAGTAAAGTGGATCACGTTGTAAATACTGTTTGGTGGTGTCTAATACACGTAAACACTCTTGCACAGGATCTAATACACGAACCATTCTTCATTTGTAGATTGTAGCCTCCAGCTTGCTTAGCCAAGCAAGACCTAAAATTTTCTTATAGTCATGTAGTAGAACACTTTATAAAATCTATAATTTGGTTACCAATATCTTTGTTCACTCATGACTTGTCATCTGACACATAAATTTGTTATATATCTTTACTCTACAGTTGGAGCTCAACCACTTCAGATAATCTATTCCAACTCTCTTATCGTTGTTCATAATCACATTGCTGTTTCACTCGCGATCTCGTTCCCTGCAGAAGTCGTGGTTTAATATTACATAGTTTCACATTTCCATTTTGTTAAAAATTCCAGCTAAATCTTGCGTGATGTCCAAATCCAAATGGTAATATTAGTCTATACTAAACTATTGAAATATTCCAAGCTGTTCCTCCACTATAACATCCATTTTAACATCGAAAAATTCCACTTTATCATTGTATAGCCAAAGGATCTTTAGATTTCTTCGAAATATCCGTACGAATTTTCCCCAATATTCCTTTTTACTTGCAGACCAGTTACGCTATTGTGTGTGAAAAATGTCTGTGGGAGAGGGGGAGACTGCCTCTTGTGAGTACCATACCAAGCTTGGGATAGTAGCAGCACATTAGCTGGATCGTGTAATGTAGTACTGTACTCAAACACATTACACTTACCTACAGTATAAAACAGCAGAGGACTGGCCTTTGTCAGACTGGGGAGCGGTGGGGAAATCCCATGATTCACTGGTGACGTCATTAATGACATACGCTGCCTAAGAATCCGCGCAGTCTACCTACTTCGTGAATCACACACAAAACACAAAGTGTCCTTGTGGCTTAGTGAATGTCAGAAATAGAAAGGTCCGAGATTGGTCATAGGATTTTTTCTGACACTTATTGCTTCGATCACATCTGGCAATTTTACTGGTTAATGTAAAAAGGCCGAGTTGAACCATGCCTCAGAGTCCATTTCATACTCGAAGGAACCCTATATTTTAAGGTCGGAGGCAGGCAGGAGGATACCACCACTAGTAGGATAATGTCTGTGGTGTCGAAACCATGGTGTGTCCAATGTCAAGGCTACAGATAATTTCCAACTACAGTGCCCTAGTGTTGGGGACTGTGTCTCAGTTCTAAAACTTCTCCGTGCTTACAGTCATATATATCTACAATGCAAGCTAGGTGCTACTTATTTTCTGCAGCTAAGTTGTCATGTGCAAAGCACGAGTGTGTACTCAGTCATGAACACTGGTTCACCTGTATCAATGTGCTATAAACAACTAACTACAGCCAATCCGTTACTATCTTGCACTAAGTCGAACACATAAATATTCGAATAAAGCAGACTGATTGTATCTAGAACATCCCTATTATCATGAATTATGTTCGTATATGTCAGAAAGTGTTTTCAATCCATTGTTGACTAACAGGAATATCTGTCCTCGTACCTAACACCCTGAAAGAAAAAAAATCATGTGAATGAAATTTTGCCTCGATTAATTTAAACAAAATGTTTGCATAACGGATGCATCTCCAACTGAGCTATGCCACATTGTTATTACAGTGCTGCAATGTGTTAGGTGGAATTTATAAGGACATATAATGCAAATATGGTTTTAAATAAAAGACGATGAGATAATGGAAAAAAACTGTGGAAATTTGGAACAGCAATGGTCTGTGGTCCAAGTTACGTCAAACACTAGCACTTCCTTTTCATACGGGTATGTTCAAAGAAAAACATGGTTATATGGGGTATTTCAACTAAAATTCAAACATAGGTGGTCAATAGCTGATGGTTCACTGTAAGAAAACACACTCGTGTTCACGGACCTATTTCAACACCCATTTGAACAGAAGGTTCGCACATCTGATGCCACAGGGATATATACTAAGATGATAAAAGTCATGGGATACCTCCTAATATCTTGTCGAACTTCCTTTTGCCCGGTGTAGTGGAGGAACTCGACGTGGCATGGAGTCAACAAGTTGTTGGAAGTCCCCTGCAGTAATATTAAGTCATGCTGCTTCTATAGGCGACCATACTGGCGAAAGTGTTGCTGATGCAGAATTTGGTGATTCGTGTGGTCAAATTATTCACTATAAATGCCCAGAATGTTCATCAAACCAATCGCGAACAGTTGTGACCTGCTGACATGGCTCATTGTCATGCATAAAACTATCATCGTTCTTGGTGGACATGAAGTACACGAATGACTTCAAATGGTCTACAAGAGGTTCAGTTAGATCAGAGGACACACTCGAATCCTACCATCAGATCTTAGCAGGCAACTGTTTACCAGTCGTCTGGGGACCAACCGATATTGTCAATAGCCCAGGACGGGCTCTGCAGTCAACAGTGCTGTTAACAAAGGCCTTCGTGTCGGTCGTCTGCTGGCATAGCCCATTAATGACATACTTAGCCGCACTGCCCTAACGGATACATTCATCGTATGGCCCACATTGATTTCTGCGGTTATTTCTGCAGTGTTGCTTGTCTGTTAGCACTGACAATTCCATGCAAACGCCGCTAGTTTCGGTCGTTACGAGAAGGCCTTTGGCCACTGCGTTATCTGTGGTGAGAGGCAATTTCTCGGCACACTCTTCACACTGTGTATCTCGAAATATTGAATTCCCTAACGATTTCTGAAATGTACCTTACATCTAGCTGCAACTACCACTCACAATTCAAATACTGTTAATTTCCGTTTGTTGCAATAACTATGTCGGAAACCGTTTCACATGAATCATCTAAGTACAAATGATGGCTCCCCAAATGCAATGCCCTTTTATAGCTTCTGTATGCGATCGTGCCGCTATGTGTACATGTGCATATCACATGACTTTTATCTTCTCAGTATAAAGGAAATTTGACGCATGTAAAAATAGGAAGAAAATGGTTGCCAGGGAAGGCAAACCTCTTTCCATCATATGGGCGATCGAGGTAGATCACTGTAGGCTAAACGCCGTAGGTATCTCATCAGGCTGGCGCATTACCTAACAACATGGTCGCAAAAAATACAGTGAATTGGAAGAGCAGTAAATTCGCATACAAGGGCGATGAGTTTGCGAATTCTATGATTACGTGTTTTTGACTGCTTGCAAGTACCTTTGACTGACTCCACACCTGAACGCTACGGCCTAAGGTGGTCTTTTCGACTATGTACCCAGACCAGATGTCCTGTGTTGTCACGGGGTGTGACTCAAAGCAAAGCAAAAATATTCTGCCGAAGATGTTTGGCGTAACCAGTCTTCCCTAAGTTCCGAACAAGTATGCAGCA
Organism: Schistocerca gregaria; assembly: GCF_023897955.1. Classification (NCBI taxonomy): domain Eukaryota; kingdom Metazoa; phylum Arthropoda; class Insecta; order Orthoptera; family Acrididae; genus Schistocerca; species Schistocerca gregaria. The sequence continues at coordinate 517,324,279 of NC_064931.1, read as the reverse complement.
AGAGAGAGAGAGAGAGACAGAGAGAGACAAAGATCCGAATACACAGATATTAATGTATGTATGTATGGGCGCTGATCAGTGATCTCTATACCAGCTAGACGTAGAATTCTGGTCTTTGAGTAGAGAACCACAGCGTGCCCACAGATTCCTTTCGTCTGTCTCGTACACCATATTGTAGTTCCGGAAAACGTTTTGACCAATATGTACGTGGTTAAGGATTATTTACCCAATTCAGATTACAAACTTTGTGCAATGGACTATAATAGTATCTTACGCAGTGAATATTAGAAGAAATCTACATAACCAGAATAACAGCTTCCTTCACATATGAATTTTACAGTCCACCTCGTGCTTTTGTTCCTGCGAATATATTTCGTATGTTTTGTAATTTTCCTGTGTACATCCTGCAGGAAATTAACAAGCATCTGCAAATCTTTTCCCGAAATCCATTGTCTGCCATTTGTACATGTACATGTAACATCGACAAGTGCATATAATTTTCCCAAAAACTCAATATTTAATGTCCTGTCGAAAGAAGTATAATGTTACGTTTTAAGTGCGGGTCTTTACGACAGTAAGTGGCAACATAAATGCTAGTGGGCAATGTATCACTTCTGATATCAAGTATATAAAATGTATTTCGTTTTAGATGGAGATGCAGGTGCCCTTCAGTATTTTAACCCAGTTTATATATAATAAGTACTTGCTTTTTTCAAACATAATATTTACCAGTAAGAGTATATCCGAGCAAAGAACACCGAAAATTATGACAAAATCAGTTCTTGATTTTACGAATTTTACGTTGAAAACTGACTGTTAGAAAAGTATTTCATACTACTTGTCACTATGTGAGTTGTAAGTTACTAGCATGGCTCAAAGACCTCATGTGGACGTGGAATAGGGCACTCTTTCTCTGACACTGGGCTCTTATGCTTGGTCTTCCCTGGTTCTTCGCATGGTCGGTGCCTGTAGCAGCTATCTTGTTCTGTATACCAAGTTGGTGCTTTAGCATATTGCCTATCACTGAGACGGGCATTTCTAAGCTGCAGTATTCAGGATTTCTGGTGAGAGTATTGCATGCTAGTGTAGCTTTGGCGTAATTCGATGTTACATGATTTTCAGCTTTCACATGTATTTTCATGGTACATGAGATTAAATCTCTCTGTAACGATCGAGGCCTTGTCCAATATATAATGATGAGTATCAGTCTTTCATTAAGTAATTCATGGAAATAGGTCGCATATCGTATTACTTTCCCACTCACTTAGTAGTGTTAGGGGATAACATGTAAAGTCCTTCACTGTTTTTGAGAATGGGTCGTAGTGTAGTTCAACGTGTAACCTTAGTAGACATGTCCAGTCACTGCTTGTGAGCTTTCGTGTTTACTTATTTAATAATAATGAGAATTAATCTCAAGTCTGTCGTTTATTATCACGTAATCATGTCTAAACTTTGGGACTTCGTGCTGAATCCACACTTGCTTGTGTATCCTTTATCCACATTTGTAGCTGGTGCGACCACAGTGCACTGAAAACTATCCAGCTGTCACGGAATTAATAGAATGACAGAACGCCTTTACCAGATACAGTATTTTCCTTCTCTACACGCATATTTCAGCCGATATAAGGTAGGACTGATCTGCAGAGAACTTCGAGACTCGTGCTGCAGTGCTGAATATATCGAAAGTTGTTTCTTTTGTGATTCATGTTGCGAAAAGCCGATTCAAGCTGACGAACCTTTCAATCGTTTCTGTGACATGTTCTGCCTGGACCGACCAAGAGACAGGTCGCTCCTCATAATCTCAGATACGGAATTAAATGTCATGCAACGGATCGCATAATGACAAAACAAAAACCCTCGTAAATAAGTTCGTTAGTTAGTCACTAGTTATTTAGTTAGATAGATACATGTCCCATAGATGATTTGAACGATTCTTTTATCAAAATGATTTTGAATGGATCATCTCATGATATGTAGGCTATCAGTTTTTAAGTATAAATTCGTATAAATTCGTCAACGGAGTAGGAATTGTCAGGAGAATTGATTTTAAGTTAGATTAAACATTTGTTTCGCTACTTCTCAGATATGTTAAGTTATTGAGCAAATGAGCAAACATTTTTGTTGCTGCATATTGAATTCCTCTATGAGCCACTGACAACTTTAGCAATAGGTAATAAAGGTAATTTTTCTCTCTAGTGTTGTAGGTGCGCATATCACTGTTCTTCTCAAATTATGGTGGATTATTTACGGTCCGCAGCTCGTGGTCGTGCGGTAGCGTTCTCGCTTCCCACGCTCGGGTTCACGGGTTCGATTCCCGGCGGGTCAGGGATTTTCTTTGCCTCGTGATGACTGGGTGTTGTGTGTTGTCCTTAGGTTAGTTAGGTTTAAGTAGTTCTAAGTTCTAGGGGACTGATGACCATAGCTGTTAAGTACCATAGTGCTCAGAGCCATTTGAACCATTTGATTATTTACGACGAATTTCATTACCGAACTGTGACTCGCAGTTAAAAATGCCTAGCTCCTTGAAGACGTACCTTACTGCTCTTTGTGCAATCAATACATTCTTTATAAGTGACTAGGTTCCCAGAAAATTATTCCGTCCGATATTATTGAGCGGAAATATGAAAAATATATTTAATGTATTCGCAATTGCGAATATGGACAACTATCACCTGTAAAATGGGATGGCGACAACGAAAATTTATGCCGAACCGGGCCTCGACCCATTTGACTCTCCGTGCGCGACTCACAGCCAGGCTCAAACACACATATGTCGTCAACCATGCGTCTACAACCTGTACTCGTACATCCATTTTGTATATTTCCGTACAGGTGAGACATTTTACTTGAAAGTCGCTTCCCCGGTGTCGGCGAATAAACACGATATTGCAGTACCTCTGCTACTCTGAATTACGATGCAAAGTTCCTTTGGACATACATGCATGTCCAAAAGAACTTTGCATCGTAACTCAGAATAACACAGGTACTGCAATATCGTACATGCAAAATCTGTCAGGAAGTTGACACATTTGTTTCCAAGATTAGCACTTCAAGGAAGAGCAAAAGCAGCCGAACTCAAATGTCAGTGAATCTCACTCATATGCTACTTCCAGTTCAAGGTTTCGTCAATATGAACACCCATAAATTTGGAGCGTTCTACCCTACTTACTGACTCCTGCTCATGTGCTACATCTACTGTTGGTATGACTATTTGTTGTACAGAACTGAATGTAGAGTGTTTTTTTTTCAAAATTTGGGGAGAGTCCATTATCAAAGAACCACTTAATAACTCTTTGGAAAAAATACCATTTACAAACTCTTCTGATGCTTTCTCTCTAATGGGATTTATTTTAACACCAGTATCGTCTTCAAAAAATACCAATTTTGCTTGTTAAATGTTAAGTGGAAGGTCACTCATATATAAAAGGAATAGGAGTGGACACAAAATAAAACCCTGTCGAATTTCCTTTATCATTTTTTCCCCAGTCACTAAAATTTTCTACCTTTCCGACATGGTCTGAATTATTCAACACAACCTTTTTGCATTCAGTTTGTCAAGCATGATTCAATACAGCTGTGCGTAAAGTCATCAACTCCATATACTTGAGTTTTTCTGAGGGAATGTCATGATCTACACAATCAAACGCCTTGAAAAGATAACAAAAAATACCAACTGGCGCTATATTATTATTTAAGGGTTGTACTAGTTGATGACTGAATGTATAAATAGCATTCTCAGTCGAGCAACCTTTCTGGAGTCCAAACTACGCTATGCTAATGTAAGTGTGCCACTACTCCTAAGTACTTTTCCGAATATTTTGGAAAAAGAGGTCAGTAAGGAAACTGGGCATATTTGTTTAAGTCTGTATTGTCACTTTTCTTACCAAGTGGTTTAATAATTGTGTATTTTAACCTGTCTGGAAAAATTTCCCTGTGCTAATGATGCGTTGCATGTATCACTAAGGATATTACTGATTAAGCTGGACCAATTTTTCAGAATTTCTGTCTGAAGTTCCATCAACCCCAATGAGCTTATGTTTTTCAGAATTTTTATTTCTGTATTAATTTCAATCAATAATGTTGGTGCTACATTTAGTTGCTTAAGATTTTTTGGAATGACGTTTTTCATTGCTTACAAACTGAAGATTCGTTGTTCGCATACACTTCCCATTCACTCCACACACTTTCCAATAATACACAGTTAAAAATATGGACATGAAATTTATATGACAAATTCGTATTGTCACATTACCTGACACAACAAGTGAAGCAAGCGGAAGGAAAGGTGGAAACGAAATGAAACTTCCAGGTTCAGAGGGTATGCAATGTTATTTCTATGATTACAAAGTCGAGTCAAATTTACAAAGAAACTGATAGTGTGAGGGCATTTATCAGTATGTCGTTGCTCCCGCTCTAGCCTGGATGCGAGCACCGATTCGGTTGGGACAGACGTCATGAAGACATTGTATGCTCTCCTGAGGCAAGCCTCCCCACAAATCTTGCAACTCGCCCTTGATATCCTGGATATTAACACTGGGACGGAGCTGACGTCCGAACTGGTCCCACTCATGTTCTAGCAGGGGCAGGCCTAGGGATCATGCTGGGCCCGCGATTACCTCAACGTCACGCACAATTCATAGAGACACATGCCATGTGCGCACGAGCATTGTCCTGCTCAAAAATATCACTACGATACTGCGCTTTAAAGACAATGCATGAGGGCTAAGGTTGTCCGTGACGTTCCGTTGTGCCGTCAATCACTACGGGCCATGACCTGAAGTCATGTCCAACGGCTCCCCACACCATGTTTCCGGGATTAACACCACTGCGTCTTTCAAAAACATCGGAGGAATGTGACATCTCTCCAGGTCACCACCATACCCGCCGAAGGCGGTAATCCTGGTTAGTGCCGGCCGCGGTGGTCTCGCGGTTCTAGGCGCTCAGTCCGGAACCGCGCGACTGCTACGGTCGCAGGTTCGAATCCTGCCTCGGGCATGGATGTGTTGAAACGTCCCCTTAGAAGAATTATACACAACTGTGATTAAACTGACACACAATAGTTTTTAGCGCAACGCAATCTAACTTTGAAAAATCTCTACAAGAAATGGCCCTGACTAACATTAACCTATACGTTTCACAAATCGCTTACCTCACAAAAATCTTCGTTACTCGAACTACTGCAATAGAGCAAGCGCCACTTCTGCCTTCTAACTAAAAGATTCAAACTACGGAAGTCACTAACTACTGATAGCCACGGTTAGCAAATGAAAGATTTTAATAGAGAACAAACAATGTATTTACCTTTATAGTCATAATATATATATCAGTTTATGACACCAATTCTTACAAATTTCAAAACTCCGCCATCTATCTCCCCACGTCCACCACCGCTGGCGGCTCACCTCCAACTGCGCAACGCTACGCGCCGCTAACAGCCAACTGCCGCTGCCCAACACTACAATGGCAGACAACAATGCAAACCAGCCACAGACTGCACACAGCACAACCATTGATTTTCAAAGTGCTACGTGGCGGCTGCGTTACCAATAAAAAATCCTAAACAGCCTACTTACAGTGTGTGTTGTCCTTAGGTTAGTTAGGTTTAATTAGTTCTAAGTTCTAGGCGACTGATGACCACAGATGTTAAGTCGCATAGTGCTCAGAGCCATTTGAACCAATCCTGGTTAGTGCAGAACCACGATTCGTCACTGAACTCAATGCGACGCCATTCGTTAGCAGTCCATGTTTCCAGCTCACGGAACGACTCCATTCGCAGTCGTTTCTGTTGGTTTAACGGCAGCCTATGCGTGAGTCGGTCATTCCCTAATCCGGCTGTTCTAGTCCTCGACCAATAGTGCGGGACGATGCAGGATGTTGCAGAAAGTCCGTTACTTGTTCTTGTGCAAAGGTTACTACGTACTTGGTGCACAAACAAAGAATAATGCAACAACACTGATTCAGAAGTATTGTGAAGTCGCGGAGGCTGCGGAAATAGTTAAACTCAGCGTTGTTGTGTCGCTCTTCCATTCCAGTCAGTGAAACCATGCACTAGGTGCGTATCGACAAGTTTTTCAGCAGTAAATATCTATACTGTAGTATATCACTATTAACGTGCAAGTAACACTGCTGGAAAGACGAACTCGAGATAGAACCGTACAATACTAAATGCGAACTTGAGGGAGAAGGGCACTATTGTTGCCAACAACAGATATCGAGAGTGAATACAATAAGCTTAAAAACAAGACACACAATGCATACAGTCGACACTTGCACTGCTGTGCAGATGTTTTTGGTGGAGTGCGGGTACAAAGATAAACGAATCAAATGAAACACAATTACTCTGTAACGTGCCACCAGGGACGAAGGATTCCTGATACTAAAATACTCCGAAAATATCCGTTAACTACCTCCAACATTTTTTCAGTGGGAGTCAGGTTTATCCTGTGTATGGTACTGTAAAAACGTGCCACTACTACTTTACTACTTCCCCGTATCAATACGAGCGCACAAGAGTTAAGTTTTCACCAACAACTTAATGAATTTTATATCCTAGTTTATAAAACTGTTATAGTTTGTTTCGTCGATCCTAGCTATACCTTTATACGTCGTAGTTGCGAACGCGTTATTTGTAATCGTCAGGTCATCTTGTATGGAGGCATACAAACATGAAGAGAGTCGCACATGGTGTTACTGGCACCACATCTGATCGATATGTCCTCTGAACTTGCCCACGCTCATCCATAGATACGGTTTACAGAGTGTGGAGAAAAACATGTGAACATCGAAAACACAACACATTACCATGCCTAGTATGATGTAGGAAACCTGTTGGCATTCAAATCAGCTTCCAGTCACCTCAGAATGGATAAATATGGGTTCTGCTTGGTTTTCAAGGGAATCATATACCACTCTTCCTGCAATATCGTGGCAATCGCAGGTAACGGTGGTGGAGCTGGATAGAAATCATGCTCCCTTCTCTCCAAATTGGAGATGAGACAATTCATTCTCGTGCTCACAATACCAGCCCTGAACGACTTGAACTATGAGAACAGGCGTCATGTCTTCTTGGAACACTGTATCACCATTAACTAACAAACTTTGCACTATGGGATGGACCTGATCAGCCAAAATTGTCATATAATCTTTGGTACTAATGTGACTTGCAGAGTGACCATGGGTCCATAGAATACCACGTCATAACTGCCCAAATCATCATCGAACCTCCGCCAGGTTTCACTCTTGGGAGGTGAACGGGAGTTGGAAACAGTGAGAAACAAGACGTGTCCGTCCAAATGACATGCCAAACTACATTCTTTCAGTGCTCCACAGTCCAGGTTTTATGACTTCGGCACCACGTTCTCCTGTACGAGCGTTTGCATCACTAATAGAAGTGTGGTTTTGGAATTGCAGCTCTCCCTGCATTCGCAGCTTATGAAGGTCCCTTCGTGCTATTTTGGCGCTGAAAAGATCAACGAGTGCGACATTCAGTTCAGGAGCGACTTTTGGTGCTATAGTCCTCTTTATTTTTTGCTCCAATCGAGTTACGGTCACTCAGCACACAATTTCCGCGTTGAGACTTACCGGGTTACGTTTCTCCGCGTTTTCTGTATGCGGAATAAATATTCGATACGGTGGTTGTTGAAACATCAAACAGTTCGGCTATCTCGATTACACAAGCACTCATCATACGAGCGCCAACAATTTGTCCACATTCGAATTTACTTTGCTCTCCGATACAATGCACTGACAACTCCACAGAACACTGAACGCGCCGCATTCACAGTGCACTGGTGCCACTCGAGGTAAAAAACAACAGAGACCTGCAGACTTGGCTCGCATTTGCATTTATGGTCCCAATGGCTCTGAGCACTATGGGACTTAACTTCTGAGGTCATCAGTCCCCTAGAACTTAGAACTCCTTAAAGCCAACTAACCTAAGGACATCACACACATCCATGCCCGAGGCAGGATTTGAACCTGTGACCGTAGCGGTCACGCGGTCCCAAACTGTAACGCCTAGAACCGCTCGGCCACTCCGGCCGGCTCTGCTCTTATGTTCAAGCATTCATTTCTTGTCCAGTTCCTAAATTTTTGCCCAATCGTTTACGCATTTATTTCGTCTCGGTTAAACGGTGCACGAGCTAATTACCGATGCTCTAGCATTACGATCAACCTCGAATCGGTTTCTACACAGATATCCAAGTTTATTTTGGCCATTGCCGTATTGTTCTTTTTTTTTCAATTTCTTCTGAAACACGCGATGGACGAGTGGTTTGTACACGAGCAACAGTCAGCCTGGAACTGGTTTCTACACAGATTGGTTTGGCAACTGCCGAAGTTATTTCCAATTTAATCAGAAGTACATGGTGGATAAGATGTTCGCCCGAAGAACTCATCATTGCTACGTTTGCATACCTTGCCAAATCCAGTTTTTCCAGTATAGCTTCGATTGACAACGTAAGTATTTCAATGTTCATTCTGGAAATCTGGCTTTGTTTACCGGACTTCAGTTCCCCATAATCGATTTTCGCTTTATGGAAACACTATTATATTTTAATTGTGATTTGGTTGCTTTTCGAAATTTTGGTTAAAATGGGCGAAATGATTTTATGTGCAGAGAAGGAAGGAAATAGGATTTAACTGACCACGAGTTATTTCTTTTATTTAATTGTTGAGAAGCATACTAACCTTTACTAGATGCAATTAGTTACATAAATATTGATATATTTGCTGAATTAGATTAAAGACGACATTTTGGCCACAACCGAATCTTCTGCATTCTACTTATAAACTGTATTTCTTAGTGACAAAAGCTATCGTACACAAAGCATTCCCTAATTATGTGCGCAGTATCTTTACTTATTCCGAAGTTGTATAGCCATTCCAAACCTCCAAGATGTAGCACAACAACATTTCTAACTGTGGTCATCTCGCACTGTGTTCCATAACCGCCCGCGGTTTACGTGGATTCGTTGCAGGTGGTGCAGACAGACAGTCTTGCGACGAAGTTTTGGATACTTTTTCCGTAAGCTGTCTCGAGCAACTGGCACGACAACCCACAAGCAATGGGAGTATCTTAGACCTCGTAGCTACAAATCGGCCTGTCCTTCTCGACAGTGTCAATATAGAGACAGGGATTAGCCACCACGTTGTCATCACAGCCACGACGGGTAACAAATATTAATAAATCCATCAAGTAGGCTTGGAGAGTAGATGAACAGTTGCTAGCATCCTACTTAGACAATAGATCGACGTCATTTCGTTACAATATAGTGCACGTCGAGGAATTAGAGCAAAAGTTTAAACTGATTGTGAATCACGATCTGGAGAAGTATGTGCCCATTAAGTGGATTAAGGACGGAAAGGACCCACCGTGGTTTAATAGCAAAATTCGAAAAATGCTGAAAAAGCAAAGACTGTTGCTGTACTCTCGATTCAAGAAAGAGCGCAAAAACGTCGAGGGACAAAACTTAGTAGAGATTTGCGCGTCCATAAAAAGATCGATACACGAAGCGTACAACTTTCGCGCTCGTGTGAGATCTTACCGAGAATCAAAGAAAATTCTGGTCCTATGACAATCGCTAAGCGAAGTGAAGGCTTCTATACAGTCACTCGTAGGCCAACCTGGTATGACAATAAAATGCAGCACTAGGAATGCTAAAATTTTGATTTTGCGTTTAAAAAATGATTTATGCTGGAGGACCATACCGACATACCATCGTTGGGCTTCTACCCAAATTCCCGTACGCAGGGTATAGAAATAGGCATCCCTGGAGCTGAAAAGAGCTGAAAATTTTGAAAACAAGTAAGTCCCCTGGTCTAAATGTAATCCCAATTCAGTTTTAAAGAGATTACTCTTCGCCTTTGGCCCCATGATCAGCCTGCATGTGTAACGAATCTTTCGCCCAGCGGGAAGTCTCATGTGTAACGTTACGAGTATGTGGGCGCGCTACGGCCAACCTGGCTAGTTGTCCGTTTCCGCCTACGCGAGCTCAGGTGTAGAGACAATGAGCACGTCGCTGGAAACGGGTAAACTGCAGAGCTGGGAATTTGGACGGCTTATGCTCCATTACCTTTGTGCAGAATATGCTCCAGGAAATGGCGGAGTGTCAGACACTCTTAAAGCTAACCAACTTACAGCTCTTTGAGACTCGATAAAAGCTCACATCAAATATTAATGCAAATCTGAATACACCTGCAGTCTCTGAAAAATGAGGCGCATCCAGTGACGCAGTAATATCTCAACACCTTTAAAACCACATAATTTAACACTCACAGCGAATAAACCATTTCACAATGGCTCTCTGAAGTAACAACTTTTAATCTCTTGATGAGATTTCAACAAACGTTATCTCAGATGACACAACTTCATTATAACTATCATCCCAGTATCTATTTTATTAATTATTTATGACGCCTCATACATCTTTTTCATTATGCGAATGTTTCTCAGAACACCGTATTCACAGCAAATGAATGGAGCATGAATACCTCATGTTTTTTCATACTTGCGTTTTTATTTAATTAATAGTTTGATATTTTGCCAGTTACATTATTTAAATGTTTATTGCAAGCGTTATTAAAAAACTGTGCTAATTTAAAAGTGGTCAGTCGCATGTGTTAGCAGACACCAACTTTGAAAAAGAATGTCAACAGACACTTCTGACAAGCAGGCCTAATAATCCTTTACACTACATTTAACGACAACTCATTGTCATTTAATGTCAGCACACTTGCGCAAGAAGGCTTAACATCTGAGGTCATCAGTCCCATAGAACTTAGAACTACTTAAACCTAACTAACCTAAGGACATCACACACATCCATGCCCGAGGCAGGATTCGAACCTGCGACCGTAGTGGTCACGCGGTTCCAGACTGACGCGCCTAGAACCGCACGGCCACATCGGCTGGCCACGTATCTATGATGACTACTTAGTTTGGGGAGTTTGCTACCATTCTAGTAACGTAATCAACGTAACTTTACTGCTTTTGATAAGATTATTTATGTCTGTATTGTACTTGAATATCGTAGGACCACTTCTCGTTTATTTGAGATATTTTTTCTTGAATTAAAATTATTCAACATAATTCTCTGCCGTCTTCATTGATTATAGACGGTCGAATAGAACCCCTTTTATTAAATTATCCGTTTAACTTTTATTTTATATTTCTGTGTATTTTATTAACTCGCAATTCTAGCCAATGCAGAGACTATTTTGCTGCAGGATCACAGCGAATTAGCTGCGGGGCATGAAAGCAGATGTGTGCGATTCGACCCTTTTGTATCCTCGAGCTATTATTCTTTTTTAACAGAGCCGTGCATAGCTCCAGTACCAAAAGTTCGAGCAATATCAGGCATATTCGCAACTAGTTTGCTCGTATGTACTGCTGTTTAGAAGAGGAACTACTCTACAGTAGTGTTAGGTACTGTCGCAAAGGAGAATGGAAAAAAGAGAAGGGGACTCTTGTATATAAGAACGGTAATAGAGCGGATCCGCAAAATTACAGACCTACACCTTTAACGTCAGTTTGATGCAGAAACCTCGATCATAGTCTCAGTTCGAATATAACACATTTCCTTAAGAGAGAAAAGCTTCTTTCCAGGACCAACACCAATTTAGAAAGTATCACTTGAGCCAAACGTCCGCAGCTCGTGGTCGTGCGGTAACGTTCTCGCTTCCCACTCCCGAGTACCCGGGTTCGATTCCCGGCGGGGTCAGGGATTTTCTCTGCCTCGTAATGACTGGGTGTTGTGAGATGTCCTTAGGTTAGTTAGGTTTAAGTAGTTCTAAGTTCTAGGCGACTGATGACCATAGATGTTAAGTCCCATAGTGCTCAGAGCCATTTGAACCATTCGAGCCAAACTCAGCCTGCGCCTTCCTCGTACGGTATCCTGCAAAACATGGATGAAGGGCAACGCTTCGGAGGTAAGGGTATCTGAAGGACTGCACCAGGAAAATGTGACGCGACCGCTCTTGTTCTCTACATATGGAAGCAATGTGACGGGTAGAGTGAGTAGCAGTGTGCGACTGTTTCCTGATGACGCTGTGGTCTACGGGAAGTGTCGCCTTTGAGTGACTGTAAGAGCATACCGGAGGACTTGGGTAGAATTTCTGTTTGGTATGATGAATGAAACTTTCTGTAAAGATGGTAAAATGTACGTTGATGCAGATGCTACGAAAACAGTCGTATAATGTTTGAAGACAGTATGGTGGTGAAATGCTTGACACAGTCAAATCGATTAAATATGAAACAATATTAAATGGAACGAGTATGTAGGGTTGCTTTATTTAAGTTTATTGTGAGTATTTTAGAAGAGTATAGCTGATCTACAAAGGAGACTGCGTACAGAACACTTGAGTACCGCTAGAGTGCTTGAGACTCCCAGCGAGTGGGTTTAATGGAAGGCATCGAGTTAGCTAAGAGAAGTGCTGCTATAGTTGGTACCGGCAGGTTCGACCAACACGCGAATATTACCGAAATGCTCCGTGAACTGAAACGGACTGGTAAGGGTCGAAAATTTGCAAGAGCAAATTTTACATCCGATTTGGACGCCTCACCCGCATTGGTGGTCAACTATAGGTGAAATAAAGATTTGTAAGTGTGTTAAATGTAGATGTGCGTGTTTTGTGTCTTTCATGTGTGTTTGCTTTTATAATGTTGTAATAGTGGAGGTAATGTAATACAGCCGTACAGTGTGGAGAAGATGGTTTGCGGCAAAGCAGAACGCAGGGCCACACGAAATAAACAACCGCGTAGTTTTCTACACTAGCAGCAGAGAGCACCTGCAAATAACAATAACTTGATTGTTAAAAGTTGAAGAGAATGCTGTTCATTTGCTTGGAAAATGGTTCCGACTGAAACTAACATAGGGCTTATGTTCAGTATGGTCTTAGCTTGAGAGAAGGGTAGTTCAGTTTTGGCTTGAGAGGCAGTCGTTCGGAAATAGTAGGGGGCAGTCGCGAGTTGGCGGCAGGAGTTGACGTAGAGCGCCAAAGATCTGTTACATATTATCAGTAGTCAGTGTGGCAAGGGTTATACTGCATCACTGATACGTAGTTAAATCCATCGCTGACTTTAGAGGAAAGATGTGTACTCTTTAAAAGACAATATTTAACCTTGAATTGCCGCATGAACATTGGTGCAGGATTTTGTATTTACTCCGAGAGTCGATAAGTTATATAAAGAGGATCAACAGCGATGTAATCCTGCGAGGTTTAAAAGTGCGCGGCTGGCCGCCATTTAAGTTCAGCTTGTACTGAATTACAAAAATCTAGAATTATTGATTATTCAAATACATAGTGCCAAGACGGACTTCCTGTAGGAAACTAATACACTCCTGGAAATTGAAATAAGAACACCGTGAATTCATTGTCCCAGGAAGGGGAAACTTTATTGACACATTCCTGGGGTCAGATACATCACATGATCACACTGACAGAACCACAGGCACATAGACACAGGCAACAGAGCATGCACAATGTCGGCACTAGTACAGTGTATATCCACCTTTCGCAGCAATGCAGGCTGCTATTCTCCCATGGAGACGATCGTAGAGATGCTGGATGTAGTCCTGTGGAACGGCTTGCCATGCCATTTCCACCTGGCGCCTCAGTTGGACCAGCGTTCGTGCTGGACGTGCAGACCGCGTGAGACGATGCTTCATCCAGTCCCAAACATGCTCAATGGGGGGACAGATCCGGAGATCTTGCTGGCCAGGGTAATTGACTTACACCTTCTAGAGCACGTTGGGTGGTACGGGATACATGCGGACGTGCATTGTCCTGTTGGAACAGCAAGTTCCCTTGCCGGTCTAGGAATGTGTTCGATGACGGTTTGGATGTACCGTGCACTATTCAGTGTCCCCTCGACGATCACCAGAGGTGTACGGCCAGTGTAGGAGATCGCTCCCCACACCATGATGCCGGGTGTTGGCCCTGTGTGTCTCGGTCGTATGCAGTCCCGATTGTGGCACTCACCTGCACGGCGCCAAACACGCATACGACCATCATTGGCACCAAGGCAGAAGCGACTCTCATCGCTGAAGAAGACACGTCTCCATTCGTCCCTCCATTCACGCCTGTCGCGACACCACTGGACGCGGACTGCACGATGTTGGGGCGTGAGCGGAAGACGGCCTAACGGTGTGCGGGACCGTAGCCCAGCTTCATGGAGACGGTTGCGAATGGTCCTCGCCGATACCCCTGTAGCATCAGTGTCCCTAATTTGCTGGGAAGTGGCGGTGCGGTCCCCTACGGCACTGCGTAGGATCCTACGGTCTTGGCGTGCATCCGTGCGTCGCTGCGGTCCGGTCCCAGGTCGACGGGCACGTGCACCTTCCGCCGACCACTGGCGACAACATCGATGTACTGTGGAGACCTCACGCCCCACGTGTTGAGCAATTCGGCGGTACGCCCACCCGGCCTCCCGCATGCCCACTATACGCCCTCGCTCAAAGTCCGTCAACTGCACATACGGTTCACGTCCACGCTGTCGCGGCATGCTACCAGTGTTAAAGACTGCGATGGAGCTCCGTATGCCACGGCATACTTGTACAGCCCTCTCGCAGTGTCTGGAGCAAGTATGGTGGGTCTGACACACCGGTGTCAATGTGTTCTTTTTTTCCATTTCCAGGAGTGTATTATTTAAACAATAGAGTATTATCACATTGATGACGGGGAGTTGCATTAACAAGTTATTTATCGTCGAAATATTATTTCATTTGTTTGGATGATATAACTGTACGAGAGATACTCGGCACAGCATTTTGGTTGTAAGTGATGAGGCTGATTATGAGCAGATTAATTTTTCACTCGTATGTTCTTATTCTTGAACACTTTCACGATGTTATTATATGAACTGTGTATATTTTGAAGCACAATAAGCTCGTAGTTGATTATGTAAGTTTAACATACAACAGGCCAAAGTGAAAGGAACCATGGTCGCTGGAATAGTTGGACTGTAGGAGGGATTGCATGACAAGGTCCTGCGATATTCTAATGGAAAAGCAGTCAGTACAGGAGTAGCAATTAGCTGTTAACGGAAATAATACGAACGGGTGCTTCATTTGAAGTTAGCGCGACTAGTTCTTAAGTGCAGCATTGTTTGATTGCAACAGCCTCAATTAACACAATCTTGGAATGGAATAATTTTATCTCAACACGAGGTTTTGCAAAACTCTGCTTAAAACCGAGAGGAATAGCGCAATGGTTAGCACTCTGCACTGGTATTACTCGGGAGGACGACGGATCAAACCCGCGTCTGGCCATCCTGATTTAGGTTTTACTTGATTCCCCTAAATCACTTAAGGCAAATTCCGGGATGGTTCCTTCGGAAGGCCACTGCTGCTTTCCTTCTCCATTCCTCCCTAATTCGAGATTGTGCTACGTCTGTAATAACCTCGTTACCGGTCGCGGTGGTCTAGCGGTTCCAGGCGCTCAGTCCGGAACCGCGCGACTGCTACGGTCGCAGGTTCGAATCCTGCCTCGGGCATGGATGTGTGTGATGTCCTTAGGTTAGTTAGGTTTAAGTAGTTCTAAGTTCTAGGGGACTGATGACCACAGATGTTAAGTCCGATAGTGCTCAGATCCATTTGAACCATAACCTCGTTGTCAGCGGGACGTTAAACACTAATTACCTACTCCCCTTTGCTTAAAACTCTGTTTAATGTGATTAATGTTGGTTTACTCGTGTGGGTGAAACGAAGTGACGTGAATAATCCAAGACACAGCACGAGGTAATAATAGTGGCATATGGCGAAATGCTCCATCCGGCGTAGACTATTTGTTCAATAGATTACACATTATTTAAGTCGAAGTTCTTTCCTACAGTGGTGTTTGTGCTCCCATCTGTGAACATAAGTGAACAAGTTTTACACCTCTCCCTCCAACACACACAAACACAAACACACACACACACACACACGCGCGCGCGTACTTCCCTCCATTACCCATCTGACGATTCCTCAATGCTTCATGATGTGTCGGCTCACCCGATCCCTTCTTTTAGTGAATTTGTACCATAAATTTCTTTTCTTCTTAAGTTTATTCATCACTTATTGATTAGTTACTTGATCCACCCTCTAATCTAGTTGTTTAAAGAGAGTAACGCGCAAGTCATTCTACAAGAAATGAAAGAAAGAAGACATAGCAAATTACATACCTGTTGTACTACACCATTGGCCATTAAAATTGCTACACCACGACGACGACGTGCTACAGACGCGAAATTTAACCGACATGAAGACGATGCTGTGATATGCAAATGATTAGCTTTTCAGAGCATTCACACAAGGTTGGCGCCGGTAGCGACACCTACAACATGCTGACATGAGGAAAGTTTCCAACCGATTTCTCATACGCAAACAGCAGTTGACCGACGTTGCCCGGTGAAACATTGTTGTGGTGCCTCGTGTAAGGAGGATAAATGCGTACCATCACGTTTCCGACTTTGATAAAGGTCGGATTGTAGCCTATCGCGACTGCGTTTTATCGTATCGCGACATTGCTGCTTGCTTTGGACGAGTTCAAATGACTGTTAGCAGAATGTGGAATCGGTGGGTTCAGGAGGGTAATACGGAACGCCGTGCTGAATCCCAAAGGTCTCGTATCACGAGCAGTCGAGATGACAGACATCTTATCCGCATGGCTGTAACGGATCATGCAGCCAAGCCTCGATCCCTGAGTCAACAGATGGGGACGTTTGCAAGACAGCAACCATCTGCACGAACAGCTCGACGACGTTTGCAACAGTATGGACTATCAGCTCGGAGATAGTGGCTGCGGTTACCCTTGACGCAGCATCACAGACAGGAGTGCCTACGATGGTGTACTCAACGACGAACCTGGGTGCACGAATGGCAAAGAGTCATTTTTTCGGATGAATTCAGGTTCTGTTTACAGCATCATCATTTTGGCATCCGTGTTTGGCGACATCGCGGTGGACGCACATTCGAAGCGTGTATTCGTAATCGCCATACTGGCGTATCACCCGGCGTGATGGTATGGTGTGCCACTGGTTACACGTTTCGGTCACCTCTTGTTCGCATTGACGGCACTTTGAACAGTGGACATTGTATTTCAGATGTGTTACGGCCCGTGACTGCGAAACCCTACATTTCAGCAGGATAATGCACGACCGCATGTTACAGGTCCTGTACGGGCCTTTCTGGATACAGACAAAGTTCGACTGCTGCCCTGGCCAGCACATTCTCCTGATCTCTCACTAATTGAAAACGTCTAGTCAATGGTGGATGAGCAACTGGCTCGTCACAATACGCCAGTCACTACTCTTGATGAACTGTGATATCGTGTTAAAGGTGTATGAGCAGCTATACCTGTACACGCCATCCAAGCTCTGTCCAATGAATACCCGTTTATCATCTGCATTTCATCTTGGTATAGCAATTTTAATGGTCAGTAGTGTATTATATCCTTTCTCAAAAAAGTTTTCAAAAAGAGGCTCTCAGATTTCCTGTATAATCATCAATTTCTTTCAAGGGAAAACAGACAAACTGACGCTGCTGTTTTTGAATTTGTGAGTGTTGTGCTCAATAAGGTAGAGAGTTGAGAACATATGACTGTAATATGCCTTAAGCTGCGCGGAGCCTTTGATATCACTGATCACAACACATTAATTTGCAAACTCAACAATCTACATCTATCTACATCCACATGGAAGCTATGCAAACCACATTTAAGTGGCTGGCAGAGGGTTCATATGGGCGTCGGTGGCATACCGAGCTAATGGCTCATGTCACACCAGAGTGGACAGAAATGTTGGTTGATTTACAATTTTATGAAAACCACAGTTTAAATAAACACTGTTCGGACTACCAAATCGTTGAATAAGATGTGCCATAAATATCTGTTCTTGGCCCCTTTTTACTCCAGTTTTGTATAAATGATCCGCAATAAAATAAACATTGGCAAAATATTATTGAATTTGTAGATGATACAGTGTTTTAATCAGTGGAAAGAATATCGAAATACATGAGAGATTTGTACCAGAAACTTTAACTAGCATCCGGAACAGGTTTAACAAAATAAACAGATTTCTTATGGAAACAAAAGAGTAGCTCTAAACTTTCACACTTTAAGAAATAGGGATCGACAGGGTATAAACTTATAGTAAAATACAAACCTGTTCAAACAATAAATAACACATTATTTCTTGGAATCTGGTTCAAGGATAATCTAAGATGGAACAACTAGCTGTAAGCACTATTGGACTTAATATCTGAGGTCATCAGTCCCCTAGACTTAGAACTACTTAAACCTAACTAACCTATGGTCATCACACACATCCATGCCCGAAGCAGCATTCGAACCTGCGACCGTAGCGGTCGCGCGGTTCCAGACTGAAGCACCTAAAACAGCTCGGCCACACCGGCCGGCCTTAGATGGAACACAAGAAAATGCCCCATTAAGTTAGGCATTCCACGTTAACTACTGCGAGTCCCCGAAAACTACTATTTCAGAAGATATCTAAGAAAACTGTTTTCCTTTTTTTTCACTCTGTACTGAGACACGGTGTTATATTTTGGGGCAATACTGGATGCAGTGTCAAACTTTTCCAGGTGCAAGAACTAATGTGGAGAGCAACTGACGGAGTTAAAGAGAGGAAGTCCTGCAACATTGTTCAAGACAATTCTCCCCTTTCCGTGCATATAACAGGTTGATTCAGTAGCCTGTACCGATGGCGGTTTCTGCAACCCACAATGTTACATCTGGCCTTCAAAGACCAAGCACAAAATTTTCGTATTCTCTTCCTCGCTATGCGCAAACTATTAGTCCTACAGAAAAAAATGAAGAGGACATTCTTGTAAGAAATTTAATGTTGTTAAATTTTGTACTGGGACACGATTTCGCTAGAGCCTGTAGTTTTCGAGTTATTCTGAAAAACTGCCCAAAAGTGAACTTCAAATGCGCCTCCACTCCCAGACTCAGTACCCCACCGGCCTAGATTTCTAGTATGTTACTCATGGCACTTCCTCTTACCATTTAACAAAAATTTGGGACTGCACGAATTTTTTCCCCTATTCGACCCTGTTTGGTCAGTAATGACTGGTCTTATTACGCCACAGGCTTAGTCGAGCGCTTACAAAACGTAAAATTGACGTCTATGGAAATTTTACCGAACACTTTGGTGAATTTTAACAGCATAAAATAAAAAGTTACAGCGTTGTATTCGTTATACATTCTGAGTATGAAACTACTGTGCTTGAAAGGGTTCAGTTTGAGTCGAGTTGTTAATGCAATTAGTTTTAACGTAACGTTTAGAAAAAGTCTTTTTTGTTCATCACACTCATGGTCACATTTAAATTAATGATGTTAACGAAATAGTCGGCTATGCTGGTGGATTAGTAGCCCAATCAATAGAGACCAAAAAAGGTGGGATATCGCGAATTGTTCGTGCTGGTGGAAATTTTTTTGCAGTGGTCGGAGAGATTGTCATGAACAACATACTAGAAATCCTGACAGGTGGGAGCTGATTTCTTGAGTCGAGGTGTGTCCGAACGTAACTTTTGTATGTTTTTCTTAAATAACTTGAAAATCTTGGCCTCCAGCGAAAACGTATCCCAGTACAAAACTTAACTGCATTAAATTTCCAACAAAAAGCTTCTCTTCATTTTTTCTATGGGCCTAATATTTTGCGCTTAGCGAGCAGGTGAATATGAAAATCTCGTGCATGGGTTTTGAAGGTCAGATATAACACTGCGGGTTGCATAAAACGACATCGGTAGGGGCAGTTGACACACCTTGTATTTATGAAACGGCTTGCTTCTACTACATTTGAAGACTATATAAACTACCTAAATTTCCTTGTAACTAAAAAACTTAACGAGATAAACCTTATAATGACTATAAATTTAAGAGACGTGTTAAGTAAATTAAATGTTTATTGAGGTAGAAGTTATTATTACTTCTGGAGCTTATGTGTACATGAATAATTTATGGAAATTAGCCTCACATGATGTACTAAACTTGTAAACTATTACATATTATGTAATTTTACAATATGTACTCTTAAGATTATCAGAAACATGTATTCATCCATCATATAACTTTTCCCATATCAAATTCAACCTTGTACAATAAAGGAAGAATTTTTTTTATCAAAAACGATGCAGTAAATATTCCAGAATTCGAATAAGAACAGCCATCAACATGAGTAATTTGGAGTCAGATACCATGAGCACAGTGAACTAACTTAAATCACTTGATGTAGGTAAGTCTACTAATTATGTTTATTTCGAAGTATGCTGATGAAATAGCTTTACTTTTAGCAAACATATACAACGGCTCGTTCGTCGTAGGATCCGAACTGAAATAGAAGCAAGCTGCACAAGTCACTCCAATAGACAAGAAAGGAAACTGAATCGTAGATACGGATCAGTCACATCAATCTGCAGTAGTATTTAGACACACATAATGTGTACTTCGGGAAAAAACGATTCATTGACACATAGCCATCTAGGATACAGAAAATATCGTTCTTGTGGAACACAACCGGCTCTTTATTCGCGCACTGTAAGTCCAAGGGGTGTCTTGATATATGAGGACGCACAGAGTTGCAGACACCGGAGACTTGTAGACACAACTGATTCACGGAAGGATGTTGTCCCCTAGGGGATGGGAAAAAACCGGCCAGTTAAAACCAATAAGCGGTATTTTACTTCTGAATAATCAGCATTTTTCGGTATTTTTTGGTCTCGGTTATAACCGGCGTTTTTTATATTTTACTAATAATCGGGTAAAAAACCGAAATATCAATTAGCCATTGCAGCAGTGCTGAAATTTTTAGTTTTTAAATAAACCTCTTTTTAACAAATGAGCACTTTTTACTCGTAAAATATCCATTGCATAAAAATACTGCGTTATCATAGAAAATGGGAAAATCGGTGAGTGCTGTTTTAATAACAATGCCGACAGAAACGGGCAACAACATATCGTAAGAATTGGTGCAGCTTTGCATGGTCTATGAGATGGTACGAGTGTATATGCAGTGTCTATATGGTAGTTTCTCGCAGTCGTCGTCGGACATGATTGTATTACAGACTGGCATCATACCTGATCAGGATGTATTTTCGCAAGTGCAGTGTCGATGATGTACAATGCTGCACTTGCTTCAAAAGTTTAGAAACGGCAGGAGCCAGAACAAATTGCGACATCATATAGGAGAAGACTTAAAACATAACAGTTGATTCATTGTTTACTATAAACATAGAAAGTAGCTGATATGCTGCCTATGTCTACATAATATGCTTTTATCTACTTATAGCCCTTGAGAAATTACATATTAACACAAAAAATAGAGTTCTTCAACCTCAGTTTTCACTTTTTATCACCGACTATTCGTAATATCACATGAATTTTGAGCAGAGTTTCAAAAAATTTGAATCAATAGAACAACAATGGTGATTTTTTTTGTAGTATTCAATCACTTGGCACTTTTGGAGAAAAGCAGAGAACTGTGCACGGAGTAAGTTTTCATTTATTTGCGTATTAAATTTAATATTCTGATTCTATATATCATGAAACCAGGTAGGCAATTTTTTTAATCTTTCTTTGATTTCTACGGTTTTACTGCATATAAGTTAATAGGAATAAAAACCCGAAAATCACTTATTTCAGAAACCGGTTATTTTGATCAGTTTTAACAGTCAGGTTAAACTGGCAACGATATAACCGAAAACCGATTGTTTCAGCGATAACCGCCATCCGTACAGTGTGCCCTACCCCGCCACTCAGCCTCTGGACTACAACAGTTGTTACTCGTGGGAATTTTTCTAAAATGTCTCTCTTATCTATCATGTTAGGTAAGTCGATTGATTGTAAAATGTAAACTTTCACGGCCGGAAAAGTCACAATTAATAAAATGTACCGGGCTATTATGCCGTGGTAGAATGGATTTCACTTTAAAACTCGACGTTTCCTCCCCATCTGCAGAGGACATTTTCAGTGGGACTCGTAGCTTTGTTGAATGTGCGCTTCACACCCTGGCTCCCTACTGACTACAGAAAAATTCCGATTCCGCGTAGTGGCGTGACGTCGCATGTTTTGAAAACGCTAGCCCAACTGGCAGTTGTCGACTGCCGTCATCTGCTGTTGCTATCACCCCATGGTCGAAGACTGGTACACATCCTGTTAAGCACTGAAATCTAAATGTCATTCAGTTTCATGTCCTCCTCCCTCCTATTAAAATTTCTGGGGTGTTTTGCTATCTCTATGGCCTCTCTTTATAGTCTTTCGTGGTATCCGCTTGTGGCTGTCAGTACTTGAGTCCTATCAAAATCAATGTGGTGGTCTCCTGGCTGTAAAGCATGTTCCGGAGCAGCTGATCTATCAGTCTCCCCTCTCCCGCAATCGTCCTTGTGCTCTTCGAGTCGTTTTTTGACAGTTCTTTTTGTAGTACCCTCGTACACCTCCCCACAGCTACACGGAAGTATATAAATTCCTGCTTTTTCCAGTTGTTGGCGAGTATTCTTGGCCGATTTTAGGTGATCTTATATCTTCCGTGTAGGTGTGTAGATTAACGCAATGTTCAGCTTTTTCAGGATTTTTCCTGTGAGGTTAGTCACATCCTTAATGAATGGCAGGAAAACTTTAAATGTTACTGGCGCTTGAGTGTCGCTATAATTTCTATGTGGTGGTCTTGACGCTCTTTTCACCTCAGTGAACGAATAACCATTCTTGAGCAATGCAGTAGGGAGATGTTTTAATTCTGCATGAAGCAGTTCTGGGTTTCCTTGCTCTATCTGCAAACGTTTTGTGATGCCTCCTGGTACAGGTAACGGTCTGTGTAGGTGGGGTTTCTGTAAAAAGTGTGGCCCAAGCTACCATCTTCTTTCTTGAAAACTAGCACATCAAGAAAATTTAATCTCCCGCCTGCCTCCTCGTCCTTGGTACTCTGAATCTTCGGACTGATCCCATGCAGATGTTTGTGAAAACGATCCAGTTCCTTCCTGTCACGCCGCCACAGAACGAAGGTATCACCTACGTAACGGAATTAGATATTCGGTTTCGTGTTCGCAGTTTCCAGTGCCTGCTCCTCGAAGTTTCCCATAAAGAAGTTCGCTATAAACGGGCTTAACGAGGATCCCCATAGCGACACCATCCGTCTGTTCATAAAACTCTTCGTTCCATTTGAAGTAGGTTGTTGTGGAGCAATATTAAAATAGTTCTGCAACATCAGGAGGAAAAATTATGAAGTCGCATCATTATCACCACGAAATTGTTACCAAAAATGACATGGTTCTGTTTAACATGAAAAAGGTAAACTGTTAAAATAATAGTCCACGTGTTCCAGTCCTCAAAGAAGCAGAAAGATTTGCTTGGAGTTGGAAAATACCTGATATAGCAGGAAAATAATCTGTGTATGTTTTCATCCTACACATTTGAAACAAAACAAAAACCATTTCCTCAAATTGAATTTATTATCTTAATACAAAATTCTTAGGTAGCGCAAGTCCAAGCAATAGCAACTTTACCTTTTCCGTCCAAAAAGTTGCGAGTTTCATTTTGTTTCTGGTGTATAAGTGATGTCAGTTCAGTACAGTAACTATGGAGGCAGCTTGAACTAGCAAATGTAAACGACAGCTTCGCATTCGATCAGGCACTTGTGGACAGGCAGTGTTAAGTAGTGGGCGTGCGGCCGCAGTGTGTCAATGTCGTTGTGTCACAGATCACAGCGGAGCAACATCTCTGACAAAGTGTTCAAGGCATTCACCAGATCCAGATTGTTTTGAAGAAGAGAAAAGTGTGTACAAATTTTGTACCGCACACTGTGACTCCCGCGTGAGCGTCTGCCCCTAGTTGATTGAAGTGCAAAACGTGGACGGTTATATTCTGGAAACAGTCGTCACGGGTGATGAGACTAGATGTTATCAATACGAGCTTACAACAAAACGTCAGAGTGCTGGAATTCACATCAACGGTCAACGATATGACGACATTTTCGCATTCAGTACGAAGTGACGTGTGAGTTGAAACTGAGTTAAAGTACTTTTCTTACAGACTTATGTGTTTGTATAAATGTTCTGTGCATTGTATTCAAGCTGGAGAAGCTATGTAGAACACCTGAAGCACTGAAGCTACCATCTTTACTTTTATTTGTTTTTTATTAATCTAGTGACGAAATTTTTTTCTACTGGCGGGATATTTAGCACTTCGAAATGTGGGTAATAAATGATTTTGTGAGCCATTCTCTCATTTTAAATATTAAAAACACAGTTTTAGTTTGTCGAATTAAATGACAACAATATTCCACATTGTAGCTGTGGAAAACTGCTTTTACTTGAAACAGTTCATCATATCGGTACAATAATTCATTGTATTTGTACAATAACTGGTAGTCAGTAAAGGAGACGTCAGTCTCACGAAATGATGACAAACGATTAATCAACCTGGACACCCAGCTGTAACAATACTTAACCACTTGATGATCAAAATCTAAATCTCAGTGTATTTATGGCTTTCATTCCAATTTTGTTCCATTTGCATATTACTCTACACTGGCACTGAGTTTCATTCGATACGAAGTTACAAGACATAAAATATTGTTTCCTTAATTTAATTAAATGAGAAAATCATTGCGTGACAGGTACAAATCCTTTACCTGTTTTATGACAATTATGTTGCTTACGTATGCTGATATTACAACAGTATACCTTCTTACTGGCAGAAATTTCTATTACTCTTAACCCATTTACAACTGCAATTTCTTCTCCAAGTGCCATGTTTTATTTTCTCTATTCTGTCCCGTGACATCAATAACAGTTTTTCATAAGCCGCAAGAGACATCAAATGTCATTAAGCAAGTGGACATGGAGTATATTGTCCTTATTTCTCATCCAGTCACAAAACCATTATTTTCTTTCCATTCTTTGACAGTCACAGTTAATAAAAATAACAACAAATGTGTAATCCTCCTTCGACATGTTGGCTTCTTGAAATCGCGTTGTCAAGTGACAATATTGAAAATTCCTACAAACTTATTCATATGACTTACAGATTTAGTCTTGGTGTCTTCTTGAAGGAAACAGATCTAGTTTTGACTCATGTGGTTCGATAGTACAACATCGCCGTAGCACAAGAGGTAGCGGCAGTTTCAGCAACGATGGCTGCCTTTACCAGTATTGAGCGTGCTTGCTCTGTGTTTTGGTTTCAAGAGCCAGTTTATGACAACTGTACAACGTAATTTTCGTATAGAATGTAGTAAAGATCCTCCCAGAGGCCTACGATTTTTGAGTGACACAAGTGTTTTATTGAAAATGGATGTTCAGATGACCTAACAAATGCTCAGGTTGTCACCCTGCGTCTGGCAACGTCGTAGAGCAGGAGTGTACGGACTTGCTAGTAGTGCACACTATGACAACGTAAGGGCCACAAGCAACATTTTCAAAAATATGTATATGTAAGTAGCTCGTGTCATTTTCTTCACAAATATTTATTTGATTCAACAAATATACTTACAACAACATGTTCTCTAAAGGACTAAGTTGTACAAGGGCCCACCCTCTGCTTTCTGACAGGGAATGAAAAATAAGTAAAAATAAAATATACAACAAGAGGGAACAGTGAGGTGTGTGCTGCCATGCCCTGTGCATCCTGTCATAGAGCAAGCTTTTTTTGAATCATCCTATAAAATCAACCCGACATGCTTCTTGTGAGCTGGGCATCCCACATTTGATTCTTTGGCATGTGTTAAGAAAACAGTTACATCTCAAATCATACAACTTTGCAGTGGTGCAAGAACGAAAAGGCAGTGATAGGATTACTCATAAGGACTTATGTGATAAAATGTTACGTGGGTTGTATGAAGATGATAATTTCTTTGGAACGATTATCTTAAGTGGTGAGTCGACTTTTCACTTAAGTGGTAAAGTTAATAAATAGAATTGTAGACTATGGCGCAGTGAAAAGCCATGAACATCCTTTGACCATGAACGTGAAATCCCAAAACTGAATGTGTTTAGTGGACTGAGCAAGAGCAAAGTTCACAGACTTTTTTTTTTTTACAAGAGAAAACTTTCAATGGCGTAATACAATTACGTATGCTGGAAAACTTTTTAATCTGTCAGATTTACGTTTATGACTAACAAAACACCATACATTTAGAAAGATGGCACACTACCAAACTATCTCTCCATCCGAGATTTCCTAAATTGCCACTTTCCAGGAAAGTAGATAGGTCTAGATAAGCAAATTGCATGGCCCCCATGGTCACTGGAGCTAACACTTCTCGACTTTTTCTTTTGGGGACTCATCAAGGGTATTGGGTTTGTTCCACCCTCACCATCTCCAATACCAGAGGTCAGAGCTAGAATCTACATCATAGCTGAACAAGTCACACCTGAGAAGCTGCAGCGACTTTGTCAAGAAATTGACTTCAGATGGGATGTGTGCTGCATAACCAATGGAAATCATACTGAACCTAATAAGTTTAAGGTAAAAACCTTGATGTCTTCTGCTATCAAATGACGCCAGAACCACGTTTCTAAGTAAATGAATAAATCAATATGAGTTATCAAGTTTTAAAGTCGCTTTTGACACACTCGTTAGTACTGGACCGACAATATAAAATTATTAGTAAATAACTAACGCGTGGAGGCCTGTAATACGAGGGATATTCGAAAAATAAAGTTTAACCGGTAGCAAAATGGAGACGACAGTGAAAATCCGATAAAGCTTTGGACAGATGTGTTGGGCAGTGTCTCTAGTATGCCGGTCAATCGTGCCACATCGCTCTTACCAGTTATGAGCGCACAGTGAGAACGTAAAGACGCGTAGCAGAGTAGTGTCTCCCACCAAGTATGAGTGAACATTGTGAGGTTTCGCCTGATTTCATTCAATCCCACATAATGTACCTGTCAAGAAATTTCCTTCTTTATGACAATTCCAGCTGCATACTGCAGGAGCAATGAGGATGCACCCGTAGCGTTTTCGATGGGAAGTGTTTGATCACCAAACATACAGCCCCAACTTGGCTCCCTCTGTTGGTAATCTCTGCTCATATGAACCGCTAGCTATGAAGACAACATTTTGGAACATTTAACGAATTACAGACCAGCATAGAGAAGTGATGAAACCACAGGCGGCTTCCTTCTATGACAAGGTTATTGGAGAGTTGGTACAATACTACAACAGATATCTAAGTCGGAGTGGCGACTATGGAGAGAAGTAGCTGGAAGTAGCAGGACAAAGAGAGAATGAGCACATATTGTTAGTGCGGGTTGCGCTAAGGGACAAACCTATTGCTCTTCTTTGATTGACAGGTCATTAACCTATTGTTCTCCTTTGATTGACAGGTCCTTAACCTATTGTTTTGCTAAAAGGATCCTTCGTTTTGATTGACAGGTGTCAAACCTATTGTTCTACTAAAACGATCCTTCCTTTTGATTGAAAGGTACTTAACCTATTGTTCCCCCACCCCACTTACCCCCCACCTCAAACCAACCCCCTCCACCTCGCTGCTACAGGTACACTGTCAGGTCTGAGTTATTAAAATAGCAACCCCCTTGCTCTTATCAGTTTTATTGTCTACTTAATTAAACTGATCTCTCCTCTAGTAACTCTGCCCCACCATCACCCACCCCCTCCCTCTGCCTCTCCCCTCCTTTACCAGGAAATTTGTGGCTCTGCAGTGGAGAGGAAGGATCTCATGAAGGGAACTTCAAGGGTATTTTGTTTACTTATAAAAAAATCAGTTTACAGGGGTTGTATTTCTCTTTCTCATCATTCTCTGCTGTTTGGAAAGATGCACATCTTGTGAGAAGTAATTAAAATGATCTCTCTTTTTTTATTCCGATTGTACAAGGAATACTCTCATGAAATACACTTCACACGTAATTACACACTTAAAAGTCTTTCAATAATGAAGTACACACCACCCCCATCCCCCTGTCCACTGGACCGCACAGAACACCACTGCACATGCCCTCAGGAGTTGTGGTGCACCGGCGGCCCCCGTAAAGTGACAACACGGCTGTCAGCTGCCAAGCCACCCACAGGTGGCTGTTCGGATCCCGCAAGCACGAGGCAGCAGCATCCCTTTCATGTTTGACACCTGAGAAATTCCTGTCGAAATACGTGTTCACCTAGGCACCATTGTTGACATGATGATGCACAGCTGAGAGAGATGTTTGCATAGCGGATTACCCTCAGCGAGATGTTTGCATAGCGGCTCGCCCTGGCAGGCACAGCTAAAATGTTGTCAGTGTTACACTGATGTCACACGTCTAAGTAAATACTCAAGTCTTCCACACAGAAATCTTAAAGTGTGGCAGAAATAGTTTACGGTCGCTTTTGTAGGAGCAACCCCCGATAAAGCACCCTGCAGCACTGTTACCAATATAATCTGCAACCAACAAGAGAGATAATTTTAATTACTTCTCACAAGATGTGCATCTTTCCAAACAGCAGAGAATGATGAGAAAGAGAAATCCAACCCCTGTAAACTGATTTTTTTAATAAATAAACAATATACCCTTGAAGTTCCCTTCACCTTGTCTGCATGGAAATTTTGGTCCTAAGCGGACCTGTCCATGAAAATAGCCCAGAATAACACCGACTGCATTCTTCCTCGTGATCCTAATGGGACATCCCATCCATTACTTACAAGTCCCTTTTCAGAAGTGGTAAAGTGACACAGAAATAGTTAACCATCGCTGTGTCAGGAGCTTTCGTCATATCTCATGGATTGTCTGAATGGAAATTCTTGCCCTAACAGGACCTGCTTAGGAAAATAGCTCAGAATAACACCTAATGCGTTATTCCTGATGGTCCTAACGAGACATCACGTGTTCCCCTCCTGAAAATCGTGACGTCTCAGAAACAGTAAACGTGCTCACCGCTAAAAGAACTCATTGTGTCTTGACCAGCCCACCCTGCAGCACTGTTACCAATATAATCTGCAACCAACAAGTGATAGATCACTACATTTCACGTCTTGTGAGTGAATGAATGAAACTTGCTGAGTCCTCGCCCATCCAAGTGCACAAGCTTTCTCCAGATGTGCCCAAGTCGAGGAGCTTAGCACTCCTTATCAGTGTATAGTAACAGATTTCAAAGTGTTGTGATGTAATAGCAGACGGTTAAGAAGAACAAGAAACAGTTGATTTTTTATGCATGCTGGAGCTCCAGACAGATGGAGTTCGAAACATTTTACGTAAATCAACTACGCTATCAATTTGTTCTACTATCTGGGCTAAGTACCAAGAGGGTATTGGTAAGAGAGAACATAAACAAATCCACTCCAAAGGCTACACGGTTCTGCACTTAAAACAGGCTACAATGTTAGAGTGGTTGAGTTTCTGACCTATCAGTCATGTGGAATCAAGCGCTGTTAATATTCTAATGTAAGAAATATATTTACATCACATACATACATCCTTCTTGCAGGTTTCTCTATGATAAACTATGGTAACAAACTGTAAAACGAAAAAACTGCTTCCTTAAAATACTAGCACTGTGTGATGCATGCACAATATAGCTTTCAGAGATGTATAGCTTTTGGCGCTGACCTTACACATCGTACAGTGTTGGCAGAGCTACAACAACATGTTCCCTTTACCACCAAATGGTCAAAACACAGTTCTGTCGCACTAACTCAGGTCACTCTGTTTCGGCATGGGTTGCAGAAGGTGGTCGATACAGCTCTCTCAGACTTCTACTCAGTTCCAACATAAATTGCAATGATCACATGCGCAAAGCTGCAGAAATGGGAGCTGTTTCAACAGGCATAGGGACTATCTTAAATTTTACTGTAGCAGATAGGTTCAAAAAATGTGATTCGTTTCGAGATATGAGGGTGCCAGAAATATGATTCACTAGTGGCTGTAATATTTAAAGGACTTCTCCATCGGATGCAGTGCAGGTATGTGGTTGAATGGAAAGACTTGTTTCCAAATCATAGACATCATTTCTACCGAAAGCGTAGCGCTAGAGATCTGAAAAGCTAGTGTACATTTCTTACGACCACAATCAGCACACAATCTATTGTTTGTGATCCTTCTCAATCAACTATCACCAATAACCCAGTCGATATGTCACCGAACCTCTGACGTGGCATTGAGACAGAATGTGTTGCGAATACTGGAGAAATATCTAGTGGCAGCATAAGGGATTTTTAAATATCGGTTTCATACCACATTTCTCAGTCGAATAACTTTCTAAATTCGGTAATTTTATCGCGAGGTTGCAACGTCGGTGACGTGTAACTGCACTGCTGGTCTGATAATATACACTACTACAATCACTGTCTATATTCAGTATCACAGTATTTATGTGGGAAAACCACTTTATTCGAAGGTAATGCCATACCTCCATTTATAAAGCCAGTATAGTTTTTAACATGGATACTTATGTGCATCTGTAGAACCAAGACCGCTTGTGATAGTAATATGGTCATGTTTCTTAACATCTGACGGTTTGTAAGACGATTACGTTTCTCTTTCTAAGACACAGTGATACCACTAACCAGAAAAACTTATGAGACATGTCCACCCATTGCAGATTTTTGGTCAGTATTATTTCGTATCGCCAGCAATCAATTATTGGCGGAGTATTACACTTAGTAGAATGGGATGCGTGTGTGTGTGTGTGTGTGTGTGTTCCGACATAGGCAAAGGGAATGACTATGTTCAGTCATAAAGAAAGTATGGATTTGATGTGGAATACTGTGACAGCAAATGGGAAAGTATGTCAAGTCATAAGAATGGTACAGATATTTCTACACTCCTGGAAATGGAAAAAAGAACACATTGACACCGGTGTGTCAGACCCACCATACTTGATCCGGACACTGCGAGAGGGCTGTACAAGCAATGATCACACGCACGGCACAGCGGACACACCAGGAACCGCGGTGTTGGCCGTCGAATGGCGCTAGCTGCGTAGCATTTGTGCACCGCCGCCGTCAGTGTCAGCCAGTTTGCCGTGGCATACGGAGCTCCATCGCAGTCTTTAACACTGGCAGCATGCCGCGACAGCCTGGACGTGAACCACATGTGCAGTTGACAGACTTTGAGCGAGGGCGTATAGTAGGCATGTGGGAGGCCGGGTGGACGTACCGCCGAATTGCTCAACACGTGGGGCGTGAGGTCTCCACAGTACATCGATGTTGTCGCCAGTGGTCGGCGGAAGGCGCACGTGCCCGTCGACCTGGGACCGGACCGCAGCGACGCACTGATGCACGCCAAGACCGTAGGATCCTACGCAGTGCCGTAGGGGACCGCACCGCCACTTCCCAGCAAATTAGGGACACTGTTGCTCCTGGGGTATCGGCGAGGACCATTCGCAACCGTCTCCATGAAGCTGGGCTACGGTCCCGCACACCGTTAGGCCGTCTTCCGCTCACGCCCCAACATCGTGTAGCCCGCCTCCAGTGGTGTCGCGACAGGCGTGAATGGAGGGAGGAATGGAGACGTGTCGTCTTCAGCGATGAGAGTCGCTTCTGCCTTGGTGCCAATGATGGTCGTATGCGTGTTTGGCGCCGTGCAGGTGAGCGCCACAATCAGGACTGCATACGACCGAGGCACACAGGGCCAACATCCGGCATCATGGTGTGGGGAGCGATCTCCTACACTGGCCGTACACCTCTGGTGATCGTCGAGGGGACACTGAATAGTGCACGGTACATCCAAACCGTCATCGAACCCATCGTTCTACCATTCCTAGACCGGCAAGGGAACTTGCTGTTCCAACAGGACAATGCACGTCCGCATGTATCCCGCGCCACCCAACGTGCTCTAGAAGGTGTAAGTCAACTACCCTGGCCAGCAAGATCTCCGGATCTGTCCCCCATTGAGCATGTTTGGGACTGGATGAAGCGTCGTCTCACGCGGTCTGCACGTCCAGCACGAACGCTGGTCCAACTGAGGCGCCAGGTGGAAATGGCATGGCAAGCCGTTCCACAGGACTACATCCAGCATCTCTACGATCGTCTCCATGGGAGAATAGCAGCCTGCATTGCTGCGAAAGGTGGATATACACTGTACTAGTGCCGACATTGTGCATGCTCTGTTGCCTGTGTCTATGTGCCTGTGGTTTTGTCAGTGTGATCATGTGATGTATCTGACCCCAGGAATGTGTCAATAAAGTTTCCCCTTCCTGGGACAATGAATTCACGGTTATCTTATTTCAATTTCCAGGAGTGTATTTCCAGGGCCACAGCCATCATCCAGGTGTATTTCCGATACTTCGCTCGTTGTTGAATGTCATCCAATTGAGACTGCGATCGCAATATTTAATTGTAAGTGCAGTAATAGAATATATACGTGGCAAGTTTCCTAGGATGATTCTGTCTGCATCGGTGGCCTGTGGCGGGAATGATTCATGTTTCTGGCTAGTGGTAGGAGCTATCCAAATGGAGAGGTCTGTTGGGATGCATGAACGTAGCTGACTTAACTGTGTCGTCCTCTAGATGGCCGAATAGAGAACTAACACTTACTATGTGTTGGATAGGTTTTGTGATTGCGTGTAAATTCAGGAAGACTCATTATGGACGTGTGTTTGTGCTGGACCATTATTCCCTCCCATGTAAATTGTCCGGTTGACTGCTTCTACACATTTTGCACCTTTATTTATTTGAGAGAACATCGATTGTGGTGTATGAATCTAGCAGGTGAAAGATGGGCAGAATACACAATTGCAGATTGTCTAAACATGAGAAACACCTTAGCTGACTTTGTAAATTATAGGGATGATTTGGAATCTGTTACATCACCGACATCTGTATTCGAGAGTGGAAGTATCAGTTTCCTCTATTTTTTTGAGTTTTCACGCAGAGGTCTTCACAGACAGGATTCATTTCCAGCTACTCAAGGGTTACAGCACACTCCATCTTGCTAAAGTTTTGGGTTCCTAGAGAAATAATTTCTAGTATATATATCTTCAGAATTATGTTGAGTGAGCGATACTACTGATATGCAAGCGATATTGCTGTGTGATTGATATCGAGATATTGTCGCAAAACATGTGAAAATACATGTTTTCTTGTAATCTCAGAGTCTGGAGATGGGTGTAGAAAGAAAGCAAGCAAGCAAGCAAATAGGTCGGGGCCAGAAACAGTGACGCCTTTGTACTGAGGGGAACTGACCCAGCCTTTGTACAACAGTCTTTGAGGTATATGTGTGAGTGTCATAAAGAGAATGAAAGATTTTTTTTAATGTGCTGTAAAGAGGAGACATATCCAGAACATTGCTCGGTGTCAGACTGTGGCAGGGCAAGTGTATTGATAGCAGTCCAATTGCTACCACTGAAGTCCTCCTGGGGTGTGGGGGTGTCGTCTATGGCCAGATGGATTCTCTCTGGCTGAAATGCTCCTCCGCAGCAGCAGTCATGGGCCACGTTTACAGCAGCAGTTTCCTCCGTCAGAGCTGTACACCAGCACGGTGAGTATATTGGATGTATTTGATGATCTGTAGAATACTTTTGTGGGACAGGAGGGCGGTGGGCAGTGCATGCTTCACGACAGAAAGATTTTTAATTGTGTAATTACGTGTGATGTGTGTTTCATGACGGTATTCCTTGCACGATCGAATTAGAAAAACGGCCAATAGATTTAAATACTTCTTACAAGACATACATCTTTCCAAGCAGCATAGAATGAGCATCAAGAGAAATCCAACCCGCACAAACTTAATTTTTTATAAATAAACAATATACCTTTGAATTTCCCTCTGTGAGGTCCTTCTTCTCCATTGCAGAGCCACCAGTTTCCAGGTAGAGGAGGGGAGGGGTAGAGGGAAGGGGATGGGTGATGGGGTGTGTAAGGTGTCAGGCAAATCCAATACCTTCCATGCAAACCCTGACATGATAAGCAAATCCAGTAGTATGTCACATAGCATCGAATATATCGTGACATTAAATTAACCAAGGTAATACGAGTAACGAGTGAGCAAATGGAATACCACAGACTAACACAAGAATGCCTAAATGCATGTCATACCTTCCTACCGTGAGACCGATGCAGTTCCGAGGGGAGAAACGAGAACAGAAGCCGAGAGCAGAACCGTGTTAAGCTAGAAGGCCCTACGATAAGGGACGGACTGGACACCCACGTCGGCAGCCTACCTCTAAGACTACCACCCACACGTTTTAGCGTGAGACTTTTTCGCGTCTCTGTTACGTCAAGGACCACCCCCCAGCCCATGTTAAAAGCTAGAGCCCTCCAGAAAAACAGTATAGATCTTACGATAACACAAAAAGGGCCACTACCACCCGCAAGTTTTAGCGTGAGCCTTTTTGCGTGTCTGTTACATTAGGACAACTCCCCAGCCCATGTTAAAAGATAGAGCCCTCCAGAAGAACAGTATAGATCTTACGATAACGCTAAAAGGGCCACTACCACCCGTAAGTTTTAGCGTGAGCCTTTTTGCGTGTCTGTTACATTAGGACCACTCCCCAGCCCATGTTAAAAGATAGAGCCCTCCAGAAGAACAGTATAGATCTTACGATAACGCTAAAAGGACCACACCAGCTGCAAGTTTTAGCGTGAGACTTTTTCCCGTCTCTGTTACGTTGCAAACTTTAAAAACATTACCCCACCACGAAAAGTATAACGTTTCTCATTGGATAGACAGAATTGTTGTAGGCGGAGCTTAAGGTTAACATTGAGACCCTGATTGGTCAGATGAAAACACAGCCAGATAGTTTTTTTTTAAACCAACTTCGGTAAATTGTAGTAAGGAGAAGTTAAAAGAGTTGCTTCCGAGATGGCGAGGTGAGCGGAGCTGTGCTGCCCGCCGCTGCCCTGACGCTGGCTAAACACCGACAAGGTAATGAACGCACGCGATACCGCAGTTTTGAGCGCATAAGGCTTCACTCAGAACTGCAGAAGTCTCATCTGTTACACCCCCTTTTTGCGTAATACTAGTGTCGATCGTTAATTAAAACTCATGGTGTTCACATTTGCTACTTGAAGAACAGATCTGAAACGCGATGTTTTTTCTTTTATATAGTTATTGAGAAGCCACATCAGCCACTGTAATTTACGTCAAGTTAGATAAGTAATTAAAGGTAATTGAGGGTCACTGTAGACCATTTTGATAGTTTTCTCTTTTGTGAAACTTAAATTAAACCTAGATTATAGATGTGATATGACATAGGTCATCCTTCGATCCATTGTAGAACTTGGAAACCCATTCAGGGAATATTCGTTCACATTTTTGTTGAACGCAGTTGGTTTTTACCATCCTGTATTAAAACATTTCCTTTTATCAATAGTGCAATTTATAAACGATGTTTAGTAGAGTAAAATTTTCAATGGTAAACGTAACTGCTTTTTCGACGTTATTTTACCAGCTAACTAAAAATAGGAAAGCATTGAACCCCTTCCACTAAATTTAGTTAGTATTAAGATTCTTTTACAGGGAGTGCAGTGGAACTGACGCTGAGATCATTAAGTATTTGGTTATATCATCGCTAGTCTCACTGAACTCTTCTGAATTCTACATGTCATGTGTGGTCTGGCGTCTCCTTATCAGCAACAGGTCCCAGGTTCAAACTAGTTAATTCCTTAAAAAACACGCTCAGAGCATCGTTGCACGAAAGTGGTAGGGAGACACGATATAGAACAAACAGACACCACCATGAATGTTTAGAGGTGGCAGAGTTACTAGAGTAGAGGGGTTAATTAATTGATCAATTTAATTAAGTAGTCAGTCAAACTGATAAAAGTGAGAGGGGCCTATTCAAATAACTCAGACCTGACAGCGAGGGGGAGGGGATGGGTTGGAGGTTTCCTGAGGGTTGGGAGGGAGCAGGGTGTGGGAACAATTGGTTAAGTACCTGTCAATGAAAAGGAAGGATTGTTTTAACAGAACAATAGGTTAAGGACCTGTCAACCGAAGGAAAACAATAGCTTAACGACCTGCCAATCCAAGGAGAACAACAGGTTTGTGCCTGAGTGCATACCTGCCCCTGATGTAGACAACCCACACTAACAGAGTGTGATCGGTCTCTCTTTGTCTCACTACTGCTGGAAGTTGTAGCAAATTGTTGCAAATAAAACAGTTTTGAATTTCGCTGTGATTTCGATTTTACGACCGATCGGACCTTATATTGGATTCGTTGGGAAAGATGTAAACATGACAGCTTGAAGGTGGAGATTCTTGGATACCATCAGCTCGAGAAAGGTCTACCCTTGTCCCGAGGGATCTTTACCGAAATTACCTGGTAAAGGTGGTGTCCACAAATTTCTTGCTGTCTGCGTATCTCCGTGTTTACATTTTGGCAGTATTCCATTGAAGATATCCAGAAGGCTTTTGACACCATTCTCACAAGTGGTTTCTAATCAAATTGCGTACCTATGGAATATTGTCTCTGTTGCATTACTGGTTTGTATTTTCCTGCTCGAATGGCCACAGTTCGTAGTAATTGATGGGAAGCCATTGAGTACAACAGAGTTAGTATCTGGGGTTCCCCAATGAAGTGTTACAACCCTTTTGCTGTTCCTTATCTACATAAACTATTTAGGTGACATTCTAAGCAACTCGCTTAGATTGTTTGCAGATGATGCTGTTGTTGACCATCTAATAAGTTCAGCAGTAGTCAAAAAAGAATTGTAAAATGATTTAGGCAAGACATCTACATGATGTCGATTCAACTAAACAAATACCTCGAGAATCTAATTAACAGTTTAAATTGTATGATGCATTGGAAATGTAATGGGGAAGGTGAACCAAAGATAACATTTTATTGGCCGAAAACATAGAAGATGAAACAAATCCTCCAAAGACACTACCTTCGCTACTCTTGTCTATCCTCTTCTGGAGTATTGCTACATGGAACGCGATCCTTACCAGATAGGACTGATGGAAAACGCTTAAAAAGTTCAAAGAAGAGCAACTCGTGAATTATCGCGAAGTAGAGGAGAGAGTGTCACAGATATAATACACGAGTTGCTGGGACAATAATCAAAACCAGTTGCGAAGAGATATTTTCACGAATTTTCAGTCCTTAACCTTTCCGTCTGAAAGCGGAAATGTTTATTTTTTCCACGTACTATTCGAGATTGGAACGACCAAGAAATAGACCGAGAGTAGTTCTATCAAAGCTCTGCCCCGCACTTACGTGTGAATTGCAGTGAACTCATGTCTTGGTAGGTGTATTCCTTCAGCATCGTTTGATTTATTCAGGTATATCATACTCCGCCAGCTACGTAACGGTGTGTGGTGGAGGTATTCCGGTACCATAAATTGATTCCCCCCCCCCCCCCCCCTCTACCCATCACCCTGTTCCACTCCCGAATGGCGCGTGGGAACAATGATTGTCGGTAAGCCTCTGTATTAGCAGTAATTTCTCGAATTTTCTCAGATATATATGGGAAGAAATAATATGTTTTCCTACTCCTCCAGGAAAGGGCTCTCTCGAAATTTCAATAGTAAGGTTCTCCGCAATGCACATTGTCTCTCTTTTAACGTCTGCCATTGGAATTTGTTGTGCGTCTTGGCAACGCTGTCACGCCGACTAAACAAACCCGTCAAGAAATGTGTCGCTCTTCGTTGGATCGTCTCTCTCTCTCTCTCTCTCTCTCTCTCTCTCTCTCTCTCTCTCTCTCTCTCTTATATGTGTCCTGTCCGGTAAGGGTCCCAGATTGATAAATAATACTCAAGAATTTGTCGAACAAGCGCCTTGTAAGCCATTTCCTTCGTCGATGAGTTACATTTCGTTAAGATTCTTCCTATGAAGCTCAGTCCAGCGCCTGGTTTTTGTACTATTTGTTCTATGTTGTCATTCCACTTAAGGTCGCTCTGGATGGTTACTCCTAGATAGTTTACGGTAGTTAGTGTTTCCAGCTGTTTGCCATCAGTAGTGTAGTGCATTTCTTTTCCTATGTATGCGTAATATATTTTCAGGGTAAACTGCCAGACCCTGCACCACTAATTAGTCCACCGCAGGTCATTCTGCAAATCAATACTGTCTTCTGGCGTTGCTACTTTATTATTGACAAACGTACAATCTGCGAATAGTCTTAAATAACTTTTGACGCTTTCCACTAGAGCATTTGTGTACACTGTAATGAGTGACATTCGCATCACACTTTCCTGGTGTACCTCGGAAAATACGTTTACATCTGCCGATTTTGTTGCGTTAAGAGCGACGTATTGTGTTCTGTCTGCAAGGTAGTCTCGAATCCAGTCGCAGATCTGGTCCGATACTTGATAAGCACGAAATTTTTTCTCTTAACGTCCGTGTGGGACGGTGTCAAATGCCTTCCTGAAGTCAAGCAACGCGGCATCTACCTGAGCGCCGTTGTCTACAGTGCTATAGACGTCATTGAGAAACAAACGAAGCCCAGTTTCGCAAGATCTCTGCTAACGGAATCCATGCAGATTTTTGCGAAGGAGGTTTACGTTCTCCAAAAAAGTCATAGTTCCTGAACATAAAACATATTCCATAATTCTACAACAGATTGACGTCAACGATGTAGGCCTAGATATCTGCTAGAAGTTCTCGAAAACGGGAATGACCTGCCTTTTTTTACCAGTCGCTTCGTAATCTTTGTTGCTCTAGCGATCTAGGATAAACTGCTGCTAGAAGCGGAGCGAGTTCTTTCGCATAATGTCTGTAGACTCCTATAAGTATCTCATCTGGTCCTGATGTCTTTCCACTACTAAGCGATTGTAGTTGACTTTCTATTCCGCAATCGGTTATCTCAGTAGCTGCTATTTCAACGTTCGTACGATGATTAAAAGGAGGAACCCTGTTTCGATCTTCCGAGGTGAAACAATTTCGGAAGACCAAATTGAATATTTCAGCATTCTCTCTGTTAACTGGTTTACTTTTGTAGATGCTCATCACACAACCTGTTTTCAAGACACTATCCATTCCGTTCAACTGCCCTTGTAAGGCCCTTTCCGTCTGACGGGATTCTAAATCTACATCTACATCTACGTGATTACTCTCCTATTCACAATAAAGTCCCTGGCAGAGGGTTCAGTGAACCACCTTCAAGCTGTCTCTCTACCGTTCCACTTTCGAACGGCGCGCGGGAAAAACTAGCACTTAAATTTTTTCTGTGTGAGCCCTGATTTCTCTTATATTTTCGTGATGATCATTTCCCCCTATGTAGGTGGGTACCAATAGAATGTTTTCGCAATCGGAGGAGAAAAGTGATGATTGAAATTCCCGTCGCAACGAAAGACACCTTTTTTTAAATGATTGCCAATCCAATTCACGTATCATGTCTGTGGCACTATCTCCCCTACTTCGCTCTGATACAAAACGAGCTGCTCTTCTTTGTACTATTTCGATGTCATCCGTCAGTCCGATCTGATGTGGATCCCACACCGCGCAGCAATACTCCAGAATAGGGCGGACAAGTGTGGTGTAAGCAATCTCTTTAGTAGACCTGTTGCGCCTACTAAGTGTTCTGCCAATGAATCGCAGTCTTTGGTTGGCTCTACCTACAACATTATAGATGCGATCGTTCCAATTTAGGGTATCTGTAATTGTAATCCCTAAGTATTTAGTTGAATTTACAGCCTTCAGATTTGTGTGACTTACCGCGTAATCGAAATTTAGCGGATTTCTTTTAGTACTCATATGAATAACTTCACACTCTTCTTTATTCAGGGATAATTGCCACTCTTCGAACCACACAGATATCATATCTAAATCATTTTGCAATTTGTTTTGGTCATCTCATGACTTTACAAGACGGAAAATGACAGCATCATCTGCAAACAATCTAAGACGGCTCCTGAGATGGTCTCCTATGTCGTTAATATAGATCAGGAACAATATACAGCCTATAACACTTTCTTGAGGAACGCTGGATGTTATTTCTGTTTTATTTTATGACTATCCATCTATTACTACGAACTGTGACCTTTCTGACAGGAAATCACGAATCCATATGCACACAGTTTGGTTAGAAGACGCTTGTGAGGAACGGTGTCGAAAGCTTTCTGGAAACCTAGAAATATGGAATCAATTTGACATCTCCTGTCGATAGCACTTATTACTTCATGAGTATAAAGAGCTAGTTGTGTTTCGCAATAACGATATTTTCCGAATCCGTGCTGACTACGTGTCAATAAATCGTTTTCTTCGAGGTACTTCATAATGTTCGAACATAGTATATGTTCCAAATCCCTACTGCAAATCGACAGTAGTGCTATGGGCCTGTAATTCAGCGGATTACTCCTACTTCCCTTTTTGGGTATTGGTGTGACTTGAGCAAATTTCCAATCTTTAGGTACGGATCTTTCTGTGAGCGAGCGGTTGTATGCAATTGCTAAATATGGAGGTATTGTTTCAGCATGCTCTGAAAGGAACCTGACTGGTATAAAGTCTGGACCGGAAGCTTTGCTTTTATTAAGTGATTTAAGCTGCTTTGCGACACCAAGGATATCTATTTCTATTCTTCCTCATCTTGGCAGTTGTTCTTGATTGGAATTCAGGAATATTTACTTCGTCTTCTTCGGGGAAGGAGTTTTGGAAAATCGTGTTTAATAACTCTAGTGACACTGTCATCAGTGTTTTCACCGTTGTTATCACGCAGTGAAGGTATTGTTGCGTCTTGCCACTGGTGTACTGTATGTATGACCAGAACCTCTTTGGGTTTTCTGCCAGATTTCGAGACAGAGTTTCATTGTCGAAACTACAGAAAGCATCTCGCATTGAAGTACGCATTATATCTCGAACTTCTGCAAAACTTTGTCAGTCTTGGGGATTTTGCGCTCTTTTAAAGTTGCCATGCTTTTTACGCTGCTTCTGCAACAGCGATCCGACCCGTTTTGTGTACCATGGGGATTCAGTACCATCACTTATTAATTTATGTGGTATATATCTCTCTATTGCTGTCGATATTATCTCTTTCAAATCATTCCACGCTTCTACGCTTCCATGATCAGATCGAAAGGAGTGAAGACTGTCTCTTAAAAAAGCATTAAGAGCATTTTTATCAGTTTTTTTAAAATGGATATACTTTGCATTTCTTTTTGATGGTTGTAGGAGTTACGGTATTCAGCCTAGCAGCTACTGCCTTGTGGTCGCTAATCCCCGTATTCGTCACGATACTCACTATTTGTCCAGGATTATTTGTTGCTGGTCAAGTATGCTTTCGCAACCATTCACGCTTCGAGTGGGCTCATGAACTAATTGCTGAAAATAATTTTCTGAGAAACCATTCGGTACAATTTCGGATGACGTTTTATGCCTGCCGCCGGCTTTAAATGTATAATTTTTCAAGCATTTCAAAGGTAGATTAATATCACTACCGACTATAATTGTATGAGTGGGGTACCTATTTGAAATGAGACTCAAATTTTCTTTGAACTGTTCAGCAACTATACAGGGTGTTACAAAAAGGTACAGCCAAACTTTCAGGAAACATTCCTCACACACAAAGAAAGAAAATATGTTATGTGGACATGTGTCCGGAAACGCTTACTTTCCATGTTAGAGCTCAGTTTATTACTTCTCTTCAAATCACATTAATCATGGAATGGAAACACACAGCAACAGAACGTACCAGGGTGACTTCAAACACTTTGTACACGAAACGTTCAAAATGTCCTCCGTTAGCGAGGATACATGCATCCACCCTCGGTCGTATGGAATCCCTGATGCGCTGATGCAGCCCTGGAGAATGGCGTATTGTATCATACCCGTCCACAATACGAGCACGAAGAGTCTCTACATTTGGTACCGGGGTTGCGTACACAACAGCTTTCAAATGCCCCCATAAAGGAAAGTCAAGAGGGTGGAGGTCAGGAGAGCGTGGAGGCCATGGAATTGGTCCGCCTCTACCAATCCATCGGTCACCGAATCTGTTGTTGAGAAGCGTACGAGCACTTCGACTGAAATGTGCAGGAGCTCCATCGTGCATGAACCACATGTTGTGTCGTACTTGTAAAGGCACATGTTCTAGCAGCACAGGTAGAGTATCCCGTATGAAATCACGATAAAGTGCTCCATTGAGCGTTGGTGTAAGAACATGGGGCCCAATCAAGACACCACCAACAATGCCTGCCCAAACGTTCACAGAAAATCTGTGTTGATGACATGATTGCACAATTGTGTGCGGATTCTCGTCAGCCCACACATGTTGAATGTGAAAATTTACAATTTGATCACGTTGGAATGAAGCCGCATCCATAAAGAGAACATTTCCACTGAAATGACGATTGACACATTCTACATCTACATCTACATCTACATCCGTACTCCGCAAGCCACCTGACGGTGTGTGGCGGAGGGTACCCTGAGTACCTCTATCGGTTCTCCCTTCTATTCCAGTCTCGTATTGTACGTGGAAAGAAGGATTGTCGGTATGCTTCTGTGTGGGCTCTAATCTCTCTGATTTTATCCTCATGGTCTCTTCGCGAGATATACGTAGGAGGGAGCAATATACTGCTTGACTCTTCGGTGAAGGTATGTTCTCGAAACTTCAACAAAAGCCCGTACCGAGCTACTGAGCGTCTCTCCTGCAGAGTCTTCCACTGGAGTTTATCTATCATCTCCGTAACGCTTTCGCAATTACTAAATGATCCTGTAACGAAGCGCGCTGCTCTCCGTTGGATCTTCTCTGTCTCTTCTATCAACCCTACCTGGTGCGGATCCCACACTGCTGAGCAGTATTCAAGCATTGGGCGAACAAGCGTACTGTAACCTACTTCCTTTGTTGTCGGATTGCATTTCCTTAGGATTCTTCCAACGAATCTCAGTCTGGCATCTGCTTTACCGACGATCAACTTTATATGATCATTCCATTTTAAATCACTCCTAATGCGTACTCCCAGATAATTTATGGAATTAACTGCTTCCAGTTGCTGACCTGCTATTTTGTAGCTAAATGATAAGGGACCTATCTTTCTATGTATTCGCATCACATTACACTTCGCTACATTGAGATTCAATTGCCATTCCGTGCACCATGCGTCAATTCGCTGCAGATCCTCCTGCATTTCAGTACAATTTTCCATTGTTGCAACCTCTCGATACACCACAGCATCATCTGCAAAAAGCCTCAGTGAACTTCCGATGTCATCCACCAGGTCATTTATGTATATTGTGAATAGCAACGGTCCTATGACACTCCCCTGCGGCACACCTGAAATCACTCTTACTTCGGAAGACTTCTCTCCATTGAGAATGACGTGCTGCGTTCTGTTATCTAGGAACTCCTCAGTCCAATCACACAATGATGAACCATTCGCAGAAGTGTACCCGTGGAGGCCAATCAGCTGCTGATAGTGGCTGCACACGTTGTACATGGTACGGAAACAACTGGTTCTCCCGTAGCACTCTCCATACAGTGACGTGGTCAATGTTACCTTGTACAGCAGCAACTTCTCTGACGCTGACATAAGGGTTATCGTCAACTGCACGAAGAATTGCAGATGTCCTCGTCATTCTAGGTCTTCCCCAGTCGCGAGTCATAGGCTGGATTGTTCCGTGCTCCCTAAGACGCCGATCAATTGTTTCGAACGTCTTCCTGTCGGGACACCTTCGTTCTGGA
Source organism: Schistocerca gregaria (assembly GCF_023897955.1). NCBI lineage: Eukaryota > Metazoa > Arthropoda > Insecta > Orthoptera > Acrididae > Schistocerca > Schistocerca gregaria. Next base: position 517,280,805 of record NC_064931.1, on the reverse strand, counting down.
AATCTGTCTCGATACAAACGTACCGCGCCAGGGCTATTGCCCCGTGCTAATCCATACATCAAATGGGCATCTGTCAACTCCACATTTGTAAACATTGCACTGACTCAAAACCACGTTCGTGATGAACACTAAGCTGCTGATGCTACGTACTGATGTGCTTGATGCTAGTACTGTAGAGCAATGAGTCGCATGTCAACAGAAGCACCGAAGTCAACTTTACCTTCCTTCAATTGGGCCAACTGGCGGTGAATCGAGGAAGTACAGTATATACTGACGAAACTAAAATGAGCCCTAACATGGAAATTAAGCGTTGCCGGACACATGGCCACATAACATCTTTTCTTTATTTGTGTGTGAGGAATGTTTCCCGAAAGTTTGGACGTAACTTTTGTAACACCCTGTATATTGTGAGTCGGGGTGTCGGTAAAACGACTCAATTAATAGTTTAGTTCGATTGTCAAGTATAACCTCTACCCATACTATTTCGAAGGAACTATCTACTTCAATTTCACTACAAGGCAAACTACTTCTGACAACAATAAATACTCCACTACCAATTGTATTTAATCTATCATTTGTGAACACTGTTAGATCGTTAGAAAAAAATTCTGCTGAGCTCATTTCCAGCTTTAGCCCACTTTCTGTACCTATAACTATTTGAGCTCCATTGCTTTCTATTACGGCTTGGAGCTCTGGTTCTTTCCCAACTTAGCTACAATAATTTACAACTACAATATCGATCGTTTCTACAACTAACTTACTGTGTTTTACCTGCCCCATTTGAGATGGACTCCCTTTCTATGGTTTCCTGAGCCCTTCTAACCTAAGAAATCGCTCAGCCCCTTCCACACCCTCCCGCTACCCGTGTAGCCGCTTCCTGTGAGTAGTGGACTCCTCACGTATTTAGCGGAACCCGGAAACCCACCTTCCCATGGCGCAAATCAAGGAATCTGCAGCCTACACGGTCACAGGACCGCTTGAGCCTCTGTTTCAGACCCTCCACTCGGCTCTGCACCAAAGGACCACAGTCGATTCTATCGACGATGCTGCACATGGTGAGCTCCGCTTAATCTCGCTAGCAAGACTGGCAGCCTTTAGCATTTCCGCTAGCCGCCCAAAACCAAAGAGAATCTCCCTCGATCCAAAGCGGCACACGTCATTGTTGCTGACATGAGCCACCACCTGCAGTTGGCTGCACCCTGCACTCTTCATGGCATCCGGAAGCAGCGTTCCACATCCAGAATGACTCCCCCAGGTATGAACATGGAGTGCACACTGGCTTCCTTCCCCTCCTTGGCAGCCATGTTCCTAAGGGACCCCATTACGCGCCTAATGTTTGAGCTCCCAACTACCAGCAAACCCATCCTCTGTGAACGCCTAGCCCTGGCGGGGCCGAGAAGCTTCCTCTGGAACAGGGTGGACTACTGCATCCAGCTCAAAGACATAGTCAGCCATAGATAACGCCCGAAACCTGTTCGTCAGAGGAACCAGGGAGGCCCTACAGATGGCCCCTCGGAAAGATTTTCGCTGCCTGCCAGACTTTGGAATGATCTCCCACTCGACCACAGGTGAGGGGTCAACCTCAGTGCAGGCAGTACCCGAGGCGGCCACAGCAGTGGACCGAACGGGGTACAGGTGGGACGCGCAAGAGTCTCTCGCATATCCGCGTCCGACCCCACACCGTGAGGCCCCTTGGCAGCAGCCTCAAGCTGTGTAACGGAAGCCAACGCAGCCTGGAGCTGTGAGCGAAGGGTCGCCAACTCAGCTCGCATCTGTACACAGCAATCACAGTTCCTATATATTATTGCAGTCGCTTCCGTTTGAAGCTCGTAAAAATATACAACAAACGAACGGTGTACTCGCCTTCTTAGCAGCAGGAACACGAGGTGCTCTTTCACTGACGGTCTATCCGACATTGAGTTACACTAACCAAAACAAACAAAAGCCTGTACGATACGAGGGTTGATAGCAAACTGCGGTACGGTACGCTACACTGTTATTAAAATAAAAGCTTGTGCCTAGTGGGCACTCGAACACGCAAGAAATTACAAAAATAATCCAGTAACTACACGGGTATCTGTAAATAAATAACTCGCTCCTGCTGGAAGCTCGTAAAAATATACAACACACGAACGGTGTACTCGCCTTCATAGCAGCAGGTCTAGCCGACACTCAGGGTGTACAGGGTGTACATAAAGTCCGGGAACACTTTCAATTATTAATTGCACAAGAAGCAAACAGTGTACAGATATCATACATATGTCATTTTGAAGAGAAATCCTGAAAGTTTTTTCCATGTATACCGCCACAGCATAGTTTGGTAATTTGTCTTTAGTCAGCACTAGTCGTAAACATCTCGAGTCCAGGTGCGGAGCAACCTTTCTGTGTGTTGGAGTTCGACAAAAACAAGTGTGCTACAGCTGTTCAACGGATGTTTAGAACCAATTACGGTAAGAAGCCACCCACAAGGAAGGCCATTTACCACTGGTAACTCATTAGTTACGACGGGTTGCTTGTGTCCAGCAAAGAGAAGCAGACGTCCCAGTGTGACTGAAGTTAATGTGATGCAGCAGAGCTCCAGGAGAGAATACGGGAAGCGACTGCCACAGTCGATGATGCCATGCTAGGACGGGTATGGCAAGAATTGAATTACCGTATTGACGTCTGCCGGAAAAAAACTTTCAGAGTTTCGCTTCAAAATGCAATATGTATGACATCTGTACAATGTTTAGTTATTGTGCAATAAATAATTGAAGGTGTTCCTGGACTTTATGTCCACCCTGTGTAAAAAACCGGCAAACCGCGAAGTGTTAGTTTCTTCTCCTTAACTTCAGTTTACGAAATTTCTACTTGGTATCCTTAACCGCTTGCTTAGTGTGCAGGCTGATTAACATCAGGGATTGGCCAAAACCCTACCTCGCTCTTTTCTCGACTACTGTCTCTCTTTCATGTCCTTCGACTCTTAAAACTGCAGTCTGGAATGTGTACACATTGTAGATACCCCTGTGTTTGTTTTCCCCGCTGCCTTCAGAATTTCAAATAGTGAACATCATTAAACGAACCGTGAAGCTATTGCTAGTGTGTCCAGCTGTTTAAATAAATGTCAGCTAGAAGTTCTGGAGAGAACACCACATATCAACCTTACTACACGCTTGTGTGCTACAAATACTGCCTTGGTAACCTTGGTGGGTCGTTTACTACTAAAAATTAGTAGCAACCTGAAGAGAAACTCTTCGTCTTTTCTACGGCTTCACTCAGTGCTGTTATTTTTCTTTTCTTCTACGTAACTACATTGTTAATTAAAACCATGTGATACATAAAGTACATTTTAAGAAATGAAAAACATTTACTATATTCTTGTTGTTGTCGTTGTTGTTGTCATCAGTCCTGAGACTGGTTTGATACGTCTCTCCATGCTACTCTATCCTGTGCAAGCTGCTTCATCTCCCAGTACCTACTGCAACCTACATCCTTCTGAATCTGCTTAGTGTACTCATCTCTCGGTCTCCCTCTACGATTTTTACCCTCCACGCTGCCCTCCAATGCTAAATTTGTGATCCCTTGATGCCTCAAAACATGTCCTACCAACCGATCCCTTCTTCTAGTCAAGTTGTGCCACAAACTTCTCTTCTCCCCACTCCTATTCAATACCTCCTCATTAGTTACGTGATCTATCCACCTTATCTTCAGTATTCTTCTGTAGCACCACATTTCGAAAGCTTCTATTCTCTTCTTGTCCAAACTAGTTATCGTCCATGTTTCACTTCCGTACATGGCTACACTCCAAACAAATACTTTCAGAAACGACTTCCTGATACATAAATCTATATTCGATGTTAACAAATTTCTCTTCTTCAGAAACGCTTTCCTTGCCATTGCCAGTCTACATTTTATATCCTCTCTACTTCGACCATCATCAGTTATTTTACTTCCTAAATAGCAAAACTCCTTTACTACTTTAAGTGTCTCATTTCCTAATCTAATTCCCTCAGCATCACCCGATTTAATTTGACTACATTCCATTATCCTCGTTTTGCTTTTGTTAATGTTCATCTTATATCCTCCTTTCAAGACACTGTCCATTCCGTTCAACTGCTCTTCCAAGTCCTTTGCCGTCTCTGACAGAATTACAATGTCATCGGCGAACCTCAAAGTTTTTACTTCGTCTCCATGAATTTTAATACCTGCTCCAAATTTTTCTTTTGTTTCCTTTACTGCTTGCTCAATATACAGATTGAATAACATCGGGGAGAGGCTACAACCCTGTCTCACTCCTTTCCCAACCACTGCTTCCCTTTCATGCCCCTCGACTCTTATTACTGCCATCTGGTTTCTGTACAAATTATAAATAGCCTTTCGCTCCCTGTATTTTACCCCTGCCACCTTTAGAATTTGAAAAAGAGTATTCCAGTCAACATTGTCAAAAGCTTTCTCTAAGTCTACAAATGCTAGAAACGTAGGTTTGCCTTTTCTTAATCTTTCTTCTAAGATAAGTCGTAAGGTCAGTATTGCCTCACGTGTTCCAACATTTCGACGGAATCCAAACTGATCCTCCCCGAGGTCTGCATCTACCAGTTTTTCCATTCGTCTGTAAAGAATTCGCGTTAGTATTTTGCAGCCGTGGCTTATTAAACTGATAGTTCGGTAATTTTCACATCTGTCAGCACCTGCTTTCTTTGGGATTGGAATTATTATATTCTTCATGAAGTCTTTGGGTATTTCGCCTGTCTCATACATCTTGCTCACCAGCTGGTAGAGTTTTGTCAGGACTGATTGTCCCAAGGCCGTCAGTAGTTCTAATGGAATGTTGTCTACTCCGGGGGCCTTGTTTCGACTCAGGTCTTTCAGTGCTCTGTCAAACTCTTCACGCAGTATCGTATCTCCCATTTCGTCTTCATCTACATCCTCTTCCATTTCCATAATATTGTCCTCAAGTACGTCGCCCTTGTATAAACCTTCTATATACTCCTTCCACCTTTCTGCCTTCCCTTCTTTGCTTAGAACTGGGCTGCCATCTGAGCTCTTGATATTCATACACGTGGTTCTCCTTTCTCCAAAGGTCTCTTTAATTTTCCTGTAGGCAGTATCTATCTTACCCCTAGTGAGATAAGCTTCTGCATCCTTACATTTGTCCTCTAGCCATCCCTGTTTAGCCATTTTGCACTTCCTGTCGATCTCATTTTTGAGACGTTTGTATTCCTTTTTGCCTGCTTCATTTACTGCATTTTTATATTTTCTCCTTTCATCAATTAAATTCAATATTTCTTCTGTTACCCAAGGATTTCTAGCAGCCCTCGTCTTTGTACCTACTTTATCCTCTGCTGCCTTCACTACTACATCCCTCAGAGCTACCCATTCTTCTTCTACTGTATTTCTTTCCCCTATTCCTGTCAATTGTTCCCTTATGCTCTCCCTGAAACTCTGTACAACCTCTGGTTCTTTCAGTTTATCCAGGTCCCATCTCCTTAATTTCCCACATTTTTGCAGTTTCTTCAGTTTTAATCTACAGGTCATAACCAATAGATTGTGGTCAGAGTCCACATCTGAGCCTGGAAATGTCTTACAACTTAAAACCCGGTTCATAAATCTCTGTCTTACCATTATATAATCTATCTGATACCTTTTAGTATCTCCAGGGTTCTTCCACGTATACAACCTTCTTTCATGATTCTTAAACCAAGTGTTAGCTATGATTAAGTTGTGCTCCGTGCAAAATTCTACTAGGCGGCTTCCTCTTTCATTTCTTAGCCCCAATCCATATTCACCTACTATGTTTCCTTCTCTCCCTTTTCCTACACTCGAATTCCAGTCACCCATTACTATTAAATTTTCGTCTCCCTTCTTAAGAAGAAAAAAATGGAAATGAACGTATTCGGGGAAGTTCATCCGCTAAGTGCAAGTCTTATTTCATTCGACGTCACATTGGGCGACTTGCGCACCGGTGATGAGGATAAAATGATGATGACGACGACACAACACCCAGTCCCCAATCGAATAAAATCCCCAACGCAGCTGGGAATCGAACTCGGATCTTCTTGCATGAAATCCTCTTAACATGAAATAATAGGAGAAAGGAAAGATTTAGATAATGAAAGAGGCCCCTTTACCTGGCTATTTCAAGTGGGAGGGCTTCGGTAAACATTTCGAGCCCGTCTCACCAGAATCAGCATATTCTGTTTCACTTTGATTACTGCTGTATGTATATATGTCGTGAGATTTACTCTACGTGGTTTGTGTATGAGATTTAACGGTACTGTTTGTTACTACAATTATTCCTCCATTTTCCCAGCCAGAAGCGGAAGAGGAGCTTCGGAAGGGTGACCTCCAGCCTCGTCCCCTCCGAAAAGACTTCTTATCTACGTTGCGCGTTCGTGTTTCTGAGATTAAGTCTTATGATACTGCATACGTATGTTTAGGTACCATATGATAAAAATCACGTTTTATAGTTTGTAGCTTTCCAAATACTTTTATTTGCAATGACAATCTACCCCAGAGTAGGATGCCATTAGAGTAAACGCAGATCTGTGGCCGTGCACGTTTCTCTGTTACGAACGCCTCGGCAGTCGGGATACTGGAATGCTTTGCCGGCTTACGACGCAGAGCGGCAGTTGGCCCCGGTGTCAAGTTGCCCGGCTTGTTGACGCCTCGGCCCGAGGTCGGCAGATGTCATTCATGTTGCCGGCACCCAGCTCGCATTCCCTCGCGACGCTCGCAAGAAGCCACAATCAGCTGACGCCGGCGCTGCTGGCTCAAAATGTGAAAGGCTTCATTCATTCGGGCGAGATCGCGATACAGCGATGCACAGACGCGGACTATGACTCGTGTACCGCAGGAGGCTGAGAATCTGTTGACCTATTCTCAAGTACCACAGAGCCCTGCTGAATGTTTCGTCCTATTCGGGTAACTCCCAAAATACGTTTTTTTGGCAGTGATTTCTGCAAACGCAAAACAAGGGGAAGATCAATTCGAATTCCGGAGAAAAGTATGGACGTGCGAAGCAATACTAACCCTACGACATATATTAGAAGATAAATTAAGGAAAGGAAAACCGGCATATATAACTTTTGTACATTTGGTAAAAGCTTTTGGCTGTGTCGACTGGAATGCATCATTTGAAATTCCGAAGGTGGTAGGTGTAAAATGCAGGGAGCGAAAGGTTACTTACAGCATATACAGACCCCAGGCTGCAGTTATAATAGTCATGGGGCGTGAAAGGAAAGTAGTCGTTGAGAAGTGAGTGAGACAGGGTTGTAATCTATCCCCGACGTTATTCAATCTGTACATTACACAAACTGTAAAGGAAACAAAAAAAAGTTATTTGAAGCAATTAAAGTTCAGGGAGAAGAAATAAAAAGCTTTGAGTTTTGCTGATGAGATTGTATTTCTGACAGAGACAGCAAAAACTTGGGAGAACAATTGAATGGAAAAGACAGTGTCTTGAAAGGAGGATGTAAAATGGACATCAATGTAAGCAAAACAAGGGTAATGGAATGTAGCCGAATTAAATCAGTTATTCCCGGCGGAAATATATTAGGATACGAAGACTAAGAGTTTTAAAAGAGCGTTGTTATTTGGGCAGTAAAATAACTGGTGGCCGAAGCAGAGAGGATATAAAATATAGACTGGCAATGGCAAGAAAAGCGTTTCTCAAGAACAGCAATTCGTGAACATCGGGTATAGATTTAATTGTCAGGAAGTCTTTTCTAAGGTAGCCTTGTATAGAAGTGAGACGTGGGCAATAAACAGTTCAGTAAAAAAGAGAATAGAAGTTTTTAAATGTGATGCTACGCAAGAATGCTGATGATGAGTTGGATAGATCACGTAACCCATGAGGAGTACTGAATAGAATCGGGGAGAAAAGAAATTTGTGGCATAACTTTACTAAAAGAAGAGGTCGGTTGATAGGACACATTCTGAAACATCAAGGGATCGCCAGTTTAGTCCACTCAAATGGTGTTTTTAGTGGAAAGTTTTGCAGAAGTTTTATTTTGACAAGCTTTCTATACGGTTTCGAGGGTGTTGAACCAAAGTTTTCGAAGTTCCACCAGAAGTTTGGTCTTTTCCATTTTTGACTCATTTCCGGGTCATAACTTAGAAAGTTCGGCTTCAGCACCCTCGAAAACATATATAAAGCTTGTCAAAATAACTTCCTCAAAATGTTCAGCTATTTGGCATTTTTGACTGCCATTGCACTGCACTAAGTTAGTACTGGTGGCAAGTTTGGGGGATAAAAACTGTAGAGGGAGATCAAGAGACGAATACAGTAAGCTGCTTCAGAAGGATGTTGGTTGCAGTAGTTATTCGGAGATGATGTGGGTCGCAAAGTATAGAACAGCATGGCATTAAACCAGGCTTCGGACAGAAGAAGACAACGACAGCAACATCAACAACAATGTAACTCACACGTTGCGAGAATCATCAACATGAACCTCAATCAACAAAAAGAGACATGCAGTAAACTGCAAAGTAAATGGTTTGCTGAGCCCGTTTTGACACATTCTGTAATGATAGACACATGCGTGTTATACGCTAGCATGGTGACCGCACTCTAGCAACGCACAGTTTGGAACGGTGCAGAAGACAACGGCAAGTGTTCGTTTGGGGTACAAGCGCCTTGTACGGTAGTTCAGCTTCTTCGGTCAGCGGACTGGCCACCCCCTATAATAAAAAAAGAACTGAGTCAAGCCTTCATCGATAGAGTTTGAAAGATACCATGTGACATCCGCACAAAACTGCTGAAGAAAAACGGTGAAACCAGCAGATAGAAAGAGCGAAGGAAAAAAGTGCATATAGCGTGCGATATCAACTCTTACATATTGAGGGCATTCAAAACAGTAATCATTACGTCAGAAGGCTTTATAATCCGAGTACCATCAAAACAAATCCAGGGTTGGGCCGACTGCAACCTTGGCTACTGAAGTGAGACAAGAGTAGTTTTAGATTTAGTGAGGTACAGGAGCAACGGCATTCCTAAAATTGTTTTTAATTGTATTTTTTTACGAAACATTAAATAAGAATCGTATTACAAGGTAGTTCAGGGGGAATCCATACATATCATAAAAATATATGTGTGTGTGTGTTTTCTCTACATCTCCTCCTAAACCACTGGACCGATGTCTGCCAAACTTGGTACACATATCCCTTACTGTCAGGCAACAATCGCTGTGGGGGTAAGACCCACCTACCTATCGTAGCTTAGGAAAAGAAAATTATTGTGTATTTGTAAAGAACTGTTTCGCGGGAAGAGGTTATGTGCGTTTCTTTTTTTTTGCTGTGTGTATAACCTTTAATAAAGTTATTTTTAATGCTTTTCGCACTTGCAACAGCATTGACACATACCAGTGATGTGCCGTTATTAAAGAAGGAGAAGGCGTTCGCGCCTTACAGTATATAAAGCTATTGATAATATTGCTGTTAGTACGAAGAATAGAGTAGATGCCCAAGTGATCTTGTATGGCCCTTCAGTCGTAAAACATTAAACACTAAAAATAACTTTATTGAAGATTATACACACAGCAAAAAAGTTAGTACAGAAACGCACATAACCTCTACACTTCTTCACAAGTACACAATAATTCTATTCATGGCCAGTTTGCAGATGACATGCTGTCAAGAAAACGACGAAAAAGGCCACAAAAAGCGATGTATTATAATGCAGTTCATGTAGCGATGTAATTTTAAGGTGAGCGTGTAAACAAAACAAACCAAATGCACTTATTGTAATTTTTAGGCCTACAACAGATAAATTATTATAAATTTGATACTGTACATTACAGAAATAAAAATTTGACCCACAGAAGATGACACATAGGTGTAGAAACATGTCTGGGTAAATACAAAAACGAAAAATAAATTGTCTTTCCATAAGGCTGATTTTCAAAACAAGCCAAGTATTGTTATGTTTTTGGGGCGAGTCCCCATCACAACCCAAAGTGCCTCCATTGATGTGATGTTGAATGCTCCGCTCATTCTCAGGAGTACACTTCGTTGACCTTGTCTTGCAATTGTCTTGTTAGTATGTATGTTCAGTCCGTGAGCCCAAGAACTTGCGGCGGAGCATGCAATGGATTCAAATATTGCGATGTGGTACGTCGTTATCGTCTTAATAGGTAATTTGTACTGTTTGTGTTGAGTCTTGTTTGTTTGTGCATTAATTTTGGAGGCTTTGTCAATTATCAGGTTGATATGTTCACTGAAAGCCTGTTTTTCGTCAAGATGCAGTCCTAGATAGCGTGTGGCCTCTTCCTCTGTATTGTCTAGTTTTAGAAGTGGGTTCCTCTGTATTGTCCCTCTGAGTAGTAAATATACAGTTTTTATGGGTGCTACTTTTAGTTTATTTTCTTTGCACCAACTGTTCATTTTCTGAAGCAGTTGCGCGCCTTTTGTCCGTGGTGCTGTTCTCGAGTTGGCTGACACCACTACGAGCAGGTCATCTGCGTACACCACCACACCTCTTACCCCGTCGTCAGCGTCCAGGGTGGTCAGCAAGAGCTCGATTGCGATATCTCAAAATATTGGTCAGCAGGTCGTTACCTGTGGACATCCCTTTGTTATTCTCTTGCGTGTACCAGCTCTTCTCTCCGCCACTTTGCCTGTGCAGTAGTCGAGGAGGCTATTGTAGAGGGAAGTTGATAGCCGCATTTCCCTTAACCTTGCGAATAGGGACGGCCACACAGGTCGTCAAAAGCTCCGGCTACGTCGATTACTATGGCGGTCACGTACTTGTCGCTCGTGCTATTTGTTACTGTCAGTACATGGATGACGGAGTCTTCTATTAGTCTACCTTACCTGAAGCCGAACTGATGTGGTGTTGGACCGAAGAGGGATTTGTGCAATTGTAGGTAGTGCCACAGGAGCCTTTCTGTACCTAGGCGAGAGTGATTAAGAGGCGGATCGGTCGGTACGTTTTAGGGTCTATTGGATCGTTGTCTTTTGATTTCCTGAGTTTTTCAGAGGTATAAAATTCTGCCTGTTAGTAGTGCCTCGTTAAGCATGTTCCTAAGAAAGGGTGTAATTTGTGTTACTGCTCGTTTAGGGCTAGTTGTCTGCGAGGAGCCTGTTCAGGAGATATTCTGCTGTGCTTCTCCATCCTTTGGTCATTGTGCCGTAAGCTTGTTTTAGTGCTGACAGTACTATCGGTGTCTTAACTCGCTCTGTTTCTATCTTGAATGGTTGGCCCCAGATGTCGTTTTGTATTTAGGTTTGGTACAGTAGTCCTGTATTGTTGTCTTTAGTTGTTTTTGGTATTTCTATTTAACGTCACACTACGGGTCGAGTCTTATCTGTTTTTCAAGACCTACCTTTGCTTGTTGAGAGCACTTTGTTTTGTCGCGTAAATCCTTCCTCAATCTTGCCAGTTCTGTAGACCACTGTTGTTTCTGTCCCCACCCAGTTTTTGCCTGTGGTATGGCTGCTTCTTTATATGAGCTCTGTCAGAACACATGTTTTGTAATCTATACTGCCTTGAACAGTGTGTAGTGACGTCGCCTCTACAATGTCTCGAACTTTTTGTCAGTTGGCCCTTCCTATGAGTAGATGCTGCTGCTCATGGTCCATGTTATGTGTACTGACATATTTGTCCCTGGCTCTGATGACTGCTTTGTGATTGCTGTATGTGGCTCTATCTAATGCCCTCCATGTGTTGACTAGTGGAAGAGATTTTGCGTTCCCTAGATCTATGTTATCCACCGGCTGTCCCTCCCTATTCTATAGGAAGAGGTTGCCTTCATTTACTACGTCAAGTAGTTGGTTCTGTCTGAGATCCACAAGTGGGATTTTGCGTTGACATTGGTTAGAATGAGCAGTCTTTCTCTTTCTGAGTGTCGTGCAATGTCCTTTATTTTGTGTAAGAAATGTTCTATATCATACGAGTATTGAGCTTATATAGACGTTGTTCCCCGTGTGATCGTATTTTAATATTTGCGCAAAGTATTTTCTGAGCTGGTAAGTGGGGACCAGCCCAGCGTTGGCGTAAAAGAGCGTGGAAAGCAGCCTAAAAGCCACACTCTGGCTGGCTGGTGCACCAGCCACAATGTTCATGTGCTGCAAAGATTCGATCCAGGTCTGGCTGACCTCCTGGCTCGCAGGCTACCGCAGTGCATGATATGCTCTATCAGCAGGTCTAGCATCTGTTATTAAATTAATAAGCAATATAGTTTAATTATTCTGTATTCTTGTTCTTATTCACAAAGGAAAAACACCGCTCCTTGAATCCCAAACCCTATCACAGTAAGATAAAGAATGAAGTGTCTGAAATAAACTGAAACAATTGTGTAGTAAAAAAGCATTTGTCAGTAACGTTTTATTGATAGAGGAAGGTGTATAATTACTTGAAAGCTCATATGACAGTTGCACCACACATGCGGATTATATGCCTACAGGCAAATATACCGCAACCTGTAGAGGAGTGGTGATGGCAGGGGGCGAACACGTTGAAACTTGCAGGGAACTTGGTCAGACCAGCCAGTACAGAAGTGGTGATGACGGGAGTGATGGACAAAACCAAACCAGTAGAAGGCTGCTCAAATTTTGCTGAGAAAACCATCACAACTGCTGGATATATTGTATCTGTTGTTTGTGGTACCGACTGCAAAGTCGCAGCGACAGTGGCTGTTAACAGATATTTCTATAGTGAACTTAATACGTTTCGAGCGCAGTGTCCTTCTCCAGAGACGCTCTCAGTCAGCTTGTTGTGGTTGCATGTGTTGGTGCTCCATAAAAGAAAATTGTTTACAAATAATAATGTGTAGCATACTAACTTGAACATGAAATTGTTTACTGCCATCTTGGAACCCTTCTACAATTAGTGCTTGAGGGCCCAGTTTTAACCCTGAATTGTTTAAAGTGAAACCCTCCATGCAGACATCCAGAATTATTTTTAAAAAAGTGCACCTCTGCACAGTTGTTCTGCCTTAACAACACGCAGTTGGTTAAAAGAGGATTCTACCTTTCAGAATCCCGAAATTCGTGATTAAATTTAAGCAAAATAAACATGATGGGACTCGAACCCAGAACCTTCTGGCACACTCCATGGGAGACTGGTGAAGGAAGATGAAGAGGGGATGAGTGGGGAGGGGGAAGAGGTTACCTTAAAGGGGGAATGGACGTGAGTAGCCTTGAAGATGGAGGGTAAGGGAATATCTTGTGAGGTGACGTTAGGGGAGCGGTGGGTGATCTAGAACTGTGCTGGAAACTGCTTAACCCTATTGCGGATGCAAATACCTGGGTTTAACAACTTTCAGGGATATCAAATGGAACGATCATGCAGTCTTAGTTTCAGAGAAAGCAGGTGACAGACTTCGGTTCATTAGTAGAGACAATCTCTACTCCTTCCAAATTAATAATGTAAGTGTATACCAGATGTGGCTTGAATTCTGAGACATTTATACCAAATAAATTAACAAACGACAGAGCTGATCCTCCTTGGTACACAAAACGGGTCAGAACATTGTTGCAGAAACAACGAAACAAACATGCCAAATTTAAACAGACGCAAAATCCCCAAGATTGACGATATTTTACAGAAGCTCGAAATTTAGCGCAGACTTCAATGCGAGATGCTTATAACATTTTCCACGACGAAACTTTGTCTCGAAACCAGACAGAAAACCGAAGAGATTCTGGTCGTATGTGAAGTATGTCAGCGGCAAGAAACAATCAATGCCTTCTGCGCGATAGCAATGGAGATACTATCGAAGACAGTGCTGCCAAAGCACAGTTACTAAACACAGCCTTCCGAAATACCTTCACAAAAGAAGACGAAGTAAATATTCTAGAATTCGAAACAAGAACAGCTCCTAACGTAGAAGTAAATATCCTCGGAGTAGTGAAGCAAATCGTTTGGTCCAGACTGTATACCAATTACATTCCTTTCAAAGAATGTTGATGCATTAGCTCCATACTTAACAATCATATACAGCCGTTCGCTCGACGAAAGATCCGTAACCAAAGACTGGAAAATTGGACAGGTCACACCAATATTTAAGAAAGGTAGTAGGAGTAATCCACTAAATTACATGTCCATATGCAGTAGGGTTTTGGAACATATGTTGTGTTCGAACATTATGAATTACCTCGAAGAAAACTGTCTATTGACACACAGTCAACATGAGTTTAGAAAACATCGTTCTTGTAAAACACAACTAGCTCTTTATTCGCATGAAGTGTTGAGTGCTATTGACAAGGGATTTCATATCGATTCCGTATTTCTGGAATTCCGGAAGGCTTTTGACACTGTACCACACAAGCGGCTTGTAGTGAAATTGCGTGATTATGGACTATCGTCTCGGGTATGTGACTGGATTTGTGATTTCCTGTCAGAGAGGTCACAGTTCGTACAAGGAATTCGTTAAATTTCGGTTACACGATAAATCAGTCAAATCTAAGGGCCATATACTATATACCTAACTATTTACCTAGGAATTACAAGTACGATCAACTTAAATCGGAAGGAATACATAGAAAATTTTGTAGGGAAGGTTAACCAAAGACTGCGTTTTATTGGCAGGACTCAGAAAATGTAACAGATCTACTAAGGAGACTGCCTACACTAGACTGTTCCGTCCTCTTTTAGAATGCTGCTGCGCTGTATGGGATCCTTAGCAGATAGGACTGCCGGAGTACATCGAAAAAGTTCAAAGAAGGGCAGCATGTTTTGTATTATCGCGAAATATGAGAGAGAGTGGCACTGAAATGACACAGGATTTGGCCTGGACATCATTAAAAGAAAGGCGTTTTTCGTTGACAAATTTATGCTGTGTGATACACTGTGATTGTCTAGGTGAATGTGTGAAAATTGATTGTTATTGCGATTGTAATTGAGGTTGTATATTACTTGCCATTACAAATTTTATTTGTTGTGCGTATACATTGTACACTATCTAATCCAAGTATCCAGGCATCCCAGTGTAATACGAATTTGACCATTAGATGTCACGAGAGGCAGACGCGCCAACATAAAACAATGCGTCGAGTACTGTGATTCTCAGAAGAAAAGCTGTAACAGCAGAACGGGCCGGTCAGAAGAGCTCAGTGACTTCGAGCGTGGACCAAATAATGGATGTCACCTGATTAACAAATCCATCAATGACAGTTCAACCATTCTAAAGTTGCATTGGGAGTTAAAAAGAGCAGCTCCTCATAAGCCACTCGTTTCTGTACTCAATTTTAAGCGACGTTTGAGGTGGGGTAAAGAGCGACGCCACTGGACGTTGGATAACTGGAAACGAACGATGTGGAGTCACGAACTACTCTATACCCTGTCACAGTCCAATGGAAGCGGTCGCGGTTGGCGAATGCCTTGAGAACGTTACTTGCCATTATGTGCAGTGCCAACAGTGAAGTACGAAGAAGGTGGTGTTACGTTATGGGGGTGATGGCTCTGAGAACTATGGGACTTAACTTCTGAGGTCATCAGTGCCCTAGAACTTAGAACTACACTCCTGGAAATGGAAGAATGAACACATTGACACCGGTGTGTCAGACCCATCATACTTGCTCCGGACACTGCGAGAGGGCTGTACAAGCAATGATCACACGCACGGCACAGCGGACACACCAGGAACCGCGGTGTTGGCCGTCGAATGGCGCTAGCTGCGCAGCATTTGTGCACCGCCGCCGTCAGTGTCAGCCAGTTTGCCGTGGCATACGGAGCTCCATCGCAGTCTTTAACACTGGTAGCATGGGGCGACAGCGTGGACCTGAACCGTATGTGCAGTTGACGGACTTTGAGCGAGGGCGTATAGTGGGCATGCGGGAGGCCGGGTGGACGTACCGCCGAATTGCTCAACACGTGGGGCGTGGGTCTCCACAGTACATCGATGTTGTCGCCAGTGGTCGGCGGAAGGTGCACGTGCCCGTCGACCTGGGACCGGACCACAGCGACGCACGGATGCACGCCAAGACCGTAGGATCCTACGCAGTGCCGTAGGGGACCGCACCGCCACTTCCCACAAATTAGGGACACTGTTGCTCCTGGGGTATCGGCGATGACCTTTCGCAAGCCGTTCCACAGGACTACATCCAGCATCTCTACGATCGTCTCCATGGGAGAATAGCAGCCTGCATTGCTGCGAAAGGTGGATATACACTGTACTAATGCCGACATTGTGCATGCTCTGTTGCCTGTGTCTATGTGCCTGTGGTTCTGTCAGTGTGATCATGTGATGTATCTGACCCCAGGAATGTGTCAGTAAAGTTTCCCCTTCCTGGGACAATGAATTCACGGTGTTCTTATTTCAATTTCCAGGAGTGTATGAATAGCAGGACGATGGAGATTGGTGTATTATTGTAATAACTTAAGCACGTCAACCTGATCGAGAGCATATCGTCATTCACACCTTCGCCTTTCCCAAGGTTATCCTGATGAATAATTCCATGTGAAGACCGATGCGGCATTATTGTTCGGACGGAAATACCTCGAATTCTCTGGACATGTGCTACGGCTGCTCCTGAGTGATTTAATTTACAGCATCAGCTGCGTAGTGCACTTATGGTTCAGATGCATTGTAAGGATAGCTAGTTTTTAGCGTTGTTACGTCGTCTCCTTCCTCCATGAACTACGAACTGAGCTGTGGTGGGGTGGCTTGTGTGCTTCAAGGCACGGATATTCAAGCTGTAGATGCAGGCTTGTCGGAGAGGCACCAACCTTTTCAGCAGTTGCAAGAGCAACAGTGTCTACGATTGACTGATATGGCCATGCAGCTATTGACATTTTGGTATTACTACATTGGTACTACGGCACCAGTGAAGCAAGGAAAATCTACAGTCATTATCTTCCCCGAAAACATGAAGCTACACTGCACAGTCTAACGATGATGTAGATTTCCTGGGTAAAATATTATTGAAGTAAATTAGGCTCCCATTCGGATCTTTGGGCACGGACAACAGACGGGGATGACAACAGAAGGAAACCAAAATCTGTCGTTCTACGGGTCGATGTATGGAATGATAGAACTCTTAATCGAGTTAGCACGTTGGAGAAGTTGAAAAGAGAAACTGATAGGTTGAATTTAGACACAGTGGAAGTTAGTGGAGTGCAGTTGCTAGAATAGCAGGATTTCTGTCAGACGAATAAAGGGTTATCAGCACAAAATCAAGTACGGTTAATACAGGAGTAGATCTAATAATGAACGAGTAGATAGGAATATGGCCGAACTTCTATGAAGAACACAGTAAACGTATTACTATAATCAACATGGACATAAAAATACGACCCACCACGATAGTACAAGTAAAAATTCGAGTTATCTTCCTAGAAGACGTTGAAAAAATTATTCAGTACATTAAAAGAGACTAAAATTTAATTGTGATGGTATGAGAGGAAGAGAAAGTAAAACAAAAGTGAAACATAGGCTAGGAAAAGTTCAAATGGTTCGAATGGCTCTGAGCACTATGAGACTTATCATCTGTGGTCATCAGTCCCCTAGAACTTAGAACTACTTAAACCTAACTAACCTAATGACATCACACACATCCATGACCGAGGCAGGATTCGAACCTGCGACCGTAGCGGTCACGCGGATCCAGAGTGAAGCGCCTAGAACCGCACGGCCACTCCGGCCGGCCGGGAAGTCACCTGGTAGAATTTTGTACAGAGTACAGTTGAAAATGTTTCAAGCATCTGGATTAAGGATCAATAAAGAACATGTTATGCATGCAAGAGAACTAGAAGCTACACAAGATTTCAGATTACAGACGGTGTTTTAACCAACAAGAAGAAGGCAGACCATGTGACCCACCGATTTCAATGAACTTCGGCATACTGGTCGGGAACACTCGAAAGCAGCTCCTAGGATAGGGATTTGGGTAACTACGATTCCTTTACGAAAAAAAATAAAAGTGGTCGCAGGTCATCATAGGCTGGTTTCGGGTCACATGGGATCATCAGAACATTCAAAAATAAGAAAATTTTATTTACAATCTAAGTGACAAATCTGCCATTACCCACGTATTCATTTTCCCAATTTTATATTAGAAACCAAAACAAAAAATGAACCGCATGTGCAGTGTAAAACCGAAAAAATTTCATTTTCATGTATTCGTGAAAACAGCTTTAAACTATGAAACAGCTTGAGTACGCTGGGCGCATCTGCTTCCCGTGTCTACAACGTGATTTTGTAAACGTCCCTATGAAAACGCCTCTTCATAGCTCTATAGACAGCTATTGTTTTGCTACAGCCGTTTGCGCTTCGCAGTTAAAAGCTGTCAAAAAGCGCTACTATGTGTCAGTGATTCCCTTAAGTTGACTCGACTGTAGGAGTGTCTTAGTAGTAAAGAATATGTGTTTTAAAACTTCATGCTAGATGCGGCACTTTTTCACACATCTCAGTATTTATGACGTAATGTCTACTGAACTGTGACAGGTAGGTAGCGATTATTGCCTGACAGTAAGGGATATGTGTACAAGTTTGGTCGAAACTAGTCCAGGAAATGTGGAACATGCATGCATACATACACACATACAACTATTTTCATAATACGTATGGATATCAGATGTAGTCGTAAAATTTCAGTTATGACCTTCAAAACATGAAGCTTCGACTGTGAAACTTAGTGATGGTGTTCGGCGTTCTTTATATATTCCCCCTTCAGTGTGACATTTTCCAAACATTGGATGAATTGTCAGTGACTTCGGTTGGAGAAGTGTGCATTTAGGCTATCTGGTAAACGTTCCACCTCAAAAGTCGCCTAGTCTTTATCCTGGAAATGCCTACCGCGCAGTGCTTTCTTCAGTTGAGAAAAGAGGAAGAAGTAACTGGATGCCAGGTCAGGATAATACGGGGAGAGAGAGGTGGGGTGAGGGAACGAGGGGTGATGCAAAATTTCATAGCCCAAAGAAGCAGCATGTGTGGCTGTGGACTTTATAGAATGAGCTGGCCCGTCATCGTAGAGCAAGAACACCCCATTGGACAATTTCCCTAGACGCTTCTTCTTGACAGCTTCCCGTAACGTCATCAGGAGATTACCGTAGTATATTACTGTGACGGTTTGCCTTTTACCACCTCACAGTGACAGTTCCATAAAAAAGTCAGCATCACTTTTTATAATGATTATAGTGTCCTCGCCTTTTTCGATGGAGGTTTCTACTACTTGATTTGCTCCTTTGGTCATAGTGGCACTCACAGAACTCGCCCCTCGTGATTAGGTGACTAAAACAGTCGCCTGGATAGGCCTCACGAGCTGCAACAATTCCACTATTATCTCGGTACAGTGGGCTTTTTGAATGACTGCGAGCAGTCGCGGAACCCAGCAGGCGGCGATTTTTGTCACGTTCAAGCTGACGTGCTACATTTTGACAACTGATCCACGACTGTTTCTCTTTTTTTCCAGTTTCACCTCGATTGTCATGCGCACCTGGACCTCCACTGCTCTTGAGATTGCCGGTTTTTAACAGAGAGATGGTCTGCCACATCGTTCCAAGTCGCCGACCAGGGTGGCCGAGCGGTTCTAGGTGCTATAGTCTGGAGCCGCGCGACCGCTACGGTCGCAGGTTCGAATCCTGCCTCGGGCATGGATGTGTGTGACGTCCTTAGGTTAGTTAGGTTTAAATAGTTGTATGTTCTAGCGAACTGATGACCTCAGAAGTTAAGTCCCGTAGTGCTCAGAGCCATCTGGACCATTCGTTCCACGTCAATCAGACCTGTCTCACCACACTGCAAGCGTTTGCTTCGCCTAACTACTTCTCTGTATGACGATACACTGCTGCCGAAAAACTTACATCAACGCAGCATAGATTGTTACAACGTTGTTGCCCTTCAAATTCAGAAAACTGTGACCACACGGTTCTCCACGTGGTCAGCGTCATTTTGTTATGTCTAATAATTATTGTATGTAATTGCTTCAAAGCAACAAATTGCCTTGCGAATACAACACGTTTCGTCCACTGTGGCTTTCGTTAATTTTTATTTATCTATTATCGTCAAATCTGCAGTTGCAGAGCTAATCAGCACGTAATAGGATTAACAGAGTAAGTCCAGGTTTTATTCGTTATTTATTTCCTTAATGTTTTTCTAATGCAGAATTTCCAATTTTCACATTTGGTACTTTTCCGTAACTTTGAAGCACTAGAAATATATGTAGTATCAAGAAAGAGTCTAGTTTCGTTCTGTTTCGGAATATGAAACGTTTTTACGCAAAATAGTCAATTGAGATACACTATATAGAACTGCTCATTACTCTCGAAGGTTAGTTAACATATTCATTAATTATCTTCCGGCAACTACAATATTAATTTCGTTTATTGTAAATAGTACAAGTATGAATGTAGAAGAATTCCAACGAAAAAGAAATAAAAGTATTTTCATTTTTTTCATAATGTTAGTATGTATACGGGGTGTAAATTTTAAGTTGAAAAACCAAAATAACTCGAAAAATAAGCTTCACACGAAAAAAGTGTAGAATCCAAAGTTGATTATTTTAGAGGGTGGGGCGGGAGGCAACCTTAAAATTTCAGACTGGAACCCCTATTTTTCATTGCAGAATCACATTCTACATAAGAAAACTACGCCCATTTTGTCTTAAACATTTGTTTTGATTCTTCTTAGTTGGCGCTGTAATTCAAGAAAATCCATGTTCTCATTTTTGCGTGGAAAATGGTTACGGATAAATAAAACTCCAATTCCTCTCTCTCAAACCCCACCCTATGGGGAGAGAGGGAGAGTTTTAGTTTTAGCGAATCAAAATTTACAAAGTAAATAAGTATTTTTTATTTGTCTGTAACCATTTCCCAGGCAAAAATTAGAACATGGATTTTCTTGAATTACGGAGCCAACTACCAAGAACATAAAAAAAATGTTTAAGACAAAAAGCACGTAGTTTTTTATGTAGAATCTGATTCTGCAATAAAAAAATGGGGGTTCCCATTTGAAATTTTAAAGTTGCCTCCCGCCCCACCCCCAGGGGGCTAGGGTGGCGACCTAATTTTAGCACCAGGAGATGTCCCCCTCGAAAATAATCAACTTTGGACTCTACATATTTCTGCGTGTGAAGCTTATTTTTCGAGTTGTTCTGGTTTGCCAACTTAAAATTTACACCCTGTATATGTAATGCAAGTATGTATATGTCATGTATTTGACATCGGAATATTTCCATACTGGCATTTGTATTTCGTAAATATTCAGAAGAGTCTCTCCTTTCCGTCTCTGTACAAGTTTTTTCGTAATTATACAGAGTGTACTCTATATTTCTAGTCTTCATTTATAATTAATTGTTTATGAATTTATTATTATTTATTATTATTAATTTTAGAACGCTATTATAAGTTACCTGTCGTCAAGTGGAGTACCGACTATGAAGTACGGAGAAGGTAGTGTTATGATATGGGGTGTTTTTCGCGTTATTGTGCGGTACTATTATTGCGCTTAAGGTGAGTTAGAACGGATAAAAAAAATTTTCACGTTTCGGATTTTTATCTCATTATAAAATATGCAATTTTCCGAATAAAATGATATATATGTTACCGGCCAAACCCGATTTTATGATGAACTAGTTTCGCCTAGGTGAAACTCGTTTATTCTGTTACCGATAGGATAAAACAGTTTAGCCAAGGTCGAATCGGTTTATCCTAATTAGAATTTACATGCTTTAGGATAAACTAGCACGTCCTAGTCTGAACTACTTTCACCTAGAATGAGATTTTCACTCTGCAGCGGAGTGTGCGCTGATATGAAACTTCCTGGCAGATTAAAACTGTGTGCCCGACCGAGACTCGAACTCGGGACCTTTGCCTGTCGCGGGCAAGTGCTCTATCATCTGAGCTACCGAAGCACGACTCACGCCCGGTACTTTCACCTAGTTTGTGTCTTATATAAGCTTTTCAAAGTGAACTGAATAAAGAATAGAAATAAAATAGTCAATATGATTCATTAAAGTTATTTATTAACTAATCAGTAATTTCACATTTATCACCAGATCAACTTACATATACCCATCCACAAGAATCACCTTATCTGCCATTTGCTTATTTACTTATTTTTGCAAGGTTTACTTTGGTGGCACTTAGAATTGCAGAGTACTTTGTTTTTCTTCCAGTTGTATTTGTGTGTTGTACAGTTTTTCATGCAACTGCATTTCACGAAGCATTGCTCTCATCCAACAGAATGTTTTGTGGCTGCAGTCCTTAAAGATATTTCAATATCCTGAGTAATATCTCCCACATCTAAAAACGTCTGAATGCAGATGTCGAAATCAGTTATAAAAAAATAAAAAAGAGGTTAAAACAAATATTTTCTAATATTTTATTACAAAAATTTATGGAAAATTTTAATAAAATTATACCTGCAATAATGTTTTTGAGGTACGGCATGTTTGGTGCCAACTTTGTAGAGGCCATCATCAGTCTTTTGAAGTATTACGCCACTTATGTTTCGAAGGTTACCTGTGCCTTTATCTATATCTGCAATAGGTATGGTGACGTTGTCTCCAATGTCAGTTGCTGGATGGGACTTTTCAGAGGAAGCTTTCATTCTTTTAGCTTGTTTTTTTTTTTAATTTTCTGTCACCATTTTTCTAGCGTTTTGAATGTCGTTTGTGTCAATTTTCACAATGTTATTATCATCACTGTCTTCGTACTGTTCAGTATTGCTGTCATCTTCGATTGCCTTATTTAGGTCATCTTCATCCTGAAATCATTTATGATTTCTTGAGGCAACGAGGAAGTGGAAAGTCCTACTCTAGGTTCGATTCCGAATAATGCTTCGTAAGATGATGCCAGAGTGGTAAGCTCGATTTTTCATGATCTGGACATATCTTAATCCTTCCGACCACTACGCCGAAGTGTTGTCCATTAAGCAAGAGCTTGTCATATTTTCAATGTCTTGGTTGGCACATTCAACAGAAACCTGACTTAGGCTATACCTTGGTTTTCCATGCACAATTTTCAGTTCTGACCAAAGCTTTGCTAGTTCACTTATAACATTATTGACAAATTCTCGGCCATTATCAGAATGAAGAATGCATGACGCCCCTACAGTTATCATTCAAATGATAAGCCACTTCTTCAGCCCTGTTTGATGTTAACGTAAGAAGAAGAACAAATTTTGTGAGATGGTGTTGGTAAAGTAGAATGAGTTTTAAAGTCCCGTCTGGTAGTGTTTGGAAATCAATCAAATCGACTTGGCATCTGCTATTCATTTCCGAATGGAGAATTGGCTTTGAAAATAGCCCTGTTTTCTTTTTTGTCTTCTTTTATTGACAAACATCACACATTGATAAATAGAGGCATATCATTTCTTTTGTGATATTGGCATATTTTTTTGATGTCTCGGCTAACATCGTATCGCGACCTCCATGACCCACAGCTACATGAGCTGCGTCAATCACATCATAAAGTTCATCAGCTGGAACAAAGTATTTTATATTCCCTTCACACCGTGCAATGAGTTTTTTCACATCACCAAGTTTCAAAACAGCTAATCGTTTCAGTCTTTTTCTGTAATGATGTTCTTTTTTCCAACTTTTCCGCGTCTTCTACTTGTTTAACCAAATCCGCATATTCGTCTACTGATAACACAGTATAATGAGAGGACTTCTTCTTTTCACTCTGCAAAGTTTCCCCCAGAAACTTCTCTCTCCGCAGCTTTTGATTGGCTTGTCTACTACACGAAGGCTCATCCATGATGAAACGCCTCCAATAATTATACTAGAATTACAATAAAATCTTTTAAACGCAACCAGCAACTTAACACGCGCAGTCGTCGATGCAAAATACCGTTCAGAACAGTGCGAGCGAAAGCGGTTGAGAAGCGCGATGGGCGAGCCAGAGATGATTCGGGGATTTCCCGTTCGTATAGGCAGTGACATGCGTTCCGACTAGACAACATTATTTCAGACTAGGACGTACCAGTTTATTCTAAAGCATGTAAATTCGAACTAGGATAAACCAATTCGACCTAGGCTAAACTGTTTTATCCTATCGGCAACAGGATGAACGAGTCTGACCTAGAAGAAACTAGTTCATCCTAAAATCGGGTTTGGCCGGTAACATGTATATAACTTATAAACTCAGATGGGAATTATTTTATTTTATTTTCTTAAACAAAATCTACACTGGTTGAAAATGTTAAAATTTTTATGTGCATTACTTCAATATCTAATAAAATCTGTAATTTTTTATATAGAAGGCTGTGGATTGCTGTGTTATAAAAATCATGTCCAGAAGATGATGGGCACCAGGCTGAGGAAGTTGAAACAAAGTTTGAGAGACAAGAAATTTTCTGATGGTAAAACCAGAAGAGGCAGGCTGACAGACAAAGTGATTGATGAACTACAGCAGTATTATGGGTTAGCCATTACAAATAATACTGAGGATTCGTTGAAAATGAAGCAGGCAGCACGGAATACCTTCTTCCATAGACTGTCAAGCTTACAGACTTGCAAGCTTTGATAAATATCAACGAGGACAGCTGAAAAAGTGTGGCCCGGCGGGACTCGAACCCAGAATCTCCTCATTACAAGTCCGCCGCGCTAGCCGTCTGAGCCACCGAGTCCTGCGACTGCAGGGACTTTTCTCTGGCACGCTCCCCGTCAGACTCACATTCCCAGGTTACGGTTCACACACTACATTTGTACCGCCGATGCCCACTATACCCATTACTCGCCGCAGTCAATCAGCAGATTCCTGTAGGAGTTCGGGCGAAGTGAGTGCATCCACACTGAAGAAGATCATTGGCCGGTAAGCCTTATCTATATGAAGATGGTATCTGTTCTTCCGGACATGTGTTCCATGGAAGTGATACAAAGTCAGCTAAATGTATGTTGCAGTTTGTAGAACATTTGCTAGTGAAGATCGACTAGACTATCTCAAAGGCCAAACCTTTTCCATGGAATCATTGTGGCATTCCCTTTGATTTTTAGTATCTGTATGGGTTGCCAAAGAATACAAAATCGTTTGAGCGAAAACGCAAAGCAAATGATATGCAACTACAGCCATTCACTTTCTCTCTTATATATACATCTTGTTTTAAGAGATAAAACACATACTAAACGTTATTTTACATCCGTATTACACTGTCAAAGTTCGTTGTTAAAAATTTTGTCTACTTTCTTTGAACGAATTACTTAACTGGAGCTCCAGCTCGAAGTGTTCATTAGATTTGCGTCGTGAGCTGCAGTGCGAGGACAAAAAGCTTAGAAATTTATTTGATAATTGAATAAAACATTTCAGTTTGTTCTTATGAAAGTAACCCCCTCCTCATACTTGGAAACAAGATACTCATTAAAGAAATGTTATTACTGCTATCGACCATAACAGGCAAAAACTCTTCAAGCTTACAATATAGCACTCAGCCCCGACAATGTACCATTTCACCTATTGTTCCAGAAATCTGTGAAGGTTGGTTGGTATGGGAGAAGGGACGAAACAGGGAGGTCACCGGTTCCGTCGGCTTAGAGAAGGATGAGGAAGGAAGTCGGCCGTGCCCTTTCAAAGGAACCAAACCGGTCTTTGCCTGAAGCGATTTACGGAAATCAGAGAAAACCTAAATCAGGATGACCGGGCGCGGGTTTGAACCGTCGTCCGACCGAATGCGAGTTCGGTGTCTGTAAAGCATTACATAATTTACTGCACAACATGTTTAGAGTAATAAATAAATACGTTTATTTCACTGACAGGCACGTTATTAATAACGCTTATATTTCCACGTCACCATTGAGGTACTAAATTTGGAGCGTTACTAATTTCTTTAGTCGGTGCGTTTCCTCAGTAGGCCTATAAACCATGATGTGCACACATGCAAATAAATACTTACTTGCACATTTTGCATTGTATTTACCATGATATTGCAAATATTCTGCATTGCATCGTGAAGAGACCCATTTATTGGTCTCAATTCGCCGAACAGCCTCTTCACCCCACCTTTCATTAATTCTGTTTAACATACTGACCACGTATTGGCCATACGCATCTATCGACACTGCGTTCTCCATTGTCCGATTCTGTTAATATCAGCTCCTCCAAGTTAATATCCTTTTTCGCCTTCTGCTGTCTTAGCATATTCAAAACACTTTACAGTGTACTCGACACATCTGACGCTATTAACTTTCGTCAGTCTTCTTTGTTATATCCTATGGAAATGAAGTCCCATGCTTCCTGACAAAGCGTAGTGGAACGATGCGGGAGACTCGCACCGCCGTACTCGGCAAGGTCCTAATGGAGGTGGTTTGCCGTTGCCTTTCTCCGACCGTAATGGGGACGAATGATAATGATGAAGACGACGCAACACCCAGTCATTTCGGGGCAGGTGAAAATCCCTGACCCGGGCCCCGTGCTCGGGAAGCGGGAACGTTACCGCGAGACAACGGGAATTACCCAAATTCTTCATTGACAGGTCTATATTAAAAACACCTGAGTGCAGGCACCTCAGGAATAAATGTGTCACCACCCGTTCGTCTCAGCCGACGATGCATTTCCACTTTCTTATGGCAATAAGGAACTGTCCGATTCTACCCATATGTTTTGACCCATGGCGTCATCGGGACGGGGGACAAAAATATATGACTCTAGCAATAAAATGAAACTGACAGGACAATTGTGGGAAGTGGGGGAGGGGAGGGGGGTTAGAGCGAGGGCAAGCTAAATATACAACAATAACATCATCTTTTTAAAACAAAGAAGGAAAATAACATACACGAAATCCTCGAGAATAAGCTGAACAAAAAATGTAAAAAACCACACAATTGCAATCTTTCATTTGCTGTGCATAGCGGGAACGAAAACAGGCACACATAGACGGAGAGTGAGAAACAAATAGATAAGGAGAGAGACAGAGAGACAAAAAACCGAAATAAATATTACTGAAACCTACTGAAAACACGGCCACGTACAGTAGTTCCTGGTTTGAGAACCACAGACTTCGCTCAATTTCATAAATCCCTCGCACTGCTGACGCTTCACTCATCCTACCAAGAGGCCATACAACAAGATAACTTTAATTGTGGAAGCCATATTCTCGCCCATAGCGGAAATCATTGAACGACTAGTAAATTTGTTGTAAGATAGTATGTGCCACCAAACGAAACACGAAAAAACCCTTTCAAACCGTTAATAACACGACGTACTAACACTTTCAAAATCGAAAACACATCAATAGCTAGTAATTAATGACATGAAAATAACTCAGTATCAAGTGAACAAAAACAAACTCCAAAAACATCGAGTGACACACAACAGTAACTCCATTGCCGCACTAACTTCACTCACAAACAATACAGGAACATCCCACATACGAGTGTGCCACCGATTACTCCAGCACGCCCTTTGCAAACACGATCCATTTCAAATACAAATAGGGAAATAGCGGAAAGGTCGGGGAAGAAGGCCAGTGTTCACTCTGTCTGCTTGCCGGGGGGTCTCATCCGAGATGTGGAGGAGGCCCTACCGGCGGCGATAGAGAGCACTGGGTGCACCCGACTGCAAATTGTTGCTCATGTCGGCACCAATGACTCTTGCCGTCTGGGTTCAGAGGTCATCCTCAGTTCGTACAGGCGGTTGGCGGAGTTGGTGAAGGTGGAAAGCCTCGCTCGCGGGGTGGAATCAGAGCTAAATATTTGTAGTATCGTTCCGAGAACCGATCGCGGTCCTCTGGTTTGGAGCCGAGTGGAAGGCTTAAACCAGAGGCTCAGACGATTCTGCGGAGAGCTGGGGTGCAAATTTCTCGACCTCCGCTATCGGGTGGAGAAATGTAGGGTCCCCCTGAATAGGTCAGGCGTGCACTACACGCCGGAAGCGGCTACGAGGGTAGCGGAGTACGTGTGGAGTGCACATGGGTTTTTTTTTAGGTTAGAGAATTCCCTCCCTTGGCCCGACAAGACGCCTCCTGAGACGCGGCAAGGCAGGAGTAGGCAAAATGCAACAAGGAATAACAATATTAAAGTGCTAATAGTAAACTGCAGGAGCGTCTATAGAAAGGTCCCAGAACTGCTCTCATTAATAAACGGTCACAACGCCCATATAGTACTAGGAACAGAAAGTTGGCTGAAACCAGACGTAAACAGTAATGAAATCCTAAACTCTGATTGGAATGTATACCGCAGAGATATGCTGGACAGTGAAGGGGGAGGCGTGATTATAGCGATAAGAAGTGCAATAGTATCGAAGGAAATTGACGGAGATTCGAATTGTGAAATGATTTGGGTGAAGGTCACGGTTAAAGCAGGCTCAGACATGGTAATTGGATGTCTCTATAGGCCCCCGGGCTCAGCAGCTGTTGTGGCTCAGCACCTGAAGAATAATTTGGAAAATATTTCGAGTAGATTTCCCCACCATGTTATAGTTCTGGGTGGAGATTTTAATTTGCCGGATATAGACTGGGAGACTCAAACGTTCATAACGGGTAGCAGGGACAAAGAATCCAGTGAAATATTTTTAAGTGCTTTATCTGAAAACTACCTTGAGCAGTTAAACAGAAAACCGACTCGTGGCGATAATATATTAGACCTTCTGGTGACAAACAGACCCGAACTACTTGAGTCAGTTAATGCAGAACAGGGAATCAGCGATTATAAAGCGGTTACTGCATCGATGATTTCAGCCGTAAATAGAAATATTAAAAAAGGTAGGAAGATTTTTCTGTTTAGCAAAAGTGACAAAAAGCAGATTACAGAGTACCTGACGGCTCAACACAAAAGTTTTGTCTCAAGTGCAGATAGTGTTGAGGATCAGTGGACAAAGTTCAGAACCATGGTACAATATGCGTTAGATGAGTATGTGCCAAGCAAGATCGTAAGAGATGGAAAAGAGCCACCGTGGTACAACAACCGAGTTAGAAAACTGCTGCGGAAGCAAAGGGAACTTCACAGCAAACATAAACATAGCCAAAGCCTTGCAGACAAACAAAAATTACGCGAAGCGAAATGTAGTGTGAGGAGGGCTATGCGAGAGGCTTTCAATGAATTCGAAAGTAAAGTTCTATGTACTGACTTGGCAGAAAATCCTAAGAAATTTTGGTCCTATGTCAAAGCGGTAGGTGGATCAAAACAAAATGTCCAGACACTCTGTGACCAAAATGGTACTGAAACAGAGGATGACAGACTAAAGGCCGAAATACTAAATGTCTTCTTCCAAAGCTGTTTCACAGAGGAAGACTGCACTGTGCTTCCTTCTCTAGATTGTCGCACAGTTGACAAAATGGTAGATATCGAAGTAGACGACAGAGGGATAGAGAAACAATTAAAATCGCTCAGAAGAGGAAAGGCCGCTGGTCCTGATGGGATACCAGTTCGATTTTACACAGAGTACGCGAAGGAACTTGCCCCCCTTCTTGCTGCGGTGTATCGTAGGTCTCTAGAAGAGCGAAGCGTTCCAAAGGATTGGAAAAGGGCACAGGTCATCCCCGTTCTCAAGAAGGGACGTCGAACAGATGTGCAGAACTATAGACCTATATCTCTAACGTCGATCAGTTGTAGAATTTTGGAACACGTATTATGTTCGAGTATAATGTCTTTTCTGGAGACTAGAAATCTACTCTGTAGGAATCAGCATGGGTTTCGAAAAAGACGATCGTGTGAAACCCAGCTCGCGCTATTCGTCCACGAGACTCAGAGGGCCTTAGACACGGGTTCACAGGTAGATGCCGTGTTTCTTGACTTCCGCAAGGCGTTTGACACAGTTCCCCACAGTCGTTTAATGAACAAAGTAAGAGCATACGGACTATCAGATCAATTGTGTGATTGGATTGAGGAGTTCCTAGATAACAGAACGCAGCACGTCATTCTCAATGGAGAGAAGTCTTCCGAAGTAAGAGTGATTTCAGGTGTGCCGCAGGGGAGTGTCATAGGACCGTTGCTATTCACAATATACATAAATGACCTGGTGGATGACATCGGAAGTTCACTGAGGCTTTTTGCAGATGATGCTGTGGTGTATCGAGAGGTTGCAACAATGGAAAATTGTACTGAAATGCAGGAGGATCTGCAGCGAATTGACGCATGGTGCACGGAATGGCAATTAAATCTCAATGTAGCGAAGTGTAATGTGATGCGAATACATAGAAAGATAGGTCCCTTATCATTTAGCTACAAAATAGCAGGTCAGCAACTGGAAGCAGTTAATTCCATAAATTATCTGGGAGTACGCATTAGGAGTGATTTAAAATGGAATGATCATATAAAGTTGATCGTCGGTAAAGCAGATGCCAGACTGAGATTCGTTGGAAGAATCCTAAGGAAATGCAATCCGACAACAAAGGAAGTAGGTTACAGTACGCTTGTTCGCCCAATGCTTGAATACTGCTCAGCAGTGTGGGATCCGCACCAGGTAGGGTTGATAGAACAGATAGAGAAGATCCAACGGAGAGCAGCGCGCTTCGTTACAAGATCATTTAGTAATTGCGAAAGCGTTACGGAGATGATAGATAAACTCCAGTGGAAGACTCTGCAGGAGAGACGCTCAGTAGCTCGGTACGGGCTTTTGTTAAAGTTTCGAGAACATACCTTCACCGAAGAGTCAAGCAGTATATTGCTCCCTCCTACGTATATCTCGCGAAGAGACCATGAGGATAAAATCAGAGAGATTAGAGCCCACACAGAAGCATACCGACAATCCTTCTTTCCACGTACAATACGAGACTGGAATAGAAGGGAGAACCGATAGAGGTACTCAAGGTACCCTCCGCCACACACCGTCAGGTGGCTTGCGGAGTACGGATGTAGATGTAGATGTAGACATCTCAATGACATCACACACCTAAACACTAACAGCATGCACTCTGCAAAATATATTAACGGACAGAATAAAACAGTAGGAAGCTCAACAGGAAGTTTTATCTGAAGCTGAAAATCTAACGCAAGTTTCTGAGGAATGTAGGCTATACGAAACCGAACACTCCTAAAACGAAATATATATGGCAGAGAAATTAGAGAAAACTTCAGAACATTCTATAATGCTGCTACAAAAGTTCCTTGGCAAAACAAATATGAGAGTTAAATGTACGAAATGCGGAGAGCACTTAAGTCACAGATGTCGTCTGTGAATAGCTGCGGATCATTTTCGGGATGTCGTCAAAATTATCACGCCTTGCCTCAATCGGCACTTACTGATACAGTATATCAAAGAAACCCATCAATGGAAGGTATTATGCCCTGGATTCATAAACATCGTGGGCGCCCACATGACTCTTGATACTTCTTACGATCTACAAACAAACACGAATGTATGTAAATAATGTATTTTCACTTAGTAAAGTAAATGTGCAAGTTTCATATCAGCGCACACTCAGCTGCAGAGTGAATATCTCATTATGTAAATGTATTTAGATTGAGTTGCAGTTGTAAGTGCTGACGTTCAACTTCTCCGTCAAGTACTGCGTCTTTAGCCCATTCACTTTCTGTATCTTCAGCACAGCCATTCGAATACTGCAGATGGCTGCTGCTATTTTTTTTTTTAATGGTATTGTAACCGCTGGCCAAAGTCTAGATCTAGGCAAGCGGTAGTCACGGTAGTGCTTATGTATTGCTGCTCATCAGTTGGCAAAGCGTCAGGTCGCTTAGGCGTTGGGATGATTCCTTGACATAACCAACAAAAGGCGAGAAAAGACACAATGTGTTTCTAGCGCCGAAATTAAAACCATTGTCCTGCTTGCTGTTTCTCGTTGTATTAGCGAGTTTCGAGAGAAATATTTCGTTGATTGGCGACTCCATGGAGTGCTGTGTGCACAACGACCATATATGTTAAATTAAGAGTAAGAGGTCAGCGTTGGCCGTAATATTGATGTTTTATAGATAGCAGAATCAATTTTCGATCACATAGATTCTGCTATCAATAAAACATCAATATAACGGCCACTATGTGACCGAAAATCGGTTCTGCTATCAATAAAACATCAATATTACGGCCAACGCTGACCTTCCTTTTAATTTAATTTATTTTGTGTTTATGGCAACGAGTACTATACAGTGGATCGATTTAAGTGATTTAGTTCTGCACAGCGACATCGTCCGTTGGTACATGTCTCATGGATCATTGCAGGGACACGAAAATGTATGAAATGGAGTGGTGAAATCATTGTGGAATCGATCTGTACGAGCACTCTGTTTTTTAATTAAATCATGGGAGTGGGTAGGTGGACCAATATTTATTAATAATAGAGTCGCATTGTCGATATATTAGCTTAGTATGCTATCGCAGATCGATTGCGTAGCAGCACACAGCTGAGAAATATTTCATTGCTGTTTCTAATATATCATGGGTAGCGACGCTGCCCTTGATTTGCAGATACTTGCACAGATTAAATAACTGCGACTCAGACAAGGAGCAATTAATTTTACAATCCTTGTTTACAGCAATGCTCCACTATTTCTTCCGAATGTATTACTTCGAAACACTTCGTCTGGCTGCTGCTCTCTCATTGGCTGTGTAACACAAACACCTGACACACCTTTTGTTCCCGTCATACATCACGGCATGTGCTGACAACATTTCTGCACGAAACATGTAAGTACACCAGTGGCCCTATTAGAGACTTTCACCGTAACCGCTTACTGTGATTTTTATGATCAATGTGTTTGGAGTTAAGAAGAATTTCGTGTTTTTCATAGTTAGCAGTTATCATTATGATGGGTGCCACATACGAAGTAAACTTTGACATTTTACAGTTTAGAAGCAAGCGAGGCGAGTCGAACAAGTATGCGATTTGGCGAACTTCTGTCATAGCTAGACCTAGTCTATGCATGGCCCACTCCCTAATTTTGATGATAGATCCCTGATGAAAGACATTTTTAAAAAAGCCTGCCTACTTCACTGTCGAAGATTTGTACAAAGGATTTTGATCAAAGACTTTTGTCCAATAACTTTGAGATCTTTTACAACGATTCATCAAATATTAAAAGTAATTCCTAGAAACACGTGTCGTAGACAGCAGCACGCTGTGCTACATTGCAAGACAGAAAACGAATTCTTACAAGGAACCCCTTGAGTGCGAGGTCACAAGTGCAATCTGTAGTAAGACTCATTCGAAATTGTTGTATTGGCAATTATGGCAGAAAAAAATATAAGCTACTAATGATTCATCATGTGCATCAGGAAGGCGACAGAAAGTGACCTCCGGGAAGTGTAGAGATAGACCTTCTACGGGGTGGATTTATAACATTTCACAAAATGGATATCGTCATCATTCAAATAATGTTCAAAATAAACCGCTGGTTCATGGTGTGGGTTCCTGTTGTCATGTCCTAGTTCATGAACCACGGGCAACGTATGAGTGGCCAAGTAAGTGGTCCCGACAGTCAGGATACCAGTTACATTGGAATAAGGCAGGGCATCTCGGGCATATTCTGAGTCGTGGTCACCTTTGTGCTCAGACGGCAAAGACTACCAAATCCACCGGTTAGTCCCTCAACCGTTAGGGGTAAAACCCAATGGGACTAGGGGCAAGTAAGGCTAGCAACCTGCTTCCCTGGTACTTTAAATATGATGCTGGCAATAATCAGAGCAAAATGCCTCGGACCTTTGGAGGTGACGGAGCTGTTAGTGACATTCGGGTAAGGGGTGAGAAAGAAGAGGAAGTGGGAGAATACAAGGTTTACCTGTCAAAACAGGAATAGCACAATGGGGTGTAGGGCTTTACATCAGGAAAGAAATGGAATCCAGTGTAGTTGCAATAAGATACGTAAACGACCGACTGATGTGGATAGATTTGACAGTGTCTAACAAGAAAATTAGGATTTTGTCAGTATATTCGCATTGTGAAGGGACAGATCAAGATAAGATGGATAGTTTTTATGACGCACTCAGTGACATAGTTGTTAGAGTAAAGGACAAGCACAGTGTTCTGCTCATGGGTGATTTTAATGACAGGATTGGAAATCAAACGGAAGGGTATGAAAAGGTTATCGGTAAATTTGGAGAGGATATGGAGGCCAACAGGAACGGGAAACAACTCTTGGATTTCTGTGCCAGTATGGGCTTAGTAATCAAAAACTCATTTTTTAAACACAAGAACATTCACCGGTATACTTGGGAAGGCAAGGGAACCAGATCTGTCATTGACTATTTAATAACAGATCAGAAATTCAGGAAGGCTGTGAGGGACACACGTGTATTAAGGGGATTCTTTGATGACACTGATCTCTATTTAATCTGCAGTGAAATTGGTATTGTGAGGCAGAAAGTGCAGCAGGTCAGGTCCATATGTAGGAGGATAAGAGTGAAGAAACTTCAGGATAAGGAAATCAGGCACAAGTACATAACAGTGATCTCAGAAAGTTACCAGTTAGTTGAATGTAGGCAATTACAGTCATTGGAAAAGGAATGGACAAGGTACAGGGACACAGTACTAGAAGTGGCTAAAGAATGTCTTGGAACAGTAGTGTGTAAAAGTAGGATGAAGCAAACAGCTTGGTGGAATGACACAGTCAAGGCAGCCTGTAAAAGGAAAAAGATGGCGAAATAAAAATGGCTACATACTAGAACACAGGTAGACAGAGAAAGGTATGTTGAAGAAAGAAACAAAGCCAAACAGATAATTGCAGCATCCAAGAAGAAATCTTGGTAAGACTTTGGAAACAGGTTGGAGACTTTAGGTCAAGCTGCTGGAAAACCATTCTGGAGTGTAATTAGCAGTCTTCGACAGGGAGGTAAGAAGGAAATGACAAGTATTATGGACAGGTCAGGAAAACTGCTGGTGAATCCTGTTGATGCCTTGGGCAGATGGAGAGAATATTTTGAAGAGTTGCTCAATGTAGGTGAAAATATGATCAGTAATGTTTCAGATTTCGATGTACAATGGGATAGGAATACTGATGGAAACAGGATCACATTTGAGGAAGTGGAGAAAATGGCCAATATAATGCAGTGCAATAAAGCGGCTGGGGTGGATGAAATTAAGTCGGAACTCGTCAAATACAGTGGAATGTCAGGTCTTAAATAGCTACACAGGATAATTGAAATGGCCTGGGAGTCGGGACAGATTCCATCAGACTGGACGAAAGCAGTAATCACACCAATCTTTAAACATGGAAACAGAAAAGATTGTAACAACTACAGAGTATCTCTTTAATCAGCGTTGTGAGTAAAATCTTCTCAGGTATTGTTGAAAGGAAAGTGCGAGTATTAGTTGAGGACCAATTGGATGAAAATCAGTATGGGTTTAGGCCTCTTACAGGTTGTCAGGACCAGATCTTTAGGTTACGGCAAATAATGGAGAAGTGTTACGAGTGGAACAGGGAATTGTATCTATGCTTTATAGATCCAGAAAAAGCATATGACCGGGTTCCTAGAGGGAAGCTATTGTCTGTTCTACGAGATTATGGAATAGGAGGCAAACTTTTGCAAGCAATTAAAGGTCTTTACATAGATAGTCAGGTAGCAGTTAGAGTCGACGGTAAATTAAGTTCATGGTTCAGAGTAGTTTCAGGGGTAAGACAAGGCTGCAACCTCTCTCCACTATTGTTCATATTATTTATGGATCATATGTTGAAAACAATAAACGGGCTGGGTGAGATTAAGATATGTGAACACAAAATAAGCAGCCTCGCATATGCAGATGACTTAGTTCTGATGGCAGATTCGATTGAAAGTTTGCAAAGTAATATTTCAGAGCTAGGTCAGAAATGTAAGGACTATGGTATGAAGATTAACATCTCGAAAACGAAAGTAATGGCAGTGGGAAAGAGATATAAACGGATTGAGTGCCAAACAGGAGGAACAAAGTTAGAACAGGTGGACGGTTTCAAGTACTTAGGATGCATATTCTCACAGCTTGGCAACATAGTGAAAGAACTAGAAGCGAGGTGTAGCAAAGCTAATTCAGTGAGCGCTCAGCTACGATCTGCTCTCTTCTGCAAGAAGGAAGTCAGTACCAAGACTAATTTATCTGTGCACCGTTCAATCTTTCGACCAACTTTGTTGTATGGGAGTGAAAGCTGGGTGGATTCAGGTTACCTTATCAATAAGGTTGAGGTTACGGATATGAAAGTAGCTAGGATGATTGCAGGTACTAGTAGATGGGAACAATGGTAGGAGGGTGTGCACAATGAGGAAATCAAAGAAAAACTGGGAATGAACTCTATAGATGTAGCAGTCAGGGCGAACAGGCTTAGATGGTGGGGTCATGTTACACGCATGGGAGAAGCAAGGTTACCCAAGAGACTGTTGGGTTCAGCAGTAGAGGGTAGGAGGAGTCGGGGTAGACCAAGGAGAAGGTACGTGGATTCGGTTAAGAATCCCCTCCCCCCGGCCCCTCCAGGGAACGTCTCACACCAGACGAGTGTAACCCCTATGTTTAGTGTACGCGTACGTGGAGAAGTTTGCGCAGCAATCGCCGACATAGTGTAGCTGAGGCGGAATAAGGCCGAGGCAGATAGAATTCGCCCCAAAACCACCCACAGACTGGCCGGCTCACCCGACCTCGACCCAAGTCCGCCGGCCAGATTCGTGCTGGGGACCAGGCGCTCCTTCGCAGTACGGAAAGCCGTGCGTTAGGCCGCTCGGCGAACCGGGCTGGCGATTCCTAATATACTATCAGTCCAAATTTTTTCCCGTGAATATTTTCAGTAGGAAATGAACATGAAAGGAAGGTAATTTGGCTACGCTGTAGTCACATTTACAAATATGTTGATTTTATAACTTATAGCCCAGTTAGTACAGCAGGTAGAGTTTTGCGTTACAATAATCGAGTTCAAGATATCGATTCCGCATATATGTGTAGTTTTCTTTTTATTTTCTGATTTTAGACTGAGTGGTATGGTACCTTGCTTCTTAAACGTTATACGCCGATTAAAGGAGGCCCTGCACTAAACACGTACAATATATTTCATTATTTCTTAATCTCGTATTTTGGTTGTAAACTTTTACCTGTTTCCCTTCCACGCACTTCAGCCCTCCATGCTTCCTGGTCCATTGCCAGCACTGTTTCCTTTTCTTCACTTCTACTCCTTCCCCCAAAGCAGCAAAAACTAAATAAATAAAAAGTGACCGCTTTTACTAAATGTAAATGTCGTGTGACAAGGGCCTCGCTTCGCGTAGACCGTTCGCCGCGTGCAAGTCTTTCGATTTGACGCCACTTCGGCGCCTTGCGCGTCGACGGGCATAAAATGATGATAATAACACAACACCCAGTGCCTGAGCGGAGAAAATCTCAGACCCAGCCGGGAATCGATCCTGGGCCCTTAGGATTGACATTCTGTTGCGCTGACCACTTAGGTACTGGGGGCGGACACCGCTCTTACTGACTATAGTATTTAAATTATGTTATCATTTCCACATTGATAAATTTTGTTATGTCTTTCCTGTGACATGTAATTGATTTTTAAGTGATTATGAATACTTTTGACGTGTCTGATCGATAACTGTTACGTTTAACATTACAAAAACTGTAGCTTAACGACATGCATCGTTTAAGAAACGATGTTCTACAGCATAATTGTACAGAACAAGACTAGAAAATAAAAATGATAGACTACATCAGGACAAGACTCAGACGCGGGTATTCTAATGCAAAGTTGTTCCCATTTCCCTGACTGGAAGGCACATTAACAAAGAAGTGAACGAAAATAATTGTCATACATGTAGTCATAGCCTTGCCAGCTTGCCTTTCTTTAACATTCATTTTCTATCGAAAATATACACGAAACGAAACTTTGTGAGACACATTTCTGTACTGTTATTATGCAATGAATCGCGTCGTGACAGGAGGTAGCGGGAGGGGGAGGTGGGGTTACAGAGTTTGACGCTCCCCCCCCCCCTCCTCCTCAGAACCGAAGCATGGACACAAGTCTAATTAAACGACGTACAGTCTCTAGTTATTAATGTATTTATGTCCGAGATATCGGTATGAACGCTGTTTTTTTTATTCTTCTTTGAGTGGTATTATAGTAACCTCTGATGATAGTACCATAGACTTAAAAGAGCTAAGTGAACCGCATTTCTCTTTCAGACATTACATGAGTGGTTTCGGAAAAAATAATACATACGTTTTGAACATGGAACCAATTGCTGCTACATCGCGCCGACAACGAGGTCATTTTAGACAGGACAGACTGTGATTGAGAGAGGATGTGGTTGGAAATCAGGCGTGCCCTTTTCAACGATTTATTCCGGCCCTTGCCCTTCTCTTAAGCGGTTTAAGGAAAACATGGGACACCTAAGCCCGGAAGGCCAGGTAGAAAATTGA
Organism: Schistocerca gregaria; assembly: GCF_023897955.1. Classification (NCBI taxonomy): domain Eukaryota; kingdom Metazoa; phylum Arthropoda; class Insecta; order Orthoptera; family Acrididae; genus Schistocerca; species Schistocerca gregaria. Next base: position 517,242,703 of record NC_064931.1, on the reverse strand, counting down.
ACTGCTATTCTCGTGGGAAAAATCCGGTGTCCTACCACCGCGCCGCGTCCCTCGGCATCCGAACGAAGAAGGAAAAATATCCGTCGACCAAATCGGAGAGTCCGCGGAAAAAAGAAAGGAAAAACATTCAAACTATTGATGCAAAGCACGGAGAATATCAATATATATATCTAATTAATTTAAATAGGCAATTCGGATTCATCCACGTACCAGCGGCTCATATCCAAATATAGTCCACACTTTCGCATCGAATGACAATTTTGCTCCCTCGTTCAGTAATTTTATTCTAACTTCCTGGCAGATAAGAGGTATGTGGCGGACCGGGACTCGGACCTGCGACCTTTGCCCTTTACGGGCAAGTGCTTTAGGGATAAAGGATTACAAAGAGACGAGCATTCAACCAAACAACCGATTGCAGTTGACGACATTAGCGATGAGAGTTTTATTATATTTCTGTACTTTCCGTCCACATGCCAAGGAGTGAATCGTTGCACTAACATTACTAGAGGAAAAAGCCGCCTTGTCAAGGATTACGTTTATTTACGTCGCACAAGTGAAGGGTAAGATTTTTTCGTATTTTTAGTCGTAGGCAAACAAGCAAACACTTTTGAAATGTTTGGCGACCTCTATGGAAGCCATCCACCAACGAGAGCCGACAACCCGGGACGAACTTGATAAAACAATCAAGAGCTGCAGCGTAACGATAATTTTTTTTTTTTTTTTGCCTCGAAGCAGCAAATATTTAGCCTTTGGTGCTCACTAGATTCCTGCTCTGACGACCTTGGAGGCAATACAGCTTCGCAAGAAGCACGTGGCAGCCGTTTTCCCTCATCAAAGAGCCCGCCAGTATCAGCACGCAGGGTCCTCTTTAGGATCTCTAGACATAACTAACAAGGGGACCGCGCCTACTCGTCATCACTGATTTCGTTCAGGTTTATGACCTCAGCCGGACACGGCCTGAAATGAACGTGGCAGCAACGGGAGTTCTAGATGGCAGAACGTCTAGAAAGAGGGTTCCGTTCAAACTTAATTATGTATATAGACAGTTCATCGATCTCGACGATGTTTGCCTGTTATCGACAATGATGGTGGCAAGATGTCGGTCCCGGGAATTCCAAGACTTCGAGAACGTTTTAATTATAAGTTTGAAGTAGAATAACAAACGACAAAAGAAGTATTTACGAATTAACTGTCTCAGATTTTCCTCTACTTTTACACTTCTGTAAATTTCATGATTCTCGGTGAATCCAACAGGTTTTTATGAGTGAATTTGAGAGTTTGAAAACATGTGACATCAACAGTCACATCTAAGAGTGCATTGACTTAAAAGCTTAACTGTGTTACACCAGCGATGGGCCATAGATCTTAGTATGGGTCATAAATTTCAACTTGAGGCGCCTACCCGTTCCTGAGCAACAGAGGTCTTAATAGACGGACGGAAAGGCAGACGGATAACAAAGTGATCCTATATGGGTTCCGTTTTTACCGACTGAGATACCGATCACAAGAATAGCATTCTAGGGGCGGGTCGGGCGAGGTATGAGCCATTTAAAATGCTACACTCGTTTCCAGGGGTATGTCACAGCGGAAAGAGTATAGACTACTGACAGTCTGAGTGTCTTGGTGTCGAATCTCTAGGTGGGAACTTTTTTTATATCCGAGGTTACGTCATTTAACTGCAAATAAACCAAAATAATGCTTAACAAATTGTATTTTTTAATATGTTAGTAGAAGGAATGAAACGGAAAGGCAAAGAAAAAATTGGGGTTGTAAATAAATTTCCAGAAAACGTACAGGCGTACAGGAGAACTACGCGTATAAAATTAGATATGTTTATTATTTTACAGTTTATGATTTACAGATCCTAGGGTGATATTCGTGGTAAAAACAGGGGGAACGGCAATTTTCTCTGCATCTCGCACACGTTATAAACGCAGCATTTTTACAATTATGTGGTTGTTTTGTTTCTATTAAAATGCAATATTATCACTTTGCCCTCACAATATTCCAGAAAAATTCGCGTTACTCGGTCGAGAGTTAGCAAGTTAATGAACTCCGCAGCCGCAGCTAGCGTTTTCCCCAAAGACCGGTGGGCTAATACCTGCGCTGGGAACCTATTGTCGCCTTCAGCAGCCGAAGACTGCCCGAAGTCAAAGTGAAACTGACGGAATATGTAGTCCCGTACACATTAATTATAGCCCCTTCTTGGAAAGTCCGCGTGGATGCTGTAGGTACAATTCCATCTTCGAATTTTTAATTGCAATCTTATTTTTCATTTGTCCTCCCTTTTCACATATTTTATGAACATATTAATAGATACATAAACTGAGCATCATTTCGGTTTATTTGCAGAGTAAGTAATGTGAAAATTTAAAATAAAAAAGAAGTTTCCACATAGGTACTCGACTCCAGGACCCTTCTTCTGCTGCGCCTCTGTCTGTCTGGAAACTATACTAAGATAAATGGCCGATGACTCGCCCAACCCACTCCGAAAATGGTATTTTTTTAATGCTTCATCATGTGGAGCTTCACTTCTATCACTTCCATTTCTGACCAGGCCCTGCATATACCATAAATTTGGACGAAATCGGTGACATGTAGATGCCGCCCTCTTGTAAGAGGCAAAAATAGAATTTTACAGCTGTTTTCTAATTGAGAGCCTGTAACGCAGATTTAAGGTAGGGCTTAACAATTCGCTGATTTTGAGCGTGAGCGCTCGGAATGCTCACGCTCTTGCTCACGAGCAGACCAATTGCGGCGTAGCAGAGAGTAAGAGAAATGCGCGCGCATCATGTGGTCGCCACAACACGGGGGAAGTGCCAGCTATGAACTACGGGAGGGTCAGTTTTGGCGGCGGTGCCATCTAATAACAGCAGAGGCTCTCTTCTGAAGAAGAAGAAAATTGAACTGAGTGTGCCGTTCGGATGGGTTACAGAATTGCAATACTTTTAGCAAAGATCCTGCGTTCTTTCACGGATGGTGATTTAATAGCCGGCCGAGGTGGCCGAGCGGTTCTAGGCGCTTCAGACTGTAACCGCGCGACCTCTACGGTCGCAGGTTCGAATCCTGCCTCGGGTATGGATGTGTGTGATGTCCTTAGGTTAGTTAGGTTTAAGTAGTTCTAAGTTCTAGGGGACTGATGACCTCAGAAGTTAAGTCCCGTAGTGCTCAGAGCCATTTGAAGCATTTTTTTTTTTTTGATTTAATAAAAGAATACGTGGCAGTTGCTGCTGAGCATTTTTGTCCGCTTCAGGATAGGACAGTTTCGCGTGGTGGCGTTACAACCAGGACAATCATGCGTTCCACACGCGTTATGGGGGACGATGTTCAGACCCAGCATATTCCTTAGCGCTTTATGAAAGAGTAGGTATCAGGGATGTGAAATTCTTGGCAGCTTTGAAGAAAGTGTAGAAAATGTAGGTTTTTCATTAAATTTATAAGTTTATGTGTGTACAAACGGAGCGCAAGTCATCTTCGGAAACAAATCAGGACTCGTTGCGCAACTGGATGGGAAAATGAAAAAGCTTCCAGTACACAATTCGTGCTGATCTTAAGCTGGAAGTAACTGATCTGCAGTGCGACAGTAAATATAAAAACAGTCTAGATTTATCCAAGCATTTCCCTCATGATCGAGTTCCTCGTTTACACATGTCTCCACCCCCGTTCCCTGTGACGTTGGAGGGGTACAGTACTTGCTGCTGCAGACCAGCGCCCAGCGTCTGCTCACGGAGCAAGTTTGCTGTGAAGCCCTGTTTTAAGGTTTATTATTTAATCGTATAGCAGTTTAGTATACAATTTATCATTTTATAAACTGATAAGGCGAAAGGAATTGAAATCATTGACGTATTGAAGACGATCTATTAATATCGCTATGAACAATTATATTTTTAAGAAAAGAAAGATATTAATGTTGAGATTCGTGTCCATGCGAATGCAAATATTTCAGTTTTTAAAACAACATATTGTAACTAAAAGGACAGATATTTGTTAGTCAAATGGAAGATAGTAAAAGGAATGTAGCACCCAAAAATTTCACGTGTAGTTAATTCAAATACCATACTCCTCCAAACGATAAGCAAGCAAATGAATGTTTCACTTAATCTTACTGATTAATTGGTTTGTACCAAAATTTCATTGTAATGAAGGTACTTATAATGCCTTCATGTATCAGTTGCCTTAAAATAGCACTTTCAGTACTGAGCAAAGACAAAACTTTGATCTTGTTTTCTAACATAGTAGTTCAAAGACCTTTCTCCACTGCTGTTTGTGATAGTAAGTGACATACATTGCCAGAGGGACCTAGATAATGAAAAAATCTTTGACTTTTTCACGTAGACTCTAAGCATCAACTACTCCTGGCCAATTACATTTTCATTGCATTTTTCAGACAGAGTAAAAAGCCTACAACTGACACATTTAATTCCCTAATTGATCTTCCTAATCTTTATTATCTGTCTCAATTAAAGGTTGAGATGTTGGAACTTTTCCCCAGTTTATTTCTAATTCGTTGTAGTGCGGGTCCCCGCCCCGCAGCCGGGCTAGCCATCGCTCGGCTTCCTAGGTACAGTCTTTTCGCTGTTCCTAGGTACAGTCTTTTCGCTGCTGACTGGCTTACGTTCATGTCACCAATGACGTCAGTCAAAGCCGGTCCACATGCTACGACTTCCCTGGACCAGTTACTGCGTAAACCCAAAATTCTGCCCATTATAATTGCCAGGAAAAAAAGTATGTAAGGAAATGTAACTTATTCTGATAATTTAGTCTAGTAGGAAGAGTACTTGGTTAAATTTTTAGTTAATTTATGGATATACAAGGTGTGAAGTTTAGTACCCAGAGTTGCCAACTCTGGCAGCAACAACGGCTGGAAATAGGATTGTCATCCAGTCGAACAGTGCTTGGATGACATACTAATACGTCACTCGATGCTGCTTCATCTCTGTTACTCTGGCCAGCAACTGGTGTTGTACCAGTCTCTAAGAAACCCACGACCAATTTTTTTCATTTTTTAGTGAGTAGAATGTGCTGGCCAGGAAACAGTCTGTCTCCCTTTATATCGGGGTATGTCAGGACATCACTGGAAACATGAGGTTTTGTGTTATCATGTTGGAAGACACTGTCGTGGAGACCTCAGAGATAAATTAGAACCAAAGCAAGTTATAAATTTAACGGCTGCTATTCAAATTACTGGCTATGCATACCCAAGCTGGAGGAATTATCCAGATGGAACGGAAATCTTTTGGGGTGAGATGCATGTACAGACAAACAAATGACTACAGTTTCAGAAAAATTGAATTATTTGTTCATGAGAAAGAGCGTCACAAATTGAGAAAGTCAGTGACGCGTCGATCGACTTCTGGCCATTCCAGTTATTCGGCTTGGCATTGACTGACAGAGTTGTTGGATGTCCTCGTGAGTGATATAGTGCCAATTTATGTTCAGTGGCGGGTTCGTCAAAATACCCGAGATAGTTGCAGGGACCTGTTCATAATTCTCCAAACATTATCAACTACAGAGAGACGGGCAACAAAATGGGGCGTAGAAGATCGTCGTCATATTGCTGTGCTGTAAGGGTGGCACGGATGTCAACCGAAGGGGTCCTGCTATGAAATAACATGGCACCCCAGACCATCACTCCTAGGCTGTATGGCGGGCGACAGTAAGGTTGCTATCCCACCGCGACTCCAGACACGTCTTCGGCCTGGAATCTTGTTAACTGGAGTAGAATTGTCTTCAGTGATGAGACCGCTTCGAATCCAGCCCCGATGATCAGGGAAAAAGTGTGTTTAGACGTCCTGGGCAACGATGGGACGCTCACCCCCATACGGTCCGATAACCAGGAGTGATTGTCTGGGGCGCCATTTTATTACATGGCAGGACCGATTTGTCTGTCATCGACAGAACCGTTACAGCACAGCGGTGCGTCGACGATATTCTACGTCCCATTTTGTTGCCCTTTGTGACAAGCCATCTTGAGCTTACATTTCAGCAACATAATGCCCGCCCGCAAAAGGCGAGAGTTTTTACTGCTTGTCTTCGTGTTTGCTAAACCGTACCTTGACCAGCAACGTCCCCGGATCTTTCGGCAACTGAGAACGCTTGGAACATTATAAGCAAGGCCCTCCACCCAGCTCGAGATACCTGCACCGAATTTGGCACGATATCCCTCAGGAGAACATCCAGCAACTCTATCAATCAAATGCAAGCCGAATAACTGCTTTCATAAGGGCAAGTGGTAGACCAACGCTTTATAGACTTGCTCAATTTATGAAGCACTTTCTCTTGAGTAAATAGTCCAATTTTTCTGAAATTGTAATCATTTATTCGCTTGTACATGTACGCCACATCCACCGATTTCTGTCTCATTCGGATAATTCCTTCGGTTAGCATTTTTTTTTTTCATCTTAGAGTCTATTTATCGTTTAAGATTTTTGATTTGTGAAAGTTTCTGGGAATTTACTTATTTATGGCATACTGTAATTTGAAAAGATCTCGTATGCACGGCCCAGTTACGTGAATGCGACCTCCGTCTATGTTCGACGTCGACGTGCACTAACCACTCACAGACGGCAGGTGCAGCACTAGCAGTGGAGAGTGTATAAAGCGTGCCCAGGGGACGCGGAAAACAGTGCAGTCGTTGTTGTAATGAGGAGCGGAGCGATTTATCTGACGTCCTAACGAGCATGTTCAAATGTGTGTGAAATCTTACAGTACTTAACTGCTAAGGTCATCAGCCCCTAAGATTACACACTACTTAACCTAAATTATCCTAAGGACAAATACACACACCCATGCCCGAGGGAGGACACCAAACTCCGCCGGGACCAGCCGCACAGTCCATGACTGCAGCGCCTTATACCGCTCGGCTAATCCCGCTCGGCCAAACGAGCATGATCATTGCCTTTCGGGCAAAGGGAGGAAAAATTTCCGAAACGGCTAAGTTTGTAAATTCTTTGCCTGCCGCCGTAGTTAAATCATACCTTTCATCGAGGAGCGGTGCTATCCAAGACTGGCCCCAAGGCGACTGTGGTGCACAACAGACCATAAATGAAAGGGAGGAACGATAGCTGCGGAGATATGTACTGGCGAATAGACGTGCAACTGACGAACAACTGATCACCCAGATGAACCAAGGGGCTACCAACAGCGTCTCCTCAACAAACGTTGCTGCGTATGGGCCTCCGCAACTGACGCCCGGTTTATGCACCTATGCTGACTATTGTTCATCGGCGACGCAGGCTGGAATTTGCAAGCCAGTACTGCAACGGGACGTCCACTGAGGGGCGAAAGGTGGCCTTTTCAGATGAATTGCGTTTTCTGCTCCATCGGACAGATGTCCGTTGGCGTGTACAGCATAAGAATTCTGGAGCTAACAAGGACGGCGCTGACAGCGCAGGAGAATGTTTTCGTGGCGCTCCTGGGTGATCTTGTCATTCTGGAAGGCACAATGGATCAACGCAAGTATGCATGTATCCTTGGGGACCATGCCCACTCCTATATGCTGTTCGTTTCTCCTCAGCACGATGGCGTCTACCAGCAGGACAATGCAACATGTCACATAGCTTGCAGTATTCGTGTATGATTCGAAGAGCACCAGGACGAATTTACCGTATTCCCCTGGCCACGCAATTCCTCGGATTTAAACCCATTCGAGAATCTGTGGGACCATCTGGATCAGGCTGTCCGCGCGACAGATCCTCAAGTGAGAAATCTATTGCAGCTGGCCTTGCCTTTCAGAATCTCAGTGATTCCGTGCTGCAAATATGGCTACTGGAGCTTTTGGCAGGTGATCACATTACTCTCCCTGGACACACACACACACACACACACACACACACACACCTTGGTCGATGAGTGTGGGGTGTGGGATTCTGGAGGACAGAATTATAGGCCCCTATTTCATCGAAGGAAATCTTAATGGTAGGAAGTACACTACAATCCTGCAACAAACGTTATGTCTGTTATTGGAAGAAATACATTTAGAAACAAGGAACAGAATGTGGTATCAACACGATGAGGGTCCGGCACATTTTTCGCTGATGACTAGAAATGACTTGCAGAGATATGACTGGAACCATATCTTACTAATAGAAAACAAAGGGTGTGATTACGTAACACTTCAGCAGTAAGCAAATAGACATCATCTGACTGGGAAGAAATTACATATGGTATTCCCCAAGGTTCCATACTAGGTCCACTTCTGTTTCTTGTGTATATTAATGACCTGTCACCTGTTACATTACCAGATGCCAAGTTTGTCTTATTTGCAGATGATATAAACATTGCAATGAACATTAAATCAAATATAAATTTAGAAAGGACAGCTAATCAAATTTTTACTGGCATTAATAAGTGGCTCATAGCCAATTCACTGTCATTAAACTTTGAAAAGACCCACTATATGTAGTTCAGAACTTCCAAGAGATTTCCTTCTGGTGTGTGCATAAATATGATGACATGGAAATAGGAGAAGTTGAGAGTGTCTAATTCTTGGGATTACGACTTGATAATAAATTCAGTTGGGAGCAACATACTAACGAACAGACAAAGCGCCTAAACAAGTCTGTGTTTGCAATTCGAATGATGTCAGACATAGGAGATATAAATATAAAAAACTGGCATATTTTGCTAATTTTCACTCCATTATGTCATATGGTATCATATTTTGGGGAACTCCACAAACAAATAAAAAATTTTTAGAGTACAGAAACGTATAATAAGAGTAATGAGTAGTGTAAATCCAAGAACATCATGGGACATTAAATTTCAGAAATCGTTAGGGAATTCAGTATTACGAGATCCACGGTGTCATGCATGAAATGACCTCATAAATCAATGTGGGACGAACGACGAACGTGTCCGTTAGGACAGTACGGCGAAGTCTGACGTTAATGGGTTATGACAGCAGAGAACCGACGCGACTGCCTTGCCTTTGCAAGCAGCACGATATCGCCTGCAGCGCCTCTCCTGGGCTCGTGATCATATTGGTTGGACTGTTGGCAACTGGAAAACCGTGGCCTGGCCAAGATTAGTCCCGATCTCAGCTGGTAAGAGCTGATGGTGTGGACCCCACGAAACCATGGACCCAAGTTGTCACCAAGGCACTGTGCAAGCTAGTGGTTGCTACATAATGGTGTGGGTTGCGTTTACATGGAATGGTCTGGGTCCTTCGGTCCAACTGAACCGATCGTTGTCTGGCGGCCATTGGTGTACTTCATGTCGCCAAAGGATGGAATTTTTACGGATGACAATGCACCATGTAATGGGGTCACAATTCTTCGCGATTCGTTTGAAGAACATTTGGACAATTCGAGCGTATCATTTGGCCACCCAGATTTCCCGACATGAATCACATCGAAAATTTATGGGATGTAATCGCGACGTAAGTTCATGTACAAAATCCTGGACCGACAACACTTTCGCAATTATGGACGGGTATAGAGGCAGCACGGCTCAGTACTTCTGCAAGGAACTTTAAACTACTTGTTGAGTTCAGGCCACGTAGAGTTGCTTCACTACACCAGCAAAAGGAGGTCCGACACGATATGAGGAGGTATCCCATGACTTTAGCCACCTCAGTGTAGTAGTTTCCTGTAATAACAGTACGTGTAAGGAGTTACAAGATGTATTACAAAGTCATAAACATATATACAAGATCATAGTCTATTTAGAATATCAATGCTGATTTAGGTTACATTGTAATTTTAACTTAGTTAAAATATACTAACACATTAGCATATACTACCTGACAGAAAAGAATCCAGAAGAGGAGGAGGAAACGAAATGAAACGTCACAGATTCAGAGGGTCTGTGCCGTTATTTCAGTGATTATAGCTTCGAGTCAAATTTCCAAAACTCTTGGTTATATGAGACCACTTATCAGTATAAAGTTGCAACCGCTCTGGCCTGGATGCATGCACTGAATTGATTGGGGTTTCAGAAGTCCGTATCCCATCCTGGGGAAACTGGCCCTAGGGGAAACTTGTCATCGATATCCTAGACACTGGCACTGAGACGGATTTGGCGTTCGAGCTGGTACCACATATAATTTATCAAAAACAGGTCTGTGCATATTGATAGCCACGGGAGTGCCTCAGCATCAAACAGACAATTCATAGAGACACATGCCGTGTGTTGACAAGCATTGTCCTGTTGAAAAATGGCACTACGATACTGTCGCATGAGAGGTAACACATGACGTCACAGCACGTCCGTGACGTACTGTTGAGTCGTCAGAGTTCTCTCAATCACTGCCAGCCCTGGCTTGAAGTTATACCCTATGGCTCCCCGTACAATGACACTAGAATTAACACCATTGTGCTTCTCCAAAAGATAGCACGAATGGGACTTCTCTACAGGTCAGGTCGCCGCCATTATCGTTGTCATTGGTCATCCGGGGTGGTGTAGAACAGCGATTCATAGTTTTACACAATGCGATCACATTCCTCAGCAGACCATGCTTCTCTGTCAGGGCACCACTCCAAATGCAGCTTTTGTGTTGTGGTGTTAACGGCAGCGTACGAATTGTACGTTAATCCCTAATCTGGCTGCTGCTACTTTCCGATCAATGGTGCAGGATGATAGAATGTTGCAGGGAACACATTATTTGTTCTCGGATGGCAGACGCAAATCTGAAGGGTTACGATGTGCTTGGTGCACAATACAATGAATCTCCCACGTGCTGTCCAGATATGGTCGCCCAGAACCTTGACGACGAGTAAGCCTGCCCTCACGTCTCCATACAGTCCACCGTCATCCCACGTCACTTCCGAATGTCCCCACAGATCTGGATATTGCACTATTCGACCTGCTGGCCAAATGGGGACTCATAATAAGGCCCCTTTAAAACTCTGTCAGATGCTGATAACACTGTCTCAGACGGGTATGGAGGATCTCCGTGTCTTTCACAGTAATCCCACGACATCTGATGCTGTTGACGACCTAAATATTCCCTAACAGGTTTGATAAGAACACTAAACACAAAAATCACTTATGTATTTCTGGTAGCCGTTCTACCCGTCACCGTGAATTTCAACTCTATTCATTTGCATAGCCGCCGATGGTGAAAGGAGTTACATTGTCATCTGATCATGTCTTCTCGGTGCTACATTTTTTTTTTGTCAGGCAGTGCATTATCATAAGACGTAGTTGTACTTTACTAACACATTAACATAATGTAGGTGGATAGTGGCCACGCATTTTCAGCAGAATACGTGTGTAACCAAACGTGGTAATTTTAGATTTAACACGACCCGCTGTAGTATCAACAGTAGTATGGGAAAAGGTAATGCCAGCAAATAAACACATAAAAACAAAAAAATAAAAAACTGCCCTTTTAAGGTTTCATGCTGAGCTGTTGCATGAGAGTTCTATTTTATTTTACTCAGTGTGGTACATTAAACGTGTCCTCTGCTCCATACATGACATGCTTTTCGTCAAAGCATTCCTTGCTTTTTATTGTTATTTCACCTCCTCACACCATATGGCCAGGGGGTCGGGCTGTCTGCATACAATTCTCTGCTCTTCAGCCAAGCGAATTAAAAGAAAATGCATTGAGAAACAGAAACAAGAGTTGGGGTTGTTTTCTACTTTAAATTAAAGATCAAAGACGGACAGTTAAAAGACGTAAATACATGTACATCACAGGAAAGTGAAAATTCTTCTAATAAAAACACTGAAGCGCTTCACTTAAAATCTGAGGTAACTGCTCTAGGATGAGAGGTACTACCAGAGGAGAGAGTATGTTCCGTAGGGATTAAGAATGTGAGTAGAAAGATAGGAAAACTATGGAGATGAGAGGTAGAAGATGAGGTGAATGGTGGGAAACACAGCCGGTGGGAAAGACATAGGTTGAGGAGTAGTGTGTCGTCGCTGCAAGAGAAAAGAACGGGTATGGATAGAGAAGGAAAGGAGAGAGGAGCCATAACGTGGAGTGGCATAGGTAGGCAACAGTTAAATTTGGTAGGATGGATACATATTGTGACGGATCTCATTGTCTTGGAGAGGGAGTTTGTTGAAGCAGAGTTGGGATAGGATATAGAGCGTGTGTAGGTGTGGAGACGGAGGCATGTATTTGTGAAGGCGCGGCAGCATACCAGGGTTGGTGATCACAGGGAAGACAGTAGGGTGGTTGGAATCTCGTTTGCGGGCAGTATAGGAGATGTGGAGGTGTTCAATACGGGTGAGGAGGGGTGGGAAGGTTTCCTTGAATTTTTCATTGTATCTATGAGCTCCTTATAGCATGTTTGGCGCAGACATGCCTGCTGATTTTTTACAGTCTTTCCAAACGTGTAGCATCCATTTAGTCAGTTATTGTGCTACGTGTTTCAAACAAGGAGACTTAATGCATACCACGATGTTACGCTCTCGTTGATTGGGATTCTATGAATGCTGTATGAATATGCAATCGGTAGGTTCAAGAGGGTGATACTCAACGCCAGGCAAGATTAAATCGCCCCCTATGTGCTAGCGCCTAGGAGAAAACACGCGTTGTTCGTTCGTCCACAAACGATCATACAGGCACGTCCCTTGCACTGACAAGGAAATATCGACAACTTGATCTCATTTTTTAAGGAGAAAAACGCCCAGTAGCAAGGTATACGCCTCACCAATCGATCCCGTGTAAACATTTGTGCCATAATCCCGACAGGTGCAGTTTTGGACTTTCTGAAAGTACAGCTTTTGAACTTCACGCACAACCGTTATTTGTCACTTGCTTCTTCCTACTGCAGCCGCTTAATGATCGAGCACAAAGGGCTGAACAGTAGAGTGGATAAGAGCTTTGTGAAATACTACTTTGGTATTGGTAACATATTTTGTTGAATGTGGCATAGTCGCGGCTTCTAACCTGTATCTAGTGCCATAGATTTTTTTCTTTGAAAGTTTTTATGCTGTGATTCACAAAGCAGTGTAAATGAATTCACAAATGAGTGTGTCATTAGAGAAGTAGCATAGCGCTATTTAATCATTAACATCGCTGTTGTGGGTATTCTTTGGATTTTAAAGCTAGCACTGTTAAAGCTTAAAGTGATGTACATTTGCAAGAGATGCGCTATCCTTCAACGTGATTTTCATGATTAAATTATAAATCTGAAATCCTTATCTTCATTTCATAACCATTCTTTTGTTGCTTAGGTTTGTTCGCATTAAATAACATGTGTTCTAGAACAATGTATGCGTCCACCATCCCCTTCCTCCTCCCTGGCCTTCAACATCACGCGAATAGTAGTGCTCTAGTTGTCACTCCAACGTGCAATACATAGCGCTCGGACCTTGGGCGGCAGAAGTATTGTGCAGCGAGTGGCAGATAAACGGTCTGCGCGAAAGTTTAAAAGCTGTACTTTCAGAAGGTTATAACTGCGTACTATCCGAATTATAGCCCAAATTTTCGCTATGGACCGACTGCTGGCGCTGATATCCTGCATGTGTGGTTTTCTCTCCTTACGGTCTTAGGTCGAATTGGTGATGTTTACTTGTGAGTCAATAAATGGGCATGTTCGCAGGAGGACAAGTGTCCGAGCGGGCAGGGCGACGACATCTGGAGTGAGTGACAACATGCAGACCATTGTAGCGGCTTCCCTTGTGAAGCGTGCCAACACTATTGTGCCCAATGACAACTCTAGACAAGAGAATGGAACCAAAGCGTTTTTCCAGACGAGTCCCGGTTCTGAGTACATCATGACGGACGTATCCGTGCGACGAGGTTTCGAGGAGAACGAATGTGGTCATACTGCGTGCATCATCATCATACGGGTCCAGCACCTAGCTAATGATACGGGCAAAGTACATCTCCTACCCAAGTAAAGTGGGTAGCAGATTTTACTTTCCACACATATTGAGGCTAGAGGCTGTGCCACGCGTTTGAGGTCTCCGTGGCATTAAGTTTGAACAAGAGAACAGAAGACTGCATGTTGCCTATAGAGAGTTTTCGACTGTTGCACTGGCCGACACAGTATCCAGATCTCTCAGCCATCGAAAACATCTCGTCGTGGGTTGCAGACAGTACACCACCACTCGCCAGCTGATACGACTGGTGAACTCTCTGTCAAGGAGATGAAGCAGGATAGAATGACATGCCCGTATCTGTCAGCCAAGTGAAGTTCGACTCCACGTCCAGCCGGCTACTACCATTGTTGCTACTAGAAGTGACAGCTCTGTATGCTTTGCCTATGGGCTTTATGCAATCCGCAACATCTTCAACTGCCGCGTGCAAGATTTTCACATTCTCTCGCTCGCTACGCGCAGACTATTAGTCCTACAAAAAAAATGAACAGGACCTTTTTGTAGGAAATTTAATGTAGTTAAATGATATGTTTCCGCTAGAGGCTACGTCTTCGAATTAGTCACGAAAAACTCATTTGAAGGTCATTTTCGTACGTTTTTCTTTAATAATTCGAAAACTATGCGTCCTAGAGAAAAAGATATCCCAGTAAAAATTTTAACTACATTAAATTTCCTACAAAAAAGGACCTGTTCATATTTCTGTAGAGCTAACAGTTTGCACGTAGCAAGCGAGAGAATGTGAAAATGTAGCGCACAGGTTTTGAAAGCATTTCCGTCTGCATGAAAGCCATCGGTAGGAGCAGCTGATTCACTTTGTATTTCGCAATCTGTACGCGCTCAAATCACACAGATATTGCACCACGTATTCTTCTTACTACATTGTATACGCAAAATAAGTAAAATTTCAAAATTTTCAAATGCGTGTGAATTCCGTTTTTATCATTGTGTTATTTTTTAAATGAAGGGAAAGTAATACAAAGATAAAAACATTAAAATCAGATCAGTTCTAATAGTTATGTAGAGCATGTGTCTCCTTGTGTATTGTAAATCAATTTTAAAAAACGGTTTTACCCATCTGACGTTACATATAAAACAACTGACTCACAAGGAGTGACTCTGGAAAATTTCTTATATTTTCTATGTTTACTGGCAAATGTGGAAATAAGTCAGACAGCAATGTAAAGAATTTTACTTATGTTTTGTTTTATGTAATTCCCTTGCCAATTTGAAGCTTTTTTTACTTTCCTTTAAATGTTATATATTACGTAGTTCATATAGATGGCGCCATACAACCAATCGATGTGTTCTCCACACAGCCTACCTTTTTTATACAGTAGTATTCAAAGAACTGTAACTGACGCCCGAACAACAGGGAACTGACATGCATCGATACTAGAAAATAGTGGTATGTAATCTAATGTATAAGCCATATAAGTTATGCCATGTATCGCCTGAGCATGTACTTCTTGTATTTTTCAGCATTGATAATGGCTAGGCACTAGACAAAATCTGGATTTGCCAAATAAAACCTGCAAAAAGAAAAAAAGGAAGACTGATTGCTGCGCTCGATGATTTATAAATCGTATCACAGTCGCTGAGTGCACCCACTTTCCTAATGGAAAGGTAACCTGATTTCGCTGTTCGTCTGTGCCACATCACCGGCAATGATGGTAGGCATATCGAACATATCATAATCTAAATTTGAATATCTGTAGTGACGTTCACACGTTGAATAAAGTGTGTGCACGCCGTAGTTTGTAACTAATTTACGTTTTTCCATATAGTTCAATAATGGTCACTCTGTATATAGTTTCACGAGGCAGTATTAACTGAAGATTCTAGAAATGTTCTACAGTCCCGTACGTATCACCCCAGTAGGGATCACGAAGAAAAGATTACACTAACTATAGAGGCATTTAAACATTCTATCCTGCGCTCTATATGCAGCTGACACGGGTACAAACCCTAATATGTGGTACAATGGGAAGCACCCTTTGCCATGCACTTCCAGTGGTTTGTGTAACATGGATGTAGATGCGGATCTCTGTGTGCTGTAAGAAGATGCGGAAAAGTTTATTCATTTAACTCTTTCTGGTCCACGCCAGGCTAGTAAAGTTAGTTTTCCGTTTAATTTAAACTGGGCTTGACTGGAAAACAGTGGCTTTGGGTGTGAACTGTGATAGAGGGCCTGACTTCATTAGGTCCTCGCCGGCGATAGCGATATCTGTGGCAGACGCCGCCGGGAGCCAGCTCTGACGCAAAAACAGACTCGCGGTATGTCACCGTCAAGCCACTCAACTTGTCTCTCGTTTTAAGCAGATTGTTACCTCGAATCAAGATTTTAGTAGTTTGTAAGGTAAAGAATTTGACCGCCTTGGGGGGGGGGGGGGAGAGGGGGGGGGGGGCAATATACTTTGTGAGTCGCACAATATGTAACATCCTTTTAATTTCTTTTTCATGGAACGGTGTATATTTTTTAAAGCCATAGCACTAGAAGATACGAGCACATTTATGTAACGCCTGGTAATGCTGACGTTGTACATTTTCGCAAAAATATATCGGAAAGAGGTAAGACTGAAAGGCGAAGCCAGTGGATTAGATTGTCGCGGTGTAAATACCGACAAGTGGGGATCTCATGCCACGCTCCGTCGTTGTATCAAGCCTATCGACTATGTACTCGTTTTCACAAAAGCTGTTCACTTAAAAATGAATACGGACACACATTTGAAATTGTTCTTTTGGTAGCGCCTTCTGATACGCTAAAAGTCATCATATACACTGCATGGTAAAAAGAGTGAAGTACCCAGAAGACGTCGTAACGTCGTACACGAACACATCGACTGCTCTCACATGTTCTTGTTCTATGGTTTCTATCCCTAACCTATACTTCACTCTTCTTTTCTTTAAATCTACAATAATGCCTTTCATTAGAAGTGTCTAAAGACAGTGTAACTTTTTTCTGGTCGTTTCCTGTTATTTCCAGAACGCTTAGAATGTCATAATATATGAGTAATATTTCATTATTCCTGTTCTTTCTAGAACACACATACCGGTAGTCTTTAATGACAGAAAGGTGTATTTGGTTCTATATTTAATGTACAGTTATACAGGAACGTCATTTGTTTAGTCCATAATGAAATAATGGCCAAGAAGTAATGCTTTAGAGTCACTTATGATACACATGTTTCAATATAATCGGTAGATAATTACCTTTCGTTGCAACACTGATAATACATACTGTGCGCACACTGATAACAATATGGCTGCTACATGTCACTTTGTCACTCTCTCCGCATGTAAAACTCTCTTCAGATGATGACGACTGGAGAACGGTGCAAACAACATCAGCTGTAAGTACAAACAGTCTTGAGAAGTTATACACTGACAACTGCCTCGAACAACTAGTCAACCAATCCACACGCGAAGGATGTATTGCAGACCTCCTATTTCCAAACAGACCCGATCTTTTCGACAGTGTCACCAATGAGAGAGAGATTAGCAATCATGATGTTGTAGGAACAATGACCATCAAAGGCAAAAAGATCGTCGAGAAAATTTGTTGATATGGTTCTGAGGTCATGAGTTCCATAGAACTTAGAACTACTTAAATCTAACTAACCTAAGGACATCACACGCATCCATGCCCGAGGCAGGATTCGAACCTGCGACCGTAGCGGTCGCCCGGTTCCAAACTGAAGCGCCTAGAACCGCTCGCCCACACCGGCCGCCCAAGAAAAGTTGTATTTGCTCGAAGTGATACACAGTCACTATGAACTTATTCAAAAGACGAACTGAGAACATTTAGTTCATATTTGGCAAACGCGGAAAAATTATGGTTAAGGGAAAGACGTTATAAGCCGCAGGCCAGATAAGTACATCCTGAATGTTGTGGAAAAAGAGGCTGCTCCACTGCTACTACAACAGAGCTCGTGACAGAGAAAGGTGAATAATAATTCGTGCTTCTGTAAGAAATGCCATGCGTGAAGCCTACAATAGGTTTCACAGTCACATCATGGCGAAAGAATCTCCAAACTTTCGATTCAGTTTCTTGTGGATCTGTCTGGTGTTGAAACTGAATACAGTACAGAGGAATAATAAATATCGAATTCCTCATTCAAAAAGTATCACTAGAAGATAACTGCCTTACTAGTGTTTGACCGCTGTGCAGAGTAACAAATGATAGATGTCGATATTAGCAGCCTCAGTATTGGAAAGAAATGTACATGATTACTCTGGAATTCACACCTAAATGTTTGTCAGAGGGCTCACAGACTCAATTACGGATTATTTCTCTGCCGCCCCACTCTTGAATAGCATCACAGAAAAATGAACACCTAAATCTATCTATGCGGGTACTAATGTCTCCTATTTTATCACGATGGTCAGTTCTCCATATGTCGGGGGTATCAAAGAATGTTCTGACATTTGGAAGAGAAAGTAGGTGACAGTAAAGCCTGTTGGTTCCTGTCTCAGGTTCTTCGGCAGACGTTTGTTTGCCAAATTTTCTGACGTTTTACCAGCACGAGTGGCTGGCATTGTCAAATCTTCACCCTCCATTGCTGCAAAATCAGACACTCGGCGAAGGGACACATTGGAAACAGAAATGTCAGGTACGGCGTTTCTGCCATACATTCCCAGAGTGACGGACAGAATCGGCCGTACATTGCGAAACATAGCGTAAAGATTATTTAGAATGGTTCATATGGCTCTGAACACTATGGGACTTAACGTCTGAGGTCATCAGTCCCCTAGAACTTTGAACTACTTAAACCTAACTAACCTAAGGACATTACCCACATCCATGCCCGAGGCAGGATTCGAACCTGCGGTTCCAGACTGAAGCGCCTAGAACCGCTAGGCCACACCGGCGGGCCGACTATTTAGAAATGGACAAAGAAGACCAATGTGTGTCTCAGATAAAGAGAAAGAGAACCCACGTGAAATGTCGAAAAGACACAGAATACAACGTAAATGTGGAATAGTGTATGTTGGGTTGACTGGATGATCAGTCAACACCAGGATCACCGAAACATAAGCGGCACTGCAGTTTGGGGCAGATAGAGAAATCGGCCGTGGCGGAGCATGCGCTGTATGAGACCGATCAGACAGTGAAATTCGCCGATAAGGAAATTCTTGCTGTAGAGAATAGCTGTTACACCCGCTTGCCCAAGGAAGCCATAGAAATACACTGACATGAGAGAAGAAAGCCCCAAAGTAAACGGCTTCTGGATTTCCGTCCTGCAGAGAACGACCTTTGCAGGTAGCAAGTGGCCACGAAAGCTTTAACAATCATGGTGACAGTACCTTCCTGAATAGATTTCGCTGCAAGGAGAAATTCATTTGTTTCAGTGATTGCCATTCGGACTCGCGTATCATATCCGTGACACTCTCTCCCGTATTTCGTGATAATACAAAAGAGCTACCCTTCTTTGAACATTTCCGATCTATTTGGTAAGAATTCCAAACAGCACAGCAATAATATATATATATATATATATATATATATATATATATATATATATATATATATATATATATATATATATATAAAACGCAGTCTTCGGTTCGCCCTCCTCACAAAGGTACGACTCTTCAGTTTATGAGATTTATCGTGTAATAGAGACTTAACGGAATTCTTTGGTATCCATGGGAGGGACCTCACACTTTTTATTGTTCAAGGTCCAATACAACTTTTAGCACTAGGCGGATGTCCTGTGTAAATCATTTTCTAATTCGTTTTGATCTTATGATGATGTTACAAGACGATAATGACAGCCTCGCTTGTAAACCATTTAAGATGGCTGTTAAGATTATCACCTAAATCGTTTATATAGTTTAGAGAACAGTGGAGGGGTTATAATACGCCGGCCGCGGTGGCCGAGCGGTTCTAGGTGCTTCAGTCCGGAACCGCGCGAGTGCTACGGTCGCAAGTTCGAATCCTGCCTCGGGCATGGATGTGTGTGGTGTCCTTAGGTTAGATAGGTTTAAGTAGTTCTAAGTTCTAGGGGACTGATGACCTCAGATGTTAAGTCCCACAGTGCTCAGAGCCATTTGGATTATAATACATCCTTGGGGAAACACAGCTGTAGCTTTGGGTTCACTAGACGGTTTCGCGACCATTACTGCCACTGCAACCTTTCTGAGAGGAGATCACGAATCCAGTCGCACAATTACGACGATACTCGATAGACAAGCACTTTGATTGGAAGGTGAGGAACGGTGTCAAAAACTTTTTGGAATCAACTAAAGATGTCCTATTGAAGACATTCATTACTTCTTACGAATAATGAGCCAGTTATGTGTCACAAGATAAATATTTTCTGAATCCGTGCTGGTTATGTGTCAATAGTTAGTTTTCTTCTGGGTTTATCATAACGTCCGAACACACCATGTGTTCCTACATCCTACTGCAAATCTGTGTGATTGATATGGGTCTATATTTCAACGGATTACTTCTATTTCCTTTCTTGTGTATTAGTGTGACCTGTGTAACTTTGCAGTCTTTAGGTACAGATATTTCGTCAAGCGGGTAGTATATGAGTGCTAAAATTTTAACTATTTCATCAGCATATTCTGAAAGGAACCTAATTAGCATACAATCTGGATGACTTTTCTGCATTAAGTAGCTTAAGTTGCTGCTCTACAGAGAGCATATCGACTTTCAAATTACACATGTTGGCAGAAGTTCTTGATTCGAATTCTGCAATATTAACTGCATCCTTTTTGGTGGAATAATTTCGGAAAATTGTGTTCAGTTTCTTCTCTATAATGGCATTGTTCTCAGTAACATTGCTACTGTTATCATGCAGTGAATAGATCTATTGTGCTACATCCAGTGTTGACACTGGTTATCAATTAATTTACCCACCCACGATCGTCAAATTAGCCGATTTTACCTCAAAATACCATTGTGGCGAAATAAGTTCAAAATGTTCAAATGTATGTGAAGTCTTATGGGACTAAACTGTTAAGGTCATCAGTCCCTAAGCCTACACACTACTTAACCTAAATTATCCTAAGGACAAACACACACATCCATGCCCGAGGGAGGACTCGAACCTCCGCCGGGGTCAGCAGCACAGTCCAGGACTGCAGCGCCCAAGAACGCTCGGCTAATCCCGCGCGGCACGAAATAAGTGCTACGTCATTTGAGGGCTACAGAGGCGATGAAATGTGCCGGGACTTAACCGAGTTCATTGCCACTAGCGTCACGTCATGATAACGCGCCTGTGCGTAGCATACAAAGTATTGCGCCATAAGCTAAGAATGAAATTTAAAAATTGAAATCGTTTTCCAAACTATGTCAATATATGCTTTAGTATATTAATCTTAAAATTCTTAAACCTCAGAAAGATTAGATGAACATGTTTCGCTAAATACACTGTTTTAAGAAAAAAATAAGTGGCGATAAATAATACAGCTAGAAAGCTATAAATTGTTCAGAATATGCAAATGTGTGTCACAATCAACTGTTACAAGTGTCAACTTCATTGAACCAATATTTTGGTCAACATAGGCGTTTTTACGAAAAATTGAAAGTGCCAAATATTAGACCCAGAAAGATGAAATTTCGTATGCACCTACAGTTTAATATAAAAACATTAACTCTGTGACTCCATTAAGTTACCTCTAATAGTTTTCAAGTATTTACTGAAATCTAAGTTTGGAAGAAAAATATGGTTGAAATGGTCCTGAGCACTATGGGACTTAACATCTGAGGTCATCAGTCCCCCAGAACTTAGGACTACTTAAACCTAACTAAGCTAAGGACATCACACACATCCATGCCCGAACAGAATTCGAACCTGCAGCCGTAGCGGTCACGCGGTTCCAGACTGAAGCGCCTAGAACCTCTCGGCCACTGCGGCCGGCCAAAACAAAAATATTCTTATTCGTAATAGATTAAGTATCATTTGTGTTAATCATAAAAAGTTCTAACCACAGCACTTGATTACATTCATTAAATTATATGTCTGTACCGAATTACAAGCCTTTAGTGTAAATGACAATCAATACAACGACTTTTAAAGAAGTAGTTCAGAAGTCATGTTCAAAAATGGTTCAAATGGCTCTGAGCACTATGGGAGTTAACATCTATGGTCATCAGTCCCCTAGAACTTAGAACTACTTAAACCTAACTAACCTAAGGACAACACACAACACCCAGCCATCAGGAGGCAGAGAAAATCCCTGACCCCGACGGGAATAGAACCCGGTGACCCGGGCGCGGGAAGCGACAACGCTACCGCAAGACCACGAGATGCGATGCGGGCAGAAGTCGTGTTCCGGAAGGCTTTTGACACTGTACCACACAAGCGGCTTGTTGTGGAATTGCGTGCTTATGGAATGTCGTCTCATTTATGCGACTGGATTTGTGGTTCCCTGTCAGAGAGGTCACAGTTCGTAGTAACTGACCGTAAGTCATCGAGTAAAACAGAAGTGATTTCTGGCGATCCCTAAGGTAGTGTTATAGGCCCTTTGCTGTTCCTTATATATATAAACGATCTGAGAGACAATCTGAGAAGCGTCTTCGGTTATTTGCAGATGATACTGTCGTTTATCGGCTAATAAAGTCATCAGAAGATCAAAACAAACTGGAAAACGACTTAGAAAATGAGGTCATCCACATGAGTGCTAAAAGGAACTCGTTAAACTTCGGTTACACTATAAATCAGTCTAATCTAAAAGCCGTAAATTCAGCTAAATACCTATGTATTACAATTACAAACAAATTAAATTGGAAGGAACACTTAGAAAATGTTGCGGGGAAAGCTAACAAAAGACTGCGTTTTATTGGCAGGACACTTAGGAAATGTAACAGACCTAGTAAGGAGACTGCCTACACTACGCTTGTCCGTCCTCTTTTAGAATACTGCTGCGCGGCGTGGGATCCTTACCAGATAGGACTGACGGAGTACATCGAAAAAGTTCAAAGAAGGGCAGTACGTTTTGTATTATCGCGAAATATGGGAGAAAGTGTCACAGAAATGATACAGGATTTGGGCTGGACATCATTAAAAGAAAGGCGTTTTTCGTTGCGACGGAAACTTCTCACCAAATTCCAATCACCAACTTTCTCCTCCGAATGCGAAAATATTTTGTTGACACCGATCTACATAGGGAGGAACGATCACCACGATAAAACAAGGGAAATCAGAGCTCGTTCTCAAAGATATAGGTGTTCATTCTTTCCGCGTGTATACGAGCCTGGAATAATAGAGAATTGTGACGATGGTTCGATGAACCCTCTGCCAGGCACTTATATGTGATTTGTAGCGTATCCATGTAGATGTAGATGTTCTGTCAGTTCCATTCTAAAAATTTTGGCCGGCAAAGTTTAAATGCAGTCGAGCTGAAACTTTTTTAATAACTAAAGTCAACTTAACTCCATTTATATAAAAATTACGAAGATTGTAAATTGTTTCACGACAGAGCTATTCAGTAATACTTCTCCAAGAAAGCGGCGATTTAGCAGCTGCTGACTGTGCCTAGAGCGGTTGACAGCAGAGGTTCCGTTTGGCCGTCCGCTGCACCCATATACTGTACAAATACAGCCACATAGGCAGTGAGGAGGCACTTCACATCGAACTATCACCCTTTCTGCTTCAGTCAACATCGGCATACGCTGTGCCTCGGATGACGTCACAGCCAGGCAGCTGCAAAATGCATGTTTTCGGTGTAGGTAGAAGGTGAACTCGCGAGAACTGTACACCATCCTGGATCGTGTAAATTTCAGAAAAAGAGACGCTTCGCGCTGAGCTATCAATCTGACCGAGTCAGTCAAACGCTAACTTATGCGCTCTCTCGGATGCCGTCAGAGCAAGGCACCTACCGAATGTTTGGAAAAAGTAGGAAGTGAACTCAAGCGGACTGTAAACCGTCCTGGATCGCTTAGATTCCACGGCAGTAACTGCTTGTGTGCAGCTCGTAATGTTGACAAGACCGCGTGGCGAGCAGTTAAACTTGATGTTTAGAAGACAGGGCAATAGACCATTTTAATTGGAATTTACCGCAGAGGTCGCCTTTGAACTGCTAATAGTGCTGTTTATGATAGGGACATTGTTACTATTTTCAGGAATGTTATTACGTTTGTGTGTGTGTGAAATTGTACTGAATATGTTAATGTGTTGGAACTCAAAGGTTTTATTTACAACCATAGTTCCTGATCATCCCGCTGAGCAAATAGCTGGTAGGAACAATTTTTTTCAGTGAGCAGAAGAAGTATGTGGACTTACAGACGAGCTTTCTGGCTGATAGCAAATGTAGTTTTCAGGCTCTTGTAAAAACGGCAAGGCTTTATGTTATTATTCCACCCGCTGCCCCACACCCTCCTTTTTAAAAAATTGTTGCAGAAATGCTTACACACAAGAAAATGACCATAAAGTACTGAAAAATTAACACTTTTTACATGTCTAATCAAAGTTTGCTTGCCCTGAGCGACATCATACACTGTTTCTCATCATTTCTCTTGTCGGTCGAAAGAAACACATCATCCTTCGCCTTCTACGCCCTCTTTTGCAGCCAACAATGCTAGTATTGTTTGTTTTCAGTCTGATTCTAACTGCCGTTTTCAAGTTTTTAAGGGTACTAAAGACTCGTTCCCTTGAGGCAGTGGGAATGGGGAGACAGAGAACGAATCTTACTTTTTGTAAATTTGAGAAATTTGGAGTTTTGGTTGCAGATTTCATACAAAAAGCTTCCTTGCAATATGTAGTGGCAGGTTGACGTACATCTGATCAAAGTTTCTCATAATTCAGCACAGCATGATTTTTCCACTTAGAATACGGCTGCTGACAGTTGATTAATTTTTGAAGAACAGGAAACCTTTTTATGACAGGGAGCAAGGATTTAACAGTGTATCGTTGGGTTATATTAGGTTACGGTACAGCAGTTACTTCCAAACTGGAATCTGAGAAGTCAGATACAAGTTCTACATAGAAATTCAAGGAACTTTAGTAAAATCAATTTATGTGCTGTTGTTGTACTTCAGTGTTGGCTCTGAGTCCATCACGCGTTCCCTGTGCAGCGATACCCAAGTATATATTAACTAATCCGACGAAGTGCCTTGGATTTTTATGGTCTAACAGGAAAATTGGAGTTGTCTTAATAACATCAAAATTAATAAAATTAGAACACAGACATTTCAACATTTTTCCACTTCTGGCTTCTGGTTACTGATGATAAATATAACCCGTACCAGAACATTTAATCTAGTAGTCCGGTAAAACTGAGAGATACTGCTATCATAATAACAAGAAGCTGATTAGTAGGCTTACGAGTTACGACACATATCAATTCAGACAAACAGAGGAAGCAAGATCAGAGAAACCTGGGAATTTCCAGGCTCATTGTACAATATAACAAATCTTACAATTCTGATATTCTCATACAGCGTCTGCACGTACATTTTAAGAAGTTAAAGAACGATTTGAATGTAAACGAAAATGTTTGGCGTCAAAATTTTCAAATTTCCCGCAAAATACCCGCCATTTCATATTACCCTCTAAAATACCCACAGACTAAGGCTGTACCCGATAATGGGGTAATTACCCTCCAGTTGGCAACACTGGTTACCTCCCTGATATTCTTTACATACGATTAGTACGTCTCTGGATTTTCTATCAGATTTCGAGACAGGTACGAGTTTACCTTTGCAGTGTTTTGCGTGTTTATATTATAATCAACTTCAATTAGTCGAAACAATCTCGTTGAGCAATCTCTTTGTGTCTACACTGAAGAATTTAGTGTCTTTGGAAGCCGGTTTAGGCCATCAGACTATGGAAGACTTTCGTAGTTTTGGAACCAGGAAGTAACATTGTTCGAATGCGTTTTTGCCATTACGTTCCTGGTTTTCTGTTCCGTAAGTCTTCAGGTCTATCCCGCTTCTTGTCGGGTTCGATGCTGGCTGGTTTCGAGTTTCTACAACGATGAATAATGTGAATGAGATCTTTCCAATGGCTATTTGGTGAAGGATTTAGGTTTCAGATGGAAACGGATGAGCGTTTGTTGCTGTCCCGGACGATTTGTGACTTTTTAGTACAGTGCACAGTGATCTCGTATTTTAGTGAAATATTTTGTAGAATACTTGATATTGTGGGCTTTCGATTTTCAATAGTAGCAACAGATTTTATTTTGATGTTATATTCTGATCTTAGTGGTTCAAGAAAGTATTTGTTTAATTATTGCTTCAAATCTAAATTCAGTGATCGTCATTTACACTAGTTTTGTCTATAAGCAGAAAGCAAACACACTATATAATTTTTGGACCAGTTCTTGTTGGTTGACGTTTAAATAGTGAGCTATGCGAAATTCTTTTACATTGCGCTTACATTAAGTAATTGTGTGTGTTTGTGTGTATTTCGTTATCATTTGTGGCCAGACTGCGTTTCCATTTCTTTTTTTTTTCGGGGGGAGGGGGGTGGAGGGTGCTTAAATATTAATAAATTACAGTTCACAGTTCGAGGTTTTACCAAATTTCTCATGGTAATAGTTTGTTTTCTTACCCAATACACCATTTTTAATTATTAAAAGCATTTGTCGTAGAAGTCCACGCTGAGTTGCAGGGTCTGTTACGTCTTTTATCAGTTTGTTTGGTATAAGGCTCTCGACTGCTGTCAACACCGTTTCTTTCAATTTGAGCCATAGTTGGTCGATATTCACATAGTTAGTGTGGAGGGAATGGGTACTGTCTTAGAAACGTATTAAGTAAATTTTTATCTGCCTTTTTACATATATATATTTTGCGTTATTTTTTATGGATTTGGATGTTTGGTATTCATTCTCGCCATAACGACCTTGTGGTTACTAACTCCTGTATCCGTTTTGTCGCCCTTTATTTGCTCAGTATTGTTTGTCACTAAGGAGTTATGTCATTGCAACAATTTTCGCTCAACTTAGGCTCTTCAACTAATTGCTCAGAATAATTGCCGGAATAAACATTTAGTACAAATTCCTTATTTTACGCCTACCACAGGCACGTATTTACGCTAACATATCGAAGCTAGATGGAAGTCATCAACAACTATGATTTTAGTTCTGGTCTTTCTTCGATTTGAGGCTGAAAGTTTCCTCCAACCTGAGCTCGGTAAAAGGAACCAATGATTAATTTATTTCAGTTGTGGAAGTTAATGCTCTCAGTACTAACTCACGGCTGTTATTTGACTCAATTTCACTACAAGATAAACTACATTTAACGTAACCACTGCAACGGCCTAAAAAAGGCGTTTTCTTGACACTATTTTTGGCTCGGGAGTGGGGAGGGGAGAAGTGGGAGTGAAAGAGAAATAAAATTTGGAGTAGTTATTGAGTAATATATATATATATATATATATTAAAAAATTGTCGGGAGACATTACAAAATGGCGACACGACAGCAATTCTCCCGAGACATGTTCAGTTTGAGGTGATTTTCAGCACGCACTATGAATAATAATGCCAATTTGAAACTGGAAAAAAGAAAAAAATTCTATGTAATCTACATTAGTGTAGCTAGTGAACGTCTACGGAATTTTAGAAATATTTATTTTTGTGTAACTGAAGAGTGTTTGAATAAAATCGTTCAATATTCACCAAAACAAGGACAGTCATTAGTTAATTTAACCATTGTTTAAATTAACTAATAGAAAATCCCCTACGTGGTTCACTTTGAAATGTTATTTCAAAGTTGTGGTTAAAATTTCAAATAAAAAAGAAAGAATATTGCAGAAGCTATGCTGCGTGCCGTTTTGAAAAATCATATTCAAGAAAAATGCGTCTGAAGTTTTGAAATGTGTTATAGATATGATCAAATGAAAAACTTATATATTTTACGAAAACTTCTTCTATTAATGTGCTATCCCAGGTCTGGCCTGTAGTGCTATTGCAGTTGAGATCGAAATCATATCCGCTAGTATATCATAGAACGACTGAAATATTGGTCGTGGCAATTCCATGAACTCGCGAAACTTCATTCCATTTAGCCCTGCTCCAATCACGAGAACTACCAGAACGAGTCGGTGGTTGATTTCATATGCGTTCAGTATAAACTTACTATTTGTAATAACAACTTCTATGTAGTTTGGACAAGCAATAATTATTATGAAGCCAAAGCCTTTATAATCGTATAGCTCAATCCGTAATTCACATCAAAATCCTGGTCACTGTCTTTCAGTTTCTTAGCAGAGGCGCTGACTCCATCCGAACTGCTCTCAGCCTCTCATGTAATCTTTGGAGGCTTTGATGAAGTACTGCTTCGACACCGCTTTAGATACGAAGTTTTCGTACCTTTTCTGTCCGAGTACACTATCGTGCCACTCATTGTTCCTTGAAAGACGAAACTGTATGCTAAAAGGTCACAAGTAAACTATCAAAAGTCAACACGCACACAAAAAGCAAGATTCGAAGCGAAAGAATTGTATTTTTCGTATACGTACTGACACTTGCTGACGCCATACTAACGTATTATGGTTTTGATATGTTTGTAACTATACCCAGACCCTACAGGGTGTATCTAGTTGGCGCAGGCTACCATTTTGGGTCATCCGAGGCGGTAGAGGAGGAGCTCGGTATTCCACAGAACAATTTTTTTCCAGGATTAGACTTGTTGCCTCATATTTTAGATGCTTCAAAGCGTCTTTTGAGCCAATAACAATGATTTTTGAAAATTCTACAGTGGTGTTACTCCTTAACAAACGCGCCAGCACAAACTGAATTTAGTCTACTCTTTCTGTACTTCATTCGATCTTCATTAGAAACTTGAACTGCACTTATCTTCGGCTTTAGCTAGCATTCAGTGCTTATAATAATTCTTGCTTCAGTACTTTCTGTGAGCCCTTGGAGTTCTGGTTTTTCCCGGCACAACTGCGGCAATTTACAAATGTAATATCTGCGCTTTAAAGGATTTCCCTCGCCTTATGTTTGATCTGGTCGCTTTAAGACTATAATCTGTAACACCGACCAGTCCGGTCTACACAGCCCCCACTACCTGTGGAGCCGCATCGCTGGGGCAGGTCTGTTTTATGTTCCTGTGCATGTGAAAATTAGTTTGCATTTATATATTTTGTTTATAGATAAGGAAGCTCAAAAGCGTTGCGATTCTCTGAGGGATGTGTACAGAAGGAATCTAAAACAATAAAAAATTAAATTAAAAGCTGGAATTTGCAAAACAAAGATTCAGAGTAAATACACATTATTTGAAGACTGGATTTTCTGAGAGACGTTGTATTCCATAGACAGGCTTCAGTATCTTACGTTAGCAGGACTCATCTGGTTTTACGTACTGATAATTCCTGTGAAGATCAGTCTTTGTCAGTAAACATAAAAAAGACGAAATTTAAGATACAGCCGACCCAAGAAGAAATTCAAGTGACCAAATGAATAAGAAATGTTTGAATTTCAGACGACACAATAAATAAATACACTGAAGTGCCAAAGAAACTGGTATAGGCATGCGTATTTAAATACAGAGATACGTAAACAGGCAGAACAGGGCGCTACGGTCGGCAATCCCTATATAAGACAACAAGTGTCTGGGGCAGTTGTTAGATCGGTTACTGCTGCAACAATGGGAGTTATCAAGATTTAAGTGAGTTCTAACGTGCTGTTATAGTCGGTACACGAGCGATGATGTGGGGACTTTCCCGTACGGCCGTTTCACGAGTGTACTGTGAATATCAAGAATCTGGTAAAACATCAAATCTTTGACATCGCTGCGGCCGGAAAAAGATCCTTCAAGAACGGGACCAATGACGGCTTAAGAGAATCGTTCAGCGTGACAGAAGTGCAACCCTTCCGCAAATTGCTGAAGATTTTAATGTTGGGCTACCAACAGATGAAATGAAATGAGCGTATGGCATGGTTGGCCGGAAGGCCCCATTCGGAGAAGTTCGGCCGCCAAGTTCAAGTCTTATTTCATTCAACGCCACATTGGGCCACTTGCGCACCGGTGATGAAGATGAAATGATGATGAGAACAACACAACACCCATCCGAGAGCGGAGAAAATCTCCAACCCGGGCGAGAATCGAACCCGCGCCCGCTTACATGGGAGGCAAGCACGTTACCACACAGCTAAGCAGGCGGACGCGATCAACAAATTTCAGCACGCGAACCATTGAACAAAATATCATCGATATGGGATTTCGGAGCCGAAGGCCCATTCGTGTACCCTTGGATGACTGCATGACACGAGGCCCATTCATGATCCTTGAAGACTGCACGACACAAAGTTTTTGACCTCGCCTGGGCCGGTCAACACCGACACTGGACTGTTCATGACTGGAAGCAGTCTTGTTTCAAATTGAATCGAGCGGATTGACATAAACGGGTATGGAGACATCATGAATCCATGGACGCTGCATTTTAGTAGGGGACTCTTCAAGCTGGTGCAGGCCCTGTAATGGTGTGGAGCGTGTGTAGTTGGAGTGATATGCGACCGTTCATAGTCTAAATACGAATCTGACAAGTGACACGTACATAAGCATCCTGTCTGGTCATCTGCATTCATTCATGTCTATTGTATATTCCGACGGACATGGGCAATTCCAGCAGAACAATGCAACGCCCTACACGTCCAGAATTGCTACAGAGTGGCTCCAGTAACACTCTTCTGAGTTTAAACACTCCCACTGGCTACTTAACTCTCCAGAAATGAACATTGTTGAGCATATCTGGGACGCTTTGCAACGTGCTGTTGAGAAGAGATCTTCACTCCTCGTACTCTTGCGGATTTATGGACCGTCCTGCAGGTTTCATGGTGTCAGTTCTCTCCAGCACTACTTCAGACATTAGTAGAGCCCATGCCACATCGTGTCGCGCCACTTCTTTGTGTTCGAAGGGGCCCTACGCGATATTAGGCAAGTGTACTAGTTTCTTTGGCTCTTTAGTATATCATGGAACAGAAAGCGCTGAAATTCGAAAAACGAAAAGTTCAGCTTCTAGCAAGCCCTTTGAAACCAAGCAGTACGATCAAAGTGATGATGGCGATTACCTTTTCTTAATGAGTCTTTTCCACTCCGTAAGAAAACTAAGCTACATCAAAAAAAGTCTACTTAAAGATTGAGATGCTTGGTGCAGTTGCGAAAAAGGCGAAAGAACAATCTTATTATGTCTATGAGAAGCTAAATTTTCAAAATGACAATTCTACGTCACCAGTCCGTAAGTACAGAGCCACTAACATGATGACTGCATCACCAGCTGTAATGGCAGCAACTGAAAATATTGATGAAACAGGGAGAATTGCAGCAATGTCTGTAGCGAATGCAGATAAGCTGTTGATGCATATAATAAATAATTTTTACCATGTGATACCCTCTAAGACAATAAAAAACGACGCACCGCGAAGGAATTACTTGAATGGGATGGAAATCGGTAGATGTAATGTACATTTACAGAAAAACAAACTGCTAAATTTCAGAAAAGTTTGATAATTTATTCAAGAGAAAGAGCTTCACAATCTGGGCAAGTCAATAACGTGTTGGTCCTCTTGTGGCCGTAATTCTAGCAGTTATTCAGCTTGTCATTGATTGATAGAGCTGTTGGGTGTCCTTCTGAGGATTATCGTGTCAAATTCTGTCCAATTGCCGCCTTGGATCGTCAAAATCCCGAGCTGGTTGGAGGGCTCTGCCCATACTGTTCCAAACGTCTCAAGTGGGAAGAGATCCAGCGACCCTGCTGGCCAAGGTAGGGTTTGGCAAACAATACAAACTCTCGCTGTGTGCAGGCAGACATTATCTTGCTGAAATATAAGCCGACAATTTCTTGCCATGAAGGGCGACAAAACGCGACGTATCCTCGACGTACCCCGACCATCACTCCTGCTTGCCTATGGCGGGTGACAGTCAGGTTGGTATGCCACCACAGTCTGGGGCCTCCCCAGACACGTCTTCGGCCTGGAATCTCATTGACTGAAACAGAATTGTCTTCAGCAATGAGTCCCGCTTGGATCTGAGCCCCGATGGCAAGAAAAGATATGCCTGGAAACGCCCCAGATATCGGTGGGATACCAACCTGCCTGTCACCCGCCATATGGCCCAACAACCAGGAGTGCTTGTCCAGAGTGCCACTTCTTTTCATAGCAGAACCCCTGTGCTTGTCATCATTATTCTGAAATTGTAATCATGTGTTTTTTTCTGTAAGTATGCGTCACGTCTACCTCTGTTACACTTTTAGAAAGCCTTTTTCTCAGGAATGCGTAGACGTACCGCGTTTAAATTTCTCCCACACTAAGGTCTATGTTACCTTGGCGGTGTAAAAAATTTAATCTTGTACATCAAGGAAGTCAAAATATGCGGCCATGTATGTCACATATTGTGATACTTTGCCAGTATCGATATTGATAACAGCCTGAAACAAAAACCTTCGAAATTCTCGATAGATGAGCGCTCTATACACACAATTTTGTACGGATCCCTTGGTGCGCGAATCTTTCAATTAAAGTGTTAGGAAGTCTTTCCTGACGTATTGTGTGGAGTCTAGCATTATATGAAAGTGATACATGGACGATAAGTGATATAGAGATGAAGAGAATAGAAGCTTTTGAAACGTGGTGCCACAGAAGAATGCTGATGATTAGATCATTTGATCGATAGTCTGCTTGAGAGATACTAAATCGTATTGGAGAGAGAAGAAATGTATGGCATAACTTGACTAAAAGAAGGGATAGGTTAGTAGGCCACATCGCGAGAAATGAGCGAATAGTTTATTTGATAATTGAGGAGGGTATAGAGTGGTAAATAATAAATGGGGAACAACGACTATAGTAAGCAGGTTAAAATGGAGGTAGGTTGGAGTAGTTATGCATAGGCTGGCACAGAATAGCCTAGCATGGTTTCACAAATACATCAGCAGGACCTACGGGAAATATGTATTTCGTGTTCTCTCGTTATTAATAGTTTTAGGAAAGTAAAAAGAAAACTTAGCAGCCCCACATACAATAAGTGGAAATTCCGCCAAGGGCTTGTAAATGCAGATAAGTCAGAAAAAGCATCAAGAAACCAATGGAAAATTAACAGTTTGCGTACCATGATTAAATTGTTCGCTGGATACATTGACACTATGGCAAGATACTGTTACTCCAAGAATGATGTGGTTATGACAATTAAACACACGCGAGAGTGTTCCAATTTTTATCACAAAATGCTTGCCTCATGTGATGTCTATTCTGTATGTAACGCGTAATTGTATCATACATACTCTTCGTTTAGTAAACAGAAATAACCCTTTCTCAGTGTCACAGTCAGCTCCTCCTCCTTTGAAATGCGCACTCTGAATTCCTGTATCTTATCCAAAATGTAGTCGGATGTCTCACTTTTAAGGCTTTGGTAATCACAAAATTTAACGGGAAATTCTCTAAGTAGCTAACATGTTTTTAAAAAACTCTCCATCGCTTCTGTCTTCAAAAGTTTGATTATGACTGGGCCCACATCCTTTGCGAAATTTTTAAATGAAATCAATCCGCTTTAGGCCGTTATTTACTGCTACTGAAACTTCAACAAGTGGTCATTTTCAAGCATTCTGACAGCAGTCAATCGTCAAATATAATACATGTAATTATGAAACTGACAAACGTTGAAAGTGAAAATTTCAAAGCTACTTACTTCAGATGCTGTAATATAGTAATATAAAGCTGTGGCATGCTATGTAAAAGCAATTGCATGTGGTGGTGTGAATTTATATGATGTTCCATATACCATACACGTTAGAAAGCTGGTGGAAAAATGATGTAAACAACGAAGTTTAAATATTTTCTGGCAGGTGTAGTAATAGCATTACAAATCTACTTGTATTTTGTGGATATTGTTTTATTGTGATGTGATAGTCACTTCATCTCTTTACATACTTTTCATCTATATTCTCAGTATCATTTGTGGATTCTGCTTTTATTTAACACATGTTTTTGACACTTTTCTCCATTCTGTACACACGGTTAACAAAGCATACGATGTCGACTCCATAGACTAGCGTCTTTACTCTCTGTAGCTCACATTAGTGAGCTCTGTACTATTGTATCTGCATTTCGTGGGTGTTTTTTCTGTTTAAGGGGTTTAATCTCGTGTTTTCGTTAAGTATAAATTCATTCAGTCTGTAGCGCAGTATTTGCTCACTGAACTGCCAGCAACACAGCTTATTAACGCATCGGCATAAATTGACGCAACTCTAACTATATTTTATAGTTCACATCTTCAGTTAGTCTTACTACATTGACTAGGAGGCAATTAGTGCAGTAATTGTGATACATCCAATAAGCTGTATTTGAAAATACCTTATTAAGCCTGAATGTTCTTCAATTAGTCTTGCTAGGATGACTAAGTTGTGTGTACGTTGTGTGCGGATGCAGGAGAAGCTGGCCGCAGTTCACGAACAGCTGAATGCGCTTTTGGCTACGGTCATTCACCTTCAGGCTGCTGCCTCGGGGTGTAGCGGTGACTGAGAATGTGGCGCCTCACATTGGACACCTCAGGTGTCGCCTGTTTTTCCCACGGGCCCAGCTTCCGAGGCACCTCCTAGTGCACCCGACGTCGTGGATCCGCCCTCACAGCAAGGTCAGTGGTGGGTAGTAAGGCGTTCGCCTCGATCGAGGCGGAGGGCCAATGTGGAGGCTGGCCACCTGGTCTCGTCCATTCACACTGTTAGTAGACAGGTGGCCGCTCCTTCAGCAGGGTCAGAGCAGGCGCACGGGGGAAAGGGCTTACTAGTTACTGGAAGCTTCAATGTTAGGCGCGTAATGGAGCCCATTAGGCAGATAGCGTTCATGGCTGGAAAGAAAGCCAATGTGCACTCGGTACTTCTGCCGGGGGCCTCATCCGAGACGAGGAGGCGGCCTTGCGTGTGGCTACCGAGCTCGCAGGATGCAGTCGTCTGCAAGTTGTGGCTCACGTCGGCACCAATGACGCCGGTCGCATGGGTCCTCAGGCGATCCTTAGTTCGTACAGGCGGGTGACGGAGGTGGTTAAGTCTGCTGGCCTCGCGCGAAGGGTGCAAGTAGAGCTCACAATTTGCAGCATTGTTCCCACAGTTGATCGGCGTTCTCTCGTTTGGAGCCGAGTGGAGGGTCTCAACCAAAGGCTTCATCGACGGTCTCGGCTGCAGTTTTCTAGTGCGTTATCGTGTGGGGATTTGTAGGATTCCCCTTGATAGTTCAGGGGTACACTACACAGAGGAAGCAGCTACTCGGGTAGCAGAGTACTTGTGAAGTGCACATGAGGGGTTTTTTAGGCTAGGCAGTAGTTTGAGAGGCTCTGATGAACACTCGCCAGTCGATATGCAGGAAGGGAAGTCAAACGACATTCAGAATAAAGGCAATTCGACTATCATAATATTATCAGTAAGCTGTCAAAATAGTCGTAATAAAGTTCCCGAATTTACTGCCCTCCAGGAAAGTTCTCGCGTTCAGATTATTCTTGGGACCGAGAGGTGGCTGAAACCCGAAGTGGAAAGCTCTGAAATATTTAGCGAGTCGTGGAACGTTTGTTGGAAAGATAGATTAGAGATCATAGGAGGAAAGTGTTCGTTGCAGCTGACAAAAATATTGCCTCTAGTTAGGTCGAAGTTGAGTGTGACAGTGAAATGTTCTAGTCGCGTATAACAGGTGTAGGTGAAACCGAGTTAATTGTTGGATATTTTTTACGGGTCACCCGATTCTGCTGTGACAGGTTTAGAGTCATTCAAAGAAAGTCTAGGGTCAATAGCACGTAAATACCCAGATCATGTAATACTAGTTGGAGGCCCCTTCAACCTACGGATTATAGACTGAGATATCTATGGATTCATAGTGGGGGTACAGTCACAGTCATGCAAAATACTTTCGAACACATTTCCGAAAACTGTATGGAGCAGCTAGCTAAGCAGCCCACATGCAGTCGAAATATCTTAGACCTTGTAGCTACAAATAGGCCGGACCTTATCGACATTGTCAGTATAGAAATGGGGATTAGCGATCATGATGTCATTATAGCAACTATGTTTACAAAAGTTAATAAATCAGTCAAGAAAGCTAGAAGAGTATTTCTGCTAGACGGAGCAGATAAGCCGTTATTAATGTCTCTCTTAGACAGTGTACTGGCATCACTTGGTTCCAGTAAGTTGGATGTAGAAGAATTACGGGAAAAATTTAAGCAGGTTATAAATCGTGGTATGGAGAGTTATGTGCCTAGTAAATGGATAAAGGATGGAAAAGACCCACCATGGTTTAATAACGAAATTCGGAGGATGCTGAGGAAGCAGAGGCTCTTGCACTCTCGGTGCAAATGGGAACACATAAATGGCGACACGGGAAGGTTAGTAGAGGTTCGTGCGTATGTGAAAAGATGTATGGGCGAAGCACGCAACTACCACCGTCACACCTTAGCAAAAGATCTGGCAGAGAACCGGAGGAAATTCTGCCATTACGTACGATCGCTAATCGGGTCTAAGGCTTCCATGCAGTCCCTTGTTGACCAGTCTGGTGTGACAATTGAAGATAGCAAACCCAAAGCCGAAGTTTTAAATTTCACGTTCAAGAAATAGTTCACAAAGGAGAATCGTACAAACATACCGTCATTTGACCATGGACAGACTCCCGTATGGACGGCAAAGTAATAAGCATCCATGGCGTAGAGAAACAGCTGAAATATTTGAAAATAAATTAAGTATCAGGTCCGGATGGAATCCCAGCTCGAATTTACAAAGACTACTCTAAGGCATTGGCCCCTTACGTAGCTTGCATTTATCGTGAATCTCTGGCCCAGCACAAAATCCTAAAAGACTATAAAAAGGCGCAGGTGACTCCAGTATATAAGAAGGGTAAAAGAACAGACCCGCAAAATTACAGACAAATATCCCCAACTTCTGTTTGCTGCAGAATCCTTGAACATATTCTCAGCTCGAATATAATAAATTTTCTGGAGACGGAGAAGCTTATGTACACGAATCAGCATGGATTCAGAAAGCATCGCTCGTGCGAAACTCAACTTGCCGTTTTCTCACATGATATACTGCGAACTCTGGATGAAGGGCAACAGGCAATTCCATATTTCTAGATTTCCGGAAAACATTTAACGCCGTGCCCTATTGCAGGCTGTTAACGACGTTACGAGGATATGGAACAAATTCACATATATCTGAGTGGCTCGAAGACTTCTTAAATAATAGAACCCAGTATGTTGTCCTCGACGGCGACTGTTCATCAGAGACAAGGGTAGAGTCAGGATTGCCTCAGGGAAGTGTGGTAGGACCATTGTTGTTCTCTATACACACAAGTGATTTGGCGGACAGGGCGGGCAGTAATGTGCGGTTATCTGCTGATGATGCCATGGTGTACGGTAAGGTATCGAAGTTGAGTGACTTTAGGAAAAATGTAAGTTAATGAGGATGAGTAGGAAGATCAAACTTGTAATGCTCGGATACAGTATTACCAGCGTCTTGCTTGACACACTAAAATGTAAATGTCGCGTGACTAGGGCATCCCGTCGGGGAGACCGTGCGCCGGGTGCAAGTCTTTCGATTTGACGTCACTTCGGCGACTTGCGCGTCGAGCTTGACACAGTCAAGTCGTTTAAATATCTGGACGTAACGTTTCAAAGCGATATGAGAAGGAACGAGCATGTGAGAACTGTGGTAGGGAAGACGAATGGTCGACTTCGGTTTATTTGGGAGAGTTTTAGGAAAGAGTGGTTCACCTGTAAAACAGACCGCATATTAGGACGCTGGAGCGACCTATTCTTGAGTACTGCTCAAGTGTTTGGGAACCGTACCAGGTCGGATTGAAGGAAGATATCTAAGCAATTCAGGGCCGGCTGCTAGATTTTTTTACTGGTAGGTTCGAACAACACTTAATTGTAATGGACACACTTCAGGAACTCAATTGGGGATCCCCGGACGGGAGGTGACGTTCTTTTCCGGAAACACTATTGAGGAAATTTAGAGAACCGGCATCTGAAGCTGACTGCCGAAAGATTCTACTGCCGCCAACATACACTGCGCGTAAGGACCACGAAGATAAGATACGAGAAATTAGGGCTCATACGGAGGCATATAAACAGCCGTTCTTTCCTCGCTCTGTTTGCGAGTAGAGCAGGAGTAGTAGTGTTAAACAGGATACCCTCTGCCACGCACCGTACGATGGCCTGCGAAGTATCTATGTAGATGTAGATGTTGATGCCGAACTCCAGCTGACTGAACGTGCTGCTCAGAAATGCTCGTATTACGGTTCTTCCTTAACTACAGCCGGCCGCGGTGACCGTGAGGTTCTGGCGCTGCAGTCCGGAACCGCGGGGCTGCTACGGTCGCAGATTCGAATCCTGCCTCGGGCATGGGTGTGTGTGATGTCCTTAGGTTAGTTAGGTTTAAGTAGTTCTAAGTTCTAGGGGACTTATGACCTAAGATGTTGAGTCACATAGTGCTCAGAGCCATTTGAACCTTAACTACAACATGGCTTCCATAAAATATCACGAGAACGTAAAATGAAAATCCTTTTCGATTCTGCTCCCACATTAGCCTGTTACATCGCATATTTGTATGAAGTTCAAAGCCAGAAGTAAGCAAAGAATTATTTATCACTTACAAACCGGTAGAAATTTGTTTGCCTAACTACAACAAGGCCGGCTATGTAGATTACAGGAATTTGCAAGCATGTCGAAGTTTCGTACTCTGAGATCAGACATCCACTACTATAAAGATCACTGGCTCGTACTCATACTTTTACATCTTTGCCGATTTTGTGACCCATTTACACGAGATTTAAACTTACGTGTTTACATAATAATTTCACCAGCTTTCTAATGTGTATTGCACATGGAACAGTAGATAACTTTGAACGTTTGTCAGTTTCATAATTATGTGTATTACATTTGATGACTGACTGCTTCCAGAATACTTGAAAATTACCACCTGTCATAATTTCAGTCTCAATTGTGTTTTAAAAGCTTAAAGCGGAAAGATTTCATTTAAAAACTTCTGTCTTCATTAAATTCGTTTACCCAGACGAAGTTTTCCTTGCTAAATATAAACAAACATTTGTCATACAATATAAAATCTGTCATTTCATGCAAATCACTCAGCTTGGAAGCTTCTCCAGTAGCAGTAACAGTGCATGTGAGTGGTACAGGATCTTGCTAAAAGTATCGAGACTCTTCTGACCTGGAGGCGGTGGTACGACTGACAGGACACCTGACCGATGCCTGCTTTATTTCTTCGTTGATAGCCCTCGGTGTCGACTGTCGACGTT
Organism: Schistocerca gregaria; assembly: GCF_023897955.1. NCBI lineage: Eukaryota > Metazoa > Arthropoda > Insecta > Orthoptera > Acrididae > Schistocerca > Schistocerca gregaria. The sequence goes on along the minus strand of NC_064931.1, from coordinate 517,203,745 downwards.
CTGCATTGTAGCACTGGCTGAAAAATGGGGGTGGAAGTTCAACAATGACTACTGTAAATGATGCAGCCGACAGTTGCACAGTTGCGTTTTAGAGTTCTTTACTTTCACTGTTCACAACCCCCCCGATATTACACAGTTATATGGCCAGTTCACTATTGGTAAGTGTTAAGCGTCATTAATAAGTTACAGGCAAACATCAGCATACTGCTACAATAGTTTGCATATTTGGGCAGTAAATACCTAACCACACAGTTCACAGTTCTTGCAGAATAATAAGGTACGTGCGACACTATTCCTCAAATAAATTAAACAGGCACTGTCATTGTTTTAACCCATGGCCTATTTGTGTTACACTAATTCCACTGTTTAATGCATTGTTGTTACTCTAACTGATTACAGACTTTCCCTTCTGAAAATCTGCCATGTACTGACTGTCTCAGGACCAAAAATCGGGCCTTTATATATCCTCACAATAATAGGTACTGAAACTATACATTGTCGAAGTTTAATTTGCAGAAATTACAATGAAAACATAACTCATCCAATTAACTGATTACCTCGAAAAATACCTTACGTGTAACAGTTTTTTCTTCCACAAAGGTTAGGCCAAATCATTTGTTTAAATAATGAAACTAATAGATATAGTTGCGCGCACAATACTTTTGACGAACCTGGTAATTATTTTGGAATCAGTTAGGGGCTGGCTTTGCTAATATGTTTTCGAATGCAGCCAAATAAATACTTTAAGAATCCTGATAGTTATTCTTCCTAATGTTCATAATTATTACATAATTTATATCTGTATATAAGTCAACAATAGAATCTAAGTCACGAAAAAATTACTGATGTCACCCTATATTGATAAGATATTAACTAGAAATAGTCAAAATAAATTAGGAAATTAATTACATACGCAAAAGTAAGAACAAAATTAGATCTGGTGCTATATTTTTTTTAAGACCGAGGGCCAACATTTCTCTTTTATGGAAATGCAGATGATACTCATGTATGTTAAAAGTAATTAGGCAAAATGGAAAATAAAATGAATTTAAGGAAGCAGATGGCAAAACAAGAGAGGAAGTAAAAAGGCCCCAGCTTGCTTCGTCACATGTGAGCTGCCACGTAGTGCTCGCTAGGGGCTCGCTCGTGAAACGGACGCACCGTAGATCCCACTGCGAGCTCATCGCCCACACAGTGACGAGTGGGTCGGGGCTGACTACATACTGAAGATCATAAAATTTCATGTAACCTACCCACACGTGTGGTATAAACTAAGACTGCAAGAGCTATTCTGCTATAGCATAAGCAGTACCACGTACTTTTGAATTTCTGTTTAAGACAATAATTAGTGAAATTTCATAATGTAACTAGTGCTTGGCTTCATTTTGTTTCTTTTTCTGCAATTAGTGAGACTAATTGCAATGTGTATCTATGGTAACGAGACCTATACATATTTATCGATGAAAAAACACAAATAATGGAGTTATAAAATATCAGTTTATAAGATAAAAAATCCACAGTCCTTTTTTACATTGATAAATATAAAATTGTTCTATTAAGCAGTGGTGGAAAAATCCATTATCATGAAACATCTGTAACTTTGTATTCGTGGAATAACGTGAATTGTCATTTTCTTTGTGCTGTCGGACACTAAATTGAAAGTATTCAGTAAGAAAATATCAGTTGTAAAATGACAGGATGTCGTTAGTCTGTTACAGTAGTGCCCATCGGGCTATTTCAGATTTCATTATCGGAAATTCATTTTTCCTTGAAATGTTGGATTATCTGATTGCTAATAAAGAGCGGTCAGAAACAGTCTGAAAAGTTTATAATGGTGTTAAATTGTGGAGTACTGCTGTCACTTCAGACTTCAAATTATTTTTAACTTTTAATTAATTATTTTTCCTAAGGAACAAAATCATTAGTTTGTAGCAGTAATATCAGTAATTGGGGTTAAGTGTGGCCGCAATTACGGCTTTTCAAAAAAGTAGACCCATTTTCCACAGAAATATACTACATTCATAAAACATATAGGGTGTCCCAATTTAGCCACAAAATTCCATTAATCGTGCTTAGGGGGGAATAATGTAGGAACCCAAAGGGTTGGAGATTTCATTATAGTTATATGGCTCAAATTCGAGGGCACGCAAGTATATTTAAGAGTGACACTTTATTTAGCATCTAATTTATTACTTAATGTATTGAAAATGTGCTTGACAATTTCTTGTGTTTCAAGAGAGATATGGATGGAGGAGGGAGGGGGGATAATGGGGGAGTATTTTTGTATGATGTTAATTTTAATACAACTCTTCTCAGTATAGAATTTTTTATTCAAGAGGGCGATGATCATTAGAGAGGTTTAGTGCAATTAGTGAAATGATACATCTGCTGGGAGGTAGTTGGTCGTTAGAGCCACCCAGATAATGGAAATCTAACATATCCACACAGTTCCCTCAAAACTCGGTTTTAAAAATCACAATTCACTGCATGTTCCGAGCCTGTAAGTGAAATCAAGCACAATGTTTCCGAGTTTTCACGGAACGGAATCTTCTTATACTGCTTCCCCTAGAGCAGGTGGCAGGCAGATTAGTTGTACATGCACGGTAGTAGGTAAGATACGTTCTACCAAGGAACAGAGGAATTTGTATTTAAATCTTAAATCCAGATGGGGAGTGACGTCTATTTTTCTGAACACTTGCAGTTCATTGTGCGAAACCATACCGAGTCAATAGATGTTTTATGTCTGACAACAGGGCGATTTTGCATTCAAGGACAAACTGAAGGAAATTATCTCTAGGAGTATAAGGACCAAAAAAGGTCAGATGCACATATGACAGGAAACGCGTGATGTCTGCGCTACAGGGAATTTATTAATAGGTCATGCCTGCAGTGTATGACATGATGTGCGAGACCGGTGTTTAGAGAAGGTATTCAAGATGGCCCACACTAGCCTCTAAGTATGTGCGAACATGAAAAGCAGCAACTGACGTACATGTTCATATGTGCCATCCCACAACCGAATGGTGTCACAGGCAGCATGAGTGCGTTGTTCCAATTTCTGCGTGTGCGGGACGAGCTCAGTGCACACGATTTCTTTCAGGTGTCTCCGCATTTCATAGTCTAAAGCATTGATGTGCGGCAGCAAAGGTGGGCCATGCAGCTGAAACACCTTGTCTGTTCCATGGGGTGTCATAAATGTTATCGAGATGCCTATGCGTGTTCCCACTTGCATGGCGTGTTCTCATGTATGCTTACAATCACTGAAACTTACGCTGCCAAGTATCTTTTATCTCCACCTTCCAGTGGGTGTACCTCCGTTGGAACGCTTTTCCGGCCACATGTCCAGATGACCAGTTTTACCGCTTATCCTCTCAGAGACCGTTTTCTGCAGTTTGTCCCCATTTATCAAAACCGCTGTATATTGCCTCCAACTTTGTTCAATGACACGTCTGCTCGGAAGAAGTTCAACTGTAATAGTAGTTGTCCTTTTGTTTATCGACTACATTACTCATCTGATGTGTATAAGAACTCTCTGGACATGCTGTTTACCTGTAGTTCAGAGCACACCATTTTCACTAACTTCCTTGGCTGATAAATAAAGGATTCCACTACTATCCTGGACCCAGTAACACTGGCAGCTGATTGGAACATGCAAGGGAGGCCGGGCCTTCTCACTTTTCTGTGGCAGAACTGATAGTAGTAGTAGAAATAATTAATTTTACAATAAACTTTTATGTACCTCTGTCAGTGAGCTCGAAAGATGTTAGCTTGTACAATTTCTTGTAAACCGCAAGCATTAGAGAGCAAGTCAAAATACAAAAACTTAACCGTAACCTAAGGTAGACGGAGGCGCAAAGCATATGGTGAGCAGGCCAGGTACATGCCAGGCCGCCTGCAAACGTTCGATTGCCATGGCAACCATAACGTAACTACTAGTGGCAGAAGAGGGTAACAGGCTGTTGTTTCTGTGCTGCCGTGCACTTCCGCGGTATGGGAAGATAGTAGCTGCGGCGCTGCCTCTCTAGGTTTCTCTTATATTAGATGTCTCATGTGCAGTAGTTGTACCACACGCAGTGAGTATGGATGAAGCCCATCCTTGTACAAATGGTGATGTAACACTTTAGAGTGAGGACATCATTACTTCCGTGTAGGAGTTGTCGTTTACAACAAGGTATGAAACTGAATGACCTGAAATTTTGAAAAAAAAGACGTCCAGTACCAGGGCCACACCTTCTTGTAAAAAATGCTCAGAACACGAGAAGTCCCAAGTTCATGTTATCAGCTGCACGAGTAGTTGCGTGCTAGCCCTGCAAAAAGAACATTATTCTGCTGACCATGTCGCTCTTAAGCACAAGAAAAACTGTATGACCTGATGAGGGTTTTGACGATCTGAAGGATCTGTCTGGAGATTTAGCACATCTTCTGAAGATCATCTAATAGTTTTATTTGGTATGAATATCTATCCAAATAACTGTTAAGTATTTCAGAGCTACTTAAAGAACATCGCACACTGATGAAAATATGACACTACAGAGAAATCATAAAAGTTCTAATTGATGTCACAAGTCTTATGTAAGCAGGGCCTAGCTTTCACTGGTCGTGATGAGACAGAAGATTCCCTGAACTCAGAAATTTCAGTACCATTTTTAAACTTGTGCTTAAACAGAAACTAAGATTCGAAACCCCACTGGAAGAAAATTGGCTACTTCCAAGGGTTTTCAAAAACTGCACTGAATGAACTGATTCAATGTATAAATGAGGAGACTTATGAATATGTACATTAAGGTTTGGATAAAACCTCATTTCATGCCTGCATTGTGGACGAAGCAACAGACGTGTCAGACAAGTCACAATGCACTATTGTTGTGGACTAGTGGACACAAACACCGACCTTCGAGAACATGATGGTTGTCATGGTATTAGCGAAACTGGAACGGGTGCAGCTTTATTCACTATGCTGAGTTGCGTGTTTCAGAATTATAACATGAAGAACAAATTGGTGGCCCAGACGTATGCCGGTAGTTCCGTTCTGACAGGGCAATTAAATGGCCCGAAGCTAAGGTAAATAAAATTGCCCCCAAGGTCATTTTCTCACTGTTATGTTCATCGTTTGGATTTAGTTTTGCAGCAGAGCTCTTCTTGTATGAAACAAGTGAGGATTTTTTTCTCCACGACTCAGGGTATACTTGCTACCTTTCACCTGTCTTCAAAACACACAGCGATCCTCGACATTATTATTGGTAAATGCACTCCGTCGAATAACGAAGCAAGATGGAACTGTAACGCCAAAATAATATCTGCCACTCACGAAAAATGCCCAGGCCCAACTGTTTTAAATGGAATAATTTAAAGTCCAGACTCCAGTACAACGACTACGAGAGAAGCCTGTAATTTCAAAAATAGTCTCCTAAACTTCGACTTTGTTTTTCTTCTCTCTGTTTTTCAAAGCATATTTTTAAAGACTGGACGGCTTTTCAAAATTCTTCAGACAAAAACCAATGATGCACAATTCTGCAACAGTGCTGTCTCATAATGCATAACTTCTTCTTGTTGTTGTTGTCTTCAGTCCTGAGACTAGTCTGATACAGCTCTCCATGCTACTCTATCCTGTGCAAGCTTCTTCATCTCCCAGTACTTACTGCAACCTACATCCTGAGTCTGCTTAGTGTATTCATTTCTTGGTCTCCCTCTACGATTTTTACCCTCCACGCTGCCCTCCAATATTAAATTTGTGATCCCTTGATGCCTCAGAACATGTCCTACCAACCGGTCCCTTCTTCTTGTAAAGTTGTGCCACAAACTCTTTTTCTCCCCAATTCTGTTCAATACCTCCTCATTAGTTGTGTGATCTACACATCTAATCTTCAGCATTCTTCTGTAGCACCACATTTCGAAAGCTTCTATTCTCTTCTTGTCCAAACTATTTATCGTCCATGTTTCACTTCCATACATGGTTACACTCCATACAAATACTTTCAGAAACGACTTCCTGACACTTAAATCTATACTCGATGTTAACAAATTTCTCTTCTTCAGAAACACTTTCCTTGCCATTGCCAGTCTACATTCTATATCCTCTCTACTTCGACCATCATCAGTTATTTTGCCCCCCAAATAGCAAAACTCCTTTACTACTTTAAGTGTCTCATTTCCTAATCTAATTCCCTCAGCATCACCCGACTTAATTCGACTACATTCCATTATCCTCGTTTTGCTTTTGTTGATGTTAATCTTATATCCTCCTTTCAAGACACTGTCCATTCCGTTCAACTGCTCTTCCAAGTCCTTCGCTGTCTCTGACAGAATTACAATGTCATCTTTGAAGCTCAACGTTTCTATTTCTTCTCCATGGACTTTAATACCTTCTCCGAATTTTTCTTTTGTTTCCTTTACTGCTTGCTCAATATACAGATTGAATAACATGGGGGACAGGCTACAACCCTGTCTCACTCCCTTCCCAACCGCTGCTTCCCTTTCATGCCCCTCGACTCTTATAACTGCCATCTGGTTTCTGTAGAAATTGTGAATAGCCTTTCGCTCCCTGTATTTTACCCCTGCCACCTTTATAATTTGAAAGAGAGTATTCTTGTCATCATTGTCAAAAGCTTTCTCTAAGTCTACAAATGCTAGAAACGTAGGTTTGCCTTTCCTTAATCTGTTTTCTAAGATAAGTCGTAGGGTCAGTATTGCCTCACGTGTTCCAACATTTCTGCGGAATCCAAACTGATCTTCGCCGAGGTCGACTTCTACCAGTTTTTCCATTCGTCTGTAAAGAATTCGCGTTAGTATTTTGCAGCTGTGACTTATTAAACTGATAGTTCGGTAATTTTCACATCTGTCAACACCTGCTTTCTTTGGGATTGGAATTATTATATTCTTCTTGAAGACTGAGGGAATTTCACCTGTCTCATACATCTTGCTCACCAGATGGTAGAGTTTTGTCAGGACTGGCTCTCCCACGGCCGTCAGTAGTTCCAATGGAATATTGTCTACTCCCGGGGCCTTGTTTCGACTAGGGTCTTTCAGTGCTCTTCAGTGCTCTCCCATTTCATCTTCATCTACATCCTCTTCCATTTCCATACTACCGTCCTCAAGTACATGGCCCTTCTATAGACCCTCTATATACTCCTTCTACCTTTCTGCTTTCCCTTCTTTGCCTAGAACTGGGTTTCCATCTGAGCTCTTGGTATTCATACAAGTGGCTCTCTTTTCTGCAAAGGTCTCTTTAATTTTCCTGTAGGCAGTATCTATCTTACCCCTGGTGAGATAAGCCTCTACATCCTTACATCTGTCCTCCAGCCATCCGTGCTTAGCCATTTTGCACTTCCTGTCGATTTCATTTTTGAGACGTTTGTATTCCCTTTCGCCTGCTTTATTTACTGCGTTTTTATATTTTCTCCTTTCATCAATTAAATTCGATATTTCTTCTGTTACCCAAGGATTTATACTAGCCCTCGTCTTTTTACCTACTTGATCCTCTGCTGCCTTCACTACTTCATCCCTCAGAGCTACCCATTCGTCTTCTACTGTATTTCTTTCCCCCATTCCTGTCAATTGTTCCCTTATGCTCTCTCTGAAACTCTGTACAACCTCTGGTTTAGTCAGTTTATCCAGGTCCCATCTCCTTAAATTCCCACCTTTTTGAAGTTTCTTCAGTTTTAATCTACAGTTCATAACCAATAGATTGTGGTCAGAGTCCACATCTGCCCCTGGAAATGTCTTATTTAAAACCTGGTTCCTAAATCTCTGTCTTACCATTATATAATCTATCTGATACCTTCTAGTATATCCATGATTCTTCCACGTATACAACTTTCTTTTATGATTCTTAAACCAAGTGTTAGTCATGATTAAGTTATGCTCTGTGCAAAATCCTACCAGGCGCCTTCCTCTTTCATTTCTCTCCCCCAATCCATATTCACCCACTATCTTTCCTTCTCTCCCTTTTCCTACTCTCGAATTCCAATCACCCAAGACTATTAAATTTTCGTCTCCCTTCACTTCATGAATAATTTCTTTTATCTCATCATACATTTCATCAATTTCTTCATCATCTGCAGAACTAGTTAGCATATAAACTTGTACTACTGTAGTAGGCATGGGCTTCGTGTCTATCTTGGGCACAATAATGCGTTCACTGTGCTGTTGGTAGTAGCTTACCCGCACCCCTATTTTTTTATTCATTATTAAACCTACTCCTGCATCACCCCTATTTCATTTTGTATTTATAACCCTAGATTCACCTGACTAAAAGTCTTGTTCCTCCTGCCACCGAACTTCACTAATTCCCACTATATACAACTTTAACCTATCCATTTCCCTTTTTAAATTTTCTAACCTACCTGCCCGATTAATTGATCTGACATTCCACCCTCCGATCCGTAGAACGCCAGTTTTCTTTCTCCTGATAACGACGTCCTCTTGAGTAGTCCACGCCCGGAGATCCGAATGGATGAGTATTTTACCTCCGGAATATTTTACCCAAGAGGACGCCATCATCATTTAACCATACAGTAAAGCTGCATGTTCTGGGGAAAAATGACTGCTGTAGTTTCCCCTTGCTTTCAGCCGTTCGCAGTACCAGCACAGCAAGGCCATTTTGGTTAGTGTTACAAGGCCAGATCAGTCAATCATCCAGACTGTTGTTCCTGCAACTACTGAAAAGGCTGCTGCCCCTCTTCAGCAACCACGCGTTTGTCTGGCCTCTTAACAGATACCCCTCCGTTGTGCTTGCACCTACGGTACGGCTATCTGTATCGCTGAGGCACGCAAGCCTCCCCACCAACGGCAAGGTCCATGGTTCATGGGGTGGGGTGAGGTGCGAGGGTGTACATGGCAGGTACATTTCCAAAATGCATGAAAGTCATCCCAGCCTTTAAGAAAGGTGGAAAACTCAATGCAGAAAATTACGGACCCATATCGTTGTTACCTGTGTTTGGTAAACTTTTGGAGAGACTAGTTCACCAAAGACTAATAAATTTTGTAGATAAGAACTAGACGCTATCTGATGCCGAATATAGGAATAGTATAGCAAAACCAAAACGCATAGTGTAACGATGTCATTTTGTTTCATAGGGAAAATAATTCGGGTAGAAGAACGATCGTCAAGTTAACTTGTTTTACAAGTAACAACCTTCAAACGCACACTCTACCAGTTTGTTTGTAAATAAAAGTGAGTGTCGTTATTATTAGCAGAAATAGTAGTAATAGTGATGGAACGCTAGCTATGCATATACATACATCAAAAAAGTTTTGCATTACTCCGGTTCCTAGAACTCCTGAAGACAGACGTTGACTGTGGATATTGTATCACAGACACAGTCCCTTTGACTGTCCAGAGAGGTCACTAAACCCGCCCAAAGATATAAACAACGATGCGTGAGCAGCGCCTATTAGAAGGAGGGTGTCCGATAGCCGATCAGTTCCAGTCATGTCAGCAGGAAGGAGGTACACGGCTCGCGTTGTCTGTATTTCAACCATGCCTAGACGGTCAATACCGCGGTTCGATCGCGTCCGCATTGTTACTTTGTGCCAGGAAGAGCTCTCACCAAGGGAAGAGTCCATGCATCTCGGAGTGAACCAAAGCTATGATGTTCAGAAATGGAGGAGATACAGAGAGACAGGACCTGTCGATGACATGCCACGCTCAGGCCGCCCAAGGGCTACTACTGCAACGGATGACCGCTACCAACGGACTATGTCTCGGGGAAACTCTGACAACAACGCCACCATGTTGAATAACGCTTTTCGTGCAGCCACAGGACGTCGTGTTACGACTCAAACTGTGCGCAGTACGCTGCATGATGTTCAACTTCACTCCTGACATCGATGGCGGGGTCCATCTTTGCAACCACGACACCATGCAGAGCGGTACAGATGGGCCCAACAACATGCCGAATGGACTGCTCAGGATTGACATCACGTTCTCTTCACCGATGAATGTCACATATGTCTTCAACCAGACAGTCATCTAAGACGTGTTTGGAGGCAACCTGGTCATTCTGAACGCCTTAGACACACTGTCCAGCGAGTGCAGCAAGGTGGAGGTTCCCTGCGTGTTTGGGTGGCATTATGTGGAGCCGATGTACTCTGGTGGTCATGGAAAGCGCCGTAACGACTGTACGATACGTGAATGTCATCCTCCGACCGATAGTGCAACCATGTCGGCAGCATATTGGCGAGGCACTCGTCTTCACGGACGACAATTAGCACCCACATTGTGCCCATCTTGTGAATGACTTCCTTCAGGATAACGACATCACTCGACTAGAGTGGCCAGCATGTTCTCCAGAAATGAACCCTATCGAACATGCCTGGGATAGATTGAAAAGGGCTGTTTATGGACGACGTGACCCACCAACCACTCTGAGGGATCTACGCTGAATCGCCGTTGAGGAGTGGGACAATCTTGACCAACAGTGCCTTGAACTTGTGGATAGTATGCTACGACGAATACAGGCATGCATTAATGCAAGAGGACGTGCTACTCGGTATTAGAGGTATTGGTGTATACAGCAATCTGGACCACCACCTCTGCACGTCCCGCTGTATGTTGGTACAACATGCAATGCGTGGTTTTCATGAGCAATAAAAAGAGCGGAAATGATGTTTATGTTGATCTCTATTCCAATTTTATGTACATGTTTCGGAATTCTCGGAACCGAGGTGATGCAAAACTTTTTTTGATGTGAGTATTATGTGTGTCATCTACTGTGGGAGTCAGCACCGACGTATGCAGCATACGTTACGTACAGAACAGTACTGATGCCTTAAAACAAGGATTCGGCGTGGGAACCACCAACGTTGTTACAGACATTGTACCTACGAAGCATGATCCGGTAGACGCTCTGCACCCCACCAGGTGTGTATTGGGTTTCTAATGCAGCGGCCAGAACTCGTGCCAGCAGATCTTCCTCTGTCTCTACAGAAGGCTCGTAAATTAAAATTTGCATACGAGCCCACAAGAAGTAGTGCATAAGAGTCAAATCCGGCGACTGAGGCGGCCATGCGGATGGACCACGTCGGCCTATCCATCTTTCACCATATCGTCTGGTGAGGTGTCTCTGAACCGAACATGAGAAATGAGATTGTGCGCCATCATGCTAAAACCATACCGGACCTTAAGTGGCACATCTTCCAAAAATGGGTCCAATTCGTCATCCTGTCTACGCAATTGCGTACCAAGACAAGTAATTCTGAGACTTTTCTCTTTTCCTCAGCAGATGCGGACGCGTTACACATCTAAACTGAAACCGTCGTGGAACGGAAACGCTACTTTCCAGAAATGGTTTCCTAGTCAAACTATTATGTACTCACTCTCCTGTACAAGTCCTAGAAGTTTGTAACTTGAATTTCCAAACACCATGGAAACGTGTCGTACATCGTAAACTTTATATGACGACACCGATTGCATGCAACCATGTTCAAAGAGGTGAATAAATATTCTGTTCTATTCTATTTTACCAGTCACGCAGAATTTCCCACTCTATTCTTTTAGATACCAACGCAACTTCTAGAGTGTATTTCTAGCGTTGGAAGAATAGACATGGAACAAATTCAGAGACGGGTTGCTAGGAACGTATAGCCCAACTGTAACAGAAATGCCTCTGCGAAAAATACTTGATTGAACATCCATGCAGATGGTAGCCAAGCCTGTAGGTTGCGCTGCTTCGACGACGAGCGGCATCTGTGCAATGCCCTCGACACGCTGCAATTGTAAGTGTTGGCAAGAATAGTTTTCTGTGTAGTTGTGAATGCATTATGTCGTAGCGAAGTGAATTCGAATGTGGGGAAATTGTTGGTGCTCGTAATATGAGAGCTTCCATAACAAAGAGAGCCGAAGTGTCTGGTGTTCCAAAAGGCACAGTATCGAAGATCTATAACGCATATAAGGAGAGCGGCAAACTTATATGCTGAGTCACAATGTGGACAAAATTGTGTGGTGAGTGATCATGACAGACGGACAAGAAAGAGGACTGTGATGAAAAATAAGGGGAGAAAAGCCATAAAACCTGGACTACGAAGCAATGGAAGAAGGTAATTTGGTCGGATTAGTCTCGTTTCACCCAGTACCCAACTGCTGTCCAAGTTTACGTTCCAGCCGTGAGCCATGGCGGGGGTTAGGTGATAATTTCGGCAGCCATATCGTGATATTCCCCGTGGTAACTCTGCAAGGTCGCATTACTGTCAGGGATTGTGTGACAGTTTAGGCTGTACAGAATCTACCTCGTACTGCAATGTGCTCATTGGTGATGCTGTGTCCCAGGAAGCCAGGGTCCCTATTCACACAGCTCGCATTGTCCGGAACTGGTTTTGTGAGCACAAGGATGAATTTTCGCATTCCCGTCGCCATCACAGTCATCAGATCTCAATATTATCGAAGCTTTGTGGTTTACTTTGCAGAGAAGAATGCACTATCGCTAAGCACCTCAATCGTCGTTACCTGAACTTGCAATATTTTGAAGAAAAAATGGTATAAGATTCCCTTGAGAAACCGTACAGGACCTGCATTTATCCATTACAAGACGACTGGAAGCTGTTTCGAATGACAACGGTTTTCCACGCTGTATTATACATGGTAATGTGTAGTATGTGTTTTTTTTCCACATTTTTGTCCATCCCTGTAGTTCTCACAAAATCCTGTTGGGTAAACCTTGAGAATCTACACTCCTGGAAATTGAAATAAGAACACCGTGAATTCCTTGTCCCAGGAAGGAGAAACTTTATTGACACATTCCTGGGGTCAGATACATCACATGATCACACTGACAGAACCACAGGCACATAGACACAGACAACAGAGCATGCACAATGTCGGCACTAGTACAGTGTATATCCACCTTTCGCAGCAATGCAGGCTGCTATTCTCCCATGGAGACGATCGTAGAGATGCTGGATGTAGTCCTGTGGAACGGCTTGCCATGCCATTTCCACCTGGCGCCTCAGTTGGACCAGCGTTCGTGCTGGACGTGCAGACCGCGTGAGACGACGCTTCATCCAGTCCCAAACATGCTCAATGGGGGACAGATCCGGAGATCTTGCTGGCCAGGGTAGTTGACTTACACCTTCTAGAGCACGTTGGGTGGCACGGGATACATGCGGACGTGCATTGTCCTGTTGGAACAGCAAGTTCCCTTGCCGGTCTAGGAATGGTAGAACGATGGGTTCGATGACGGTTTGGATGTACCGTGCACTATTCAGTGTCCCCTCGACGATCACCAGAGGTGTATGGCCAGTGTAGGAGATCGCTCCCCACACCATGATGCCGGGTGTTGGCCCTGTGTGCCTCGGTCGTATGCAGTCCTGATTATGGCACTCACCTTCACGGCGCCAAACACGCATACGACCATCATTGGCACCAAGGCAGAAGCGACTCTCATCGCTGAAGACGACACGTCTCCATTCGTCCCTCCATTCACGCCTGTCGCGACACCACTGGAGGCGGGCTGCACGATGTTGGGGCGTGAGCGGAAGACGGCCTAACGGTGTGCGGGACCGTAGCCCAGCTTCATGGAGACGGTTGCGAATGGTCCTCGCCGATACCCCAAGAGCAACAGTGTCCCTAATTTGCTGGGAAGTGGCGGTGCGGTCCCCTACGGCACTGCGTAGGATCCTACGGTCTTGGCGTGCATCCGTGCGTCGCTGCGGTCCGGTCCCAGGTCGACGGGCACGTGCACCTTCCGCCGACCACTGGCGACAACATCGATGTACTGTGGAGACCTCACGCCCCACGTGTTGAGCAATTCGGCGGTACGTCCACCCGGCCTCCCGCATGCCCACTATACGCCCTCGCTCAAAGTCCGTCAACTGCACATACGGTTCACGTCCACGCTGTCGCGGCATGCTACCAGTGTTAAAGACTGCGATGGAGCTCCGTATGCCACGGCAAACTGGCTGACACTGACGGCGGCGGTGCACAAATGCTGCGCAGCTAGCACCATTCGACGGCCAACACCGCGGTTCCTGGTGTGTCCGCTGTGCCGTGCGTGTGATCATTGCTTGTACAGCCCTCTCGCAGTGTCCGGAGCAAGTATGGTGGGTCAGACACACCGGTGTCAATGTGTTCTTTTTTCCATTTCCAGGAGTGTATATTCGAGGAAGACCGTGTGACCCTCTACCACCACTATCGTACATATCATATAAGGATAATGAGTCTAAGGTACGAGGGATTATGACACTTTTGGAGAGTCATATAAATAGTCATTATTCTTTAGCTCGCCAACGGCCTTGTCGCAGTGGTAACACCAGTTCCTGTCAGATCACCGAATTCAAGCTCTGTTGGTCTGGGCTAGCACTTGGGGTGGCCATCTGGATCTGCCTAGCGCTTGTGGCAAGCAGGGTGCACTCAGCCCTTGTGAGGCCAGTTGAGGAGTTATTTGTCTTAAGAGTAGCGGCTCCGGTCATGAAAACTGATAACAGCCGGGAGAGCGGTGTGCTGACCACATGTCCCTCCATTCCTACATCTAGTGACACCTATCGGTTGAGGATGATACTGTGGTTGATCGGTACTGTTGGGCCTTCTGGAGCCTGTTTTGATGGAGAGTTTCTTTTGCTCAGTATGTGAATGGAATAAGAAAGAAAATCGACAGTATTTGTATGAAGTAACCTCCTCATTGTACAGTGGCTTATGGACTATATAAGCAGGTGCAGACGTAGATGCAGAGGCATTGCGTGAAAAATTACTAGTTCTACCGGAAAACATTATCTTTGCAGCTTGACAATGGGTGTCGTTTATGCATAATGGAGCACTACATAATTTTTTATGTCTTGTGCGAAAGTACGTAACACAAACAATTCGTGAGTGGTGGATTGGTTGAGAGAGCCCAGTAGGGTGGCCTCCCCACCTGGACGTTACAGGAGACTGTGCCCCATGCATGTGACCATATCAGAGGGCAGTCAGGTGTGTTCACATGAATTCAGAATTTTTGTGAAAGGGAGGCTCAAGGATGTGCTAGAATGAATGGTACAGTAACAACATTGAGTGACTCTTCTGGTACTAACAGGCAAGTGTCTTTCATAGGACAAGCACATATTCAAACAAGTAATATTTTTGTATGTGTATTTATAGCTGTCTAGTAGTGGCCAGTACTAAGTACATCACACAAAAAAACCTTCCCATGAAAAATGACGCTGGTAGAGTGTGATAATGACTATAATTCGGTGAAGAAAGGAATCCACAAGTTTCTTCCTGTGCCATGTGTTACATCCAACTGAAACCAGTTATCGATGATTAGACCTGATGTAGCTACTGAATTTCAGTGATTGTGATTGCTATAATTCACCTCTTTTTCCAAATAGCCCAAGGCATTTTCTATGGGAATAAGATCAAATAATTTACGTGGCAGCTCAAGGTGCTTAAGGTGCCTTAATGATCGTCGAACATGTGTGTACTGCCCTGTGAACATGGCTGTCTTCATAGACAATGGGCTTTGCACAGCATGCTCATCATGAAGAAGTAGTAAATATGGCAACACTCAAGTCATCGAGAATGTTGAAATAAACGCCCTGGCTGACCTTTATGCTAACCGTAATGGCTGGGTCCAAGTCATGGGTCGGAAAAAACGCCCAAACATCATAAAACCATCTCCAGCTTGCAGTCTAGGCTCCACACACTGCATGTCAAATGTCTCATTGGGCCATAGGTGTACTTGATGTTTTGCATCATTTGAAAAGAGGCAAAATAATCACTTCTCGAGCCATGCTACATGCCTCGGCTACGGTCCATTTTCTGTGCTGTCTGGCGCATTGTGGACGAAAAATGTCATATGCTACTGTGAGCAATGGCCAAATGTACAGTTTCACGGCATACAGCTCCCCCCACAACATTCACTCAGAAACTGGTTGAGATGGACCAACGTTCACTAACAGTAGCAATTCCAGTCTGGTTTGAAATGGATTGTTATCGACATGACATGGCACCTGCCTCCAGTCCCTGCTGGTTAGGATCTTTTTACCATCATTTTTCTTAAGTCTTGTCGCATGACTGCGACTGGTACAACTATGGTTACTAGAATAAACAGTAGGTACCATGAGCAAATATGCTCTGAGCGAAGACTTCTCCACTGCCTTTCTTGCTTTCCACGCCACATAGAAGCTTATAGGCTGTAAGAGACCAGATGTCGATAAAGCTCCTACGTATCGAAACTTGCCCTTAAGCCCATTTATGCGATTGACTTCATTGTCTCAATTGACTCTCGAGATAAGTGAGTCTACTACGGCGACCCGGGCGTTCTATTTCTGTACTGAGTCCCCTCTGTCTCAAGTGGTCATCTCCTTTAACGCGTCAGTGGCAAAATTGCGCTTGTTTTGAAGGCTGTCTGCTGCGCACTTGGCACCTGCAGGGTGAAAGTGAGATGGAGAGATTATGCTTTTTACGAAAACATCAAAATGCAGTAACAAAATACACGAACAAGCAATGATAATAGTTTATTAATGACCAGAGTCAAGTTCATAGTGGACGTTCTTGCCCAAAGGTAGTTTGGTAAATTCTCCACACTCCTGAGATGTGAAAGTTCTCCACACTCCTGAGAAGTGAAAGAATGGATAAAGTGTCTGCCAAACTTTTCAGAACGTATAAGTTTATATTCTCGAGAAAATATATATTTGCAAACACATCAAAGACTATCTAGAACGCAGTAAATAAGGCTGCTTTACTCCATCCTATGTATCTTAGTTTCCTCCTACGCGCCAAATAACATCGCTAATTATTTTCCTCATCAAATAACTCAGAATTTTTCAGTGTTCAAATAATTTTCATAATACCACGTTTACCTATTTGCGTTCTTTATTTATACGTAACATTGTGTTTTTTCTGTAACACGAAAATACCTTTTTTCAAATATTTGGTCTCTCTTGCAGGAAAAATACCAGGACTCGTGCAACCTTTTCAGTGTATTACAAACACAAAGAAAACTACTCAACAATTATTAATAAGACACGAAAGCACAAAATACATATCCATAATAGAAGCGAGCATGAACAGAATAGGTTAACTTCCGGTGTTAGCAGCCCTTGCCACAGTCTTCTGTTTCTGTGCCTGTGCCTATTTCTCTGCAGTTAGACGAGATGTCAACGGCTTCAGTCTAATATTTCTACTTATCCTTCACTATATGAAAAGCCACTTCGTCCATATTACCCGAAAATTTTTAAAAGCAGTGTGAAACCTGGCAGCTCAAGAACGTTTCAGAACCGACTGCGTTCACAAGCCAGCGAAAATCGATTGCGGAATTGGAAAACCGACAACCAGAAGCGGATTTCCAAAATCAATTTTGAAGTGTTTACATGACCAGCCAAAAGCGGTATTGGCAAATCGACTTATGAAATCTAGTTATGGAAGCCCAGTGTGAACGTCGTGATTCAGATTTCTGGCAACACAGCTTTTGTTTGGTGCCAGGCCACTTGGAGAGCTGCAAATTTATCAATTCCTGATCATCTCATTTCCTTATTTAGTGATTTAAAGTATTCCATATTTGTTTTTGTTTCGTAATAAACAGAAGCTGTGTTCATCGCATTGTTGTTCTGAATTCTGCTTGGTTTCTGCTCACACCTGGGCAGAGTAAACGATCCCATATTTGTTTTTGTTTCATATGAAACAGAAGCTGGTTTTGTCACGTGGTAGTCTGTGATATTCGCGCAAACAAAGTTGACACTCGGCGCGGTGGCTGATGGGAGCCTTTACGGTCGCTCCCATCAGCCACCAGTTTGCGCCTGTAGTGTATTTATTACTGCTTCCAAATCCATGTGTGAACTGCTCGATTTAAATGCAGTGTAAGTTTAATACTTGTATGCTACTTCGTCTTTGTTTGCATTTGTTTTCTGTACTTTATCGCATTTAATGGAAATCTCTATGTCGGCCGCGGTGGTCTAGCGGTTAAGGCGCTGAGTCCTGCGGTCGCAGGTTCGAATCCTGCCTCGGGCATGGATGTGTGTGATGTCCTTAGGTTAGTTAGGTTTAAGTAGTTCTAAGTTCTGCGGGACTGATGACCACAGCAGTTAAGTCCCATAGTGCTCAGAGCCATTTGAAATCTCTATGTCGGCAGTTTTTGACAGAATTGGTGTTCAACTTTATTACAACTTGTCACGAAGTGAGTATGTAACTATGCTCTGGATGCTGTTGGTTCTTGTCACTGAATGCCATGTTTTCACAGTGATTTGCTGAGTATGGTTGTAGATCTATTTAAGTACCAGTGCGGTTTCTAGTCTTAGTGATTAGCACATACTTCCTTCTAAATGCTAAAAATGTAACAGTAGTTATACAAATGTGTGCACACATTATTAACACGAACCATAAACATTGCATGATAGCAGAAATCAATGTACTATAATCATCCTCTGATTCCATTAAAATTTCGGAGGCCTTCATTAGATGCAAAAGAAGAAAATGTAGAAGACAAGCAGTATGCGAGAGGCGTTTTCAGTACATAATACAACAGACTTATTTTCTCGGCCAATTTCAGTTGAAAAAGTGCGGAATCTGTTGTAGGATATTGTTGAATATTACCGTTTCAGTCCTTATATTTCATGAAGCTCCTATACGTGGCGGTGCTATATGTAGCCTTCAAAATGACCTCCCTAACAGAGGTGTGTGCCAAGCATAGGGCTGTCATTGAGTTTCGTTTGATGGCAAACCAGAGCATCCCAGATATTCATAAGCGTTTGCAGAATGTCTACGGAGACCTGGCAGTGAACACAACCACGGTGAGTGGTTGGGCGAGGCGACTGTCACCACCGCACCAAGGTCGCGGAAACTTGTTCTGTCTCCCGTATGCTGTCCAGGCTCACACAGCTGTCACTATGGACACGCTCATTTGAGGTGATCAATGATCATGATGGATGAAGGAGATATTACTGATACACCAAGGCATTGGCTCCGAAAATAGGGTTTTGTAGCCAAGAACGGGGAATAGTATGGTGCTCTGGAATCCTAAATAAAACCAACTTGCTTTCAGAAAAAAATGTGTTGCATTACTTATTAAAGACCCCACGTACTTACAATGCATTTAAACTGAGCAGTTCGCACAGAGATTTATAAGCAGTAACAAATAGATTTGAGTCCACAGACGCAGGTTCGAATCCTGCCTCGGGCATGGATGTGTGTGATGTCTTTAGGTTAGTTAGGTTTAAGTAGTTCTAAGTTCTGCGGGACTGATGACCTCAGAAGTTAAGTCCCATAGTGCTCAGAGCCATTTTTTGCAACGCACAAGAAGGTTGTAATCAGTCACAGAACGCGATTAAATAAGGTTCTGCCACATGATTTCTAGATTTTGTCTAAAAGCTTCTGTCACATGAGTTTTAGGTTTTGTCTAGTGCTAAAGCGCAATTATTTTTGCTTGATAATTGCCACACAGTCGAAATGACGATGTTGAGTTTTACAAATAATTATACAGCCAGAGGTGACCACGATGTCACTTACAAAACTATTCATGACTGAACTACGAGAAGTTAATCTTAGGTTTTGATCGAGATTTCTCTAATATATTACTCCGTAAGTTCACAAAAACGTTTCTAAATACACTACGAGGCCCATCCATAAAGTAAAACGAAAAATTTTATCTAATACTGGTACCCAAAGCAAGAATACCGATTTTTGCGTCACATTTTTCCACGTTAGAAGCTCACTGCCAGGCCACTAGGAGCGCTATCGTCGTTCTGTTTCCATATCGAAATTCACGCCTTGCATTTATTATTTGGTAATCTGAGATAAGCAGCAGCCTCGGAAATTTAGAGCTCCAATCTTGGTACAATCTATAGGTCATTGACGTCACAGACACACTCGCGACATTGTTGGCTGCTGATTTACACGCAGGCACGACAGGTAGATGCACATCAAGTAGTCGATTTCTTCAGAAAGTCGCTCATGTAAAACTGACTTGAGAATGATTGCAGAGTGAGTCGCACGTGACTGCGGAGTACATCACACGTCGGGTAGGCACGAACATTATTATTGTTGATTCAAGTTAGTTTTTTTTAATAAAATGTGGCAATACATAATATTGTAGAGCGACCAGACTGAAAAAAGCAATGACTAACTCGACTGAAGTTGTAAAATCGTGTGAATGATAACGTACTGTAAACGAATTTCAGATGCCATAGGGACGTATCCTATGAACTTAAGGTATAACAACTACAGTTTGTAGTTTAGTGTGTTCTGATTTCAAGAGATCTTTCTCATCGTTTTTTGTGTGTTGCTGACTTAATAATGCGTGGGAGAGAACGACTGTTCGCGCCCATAGCATACCTAAGCTACACGTGTCCCCTGGGTGGTGCTAAAGAGCATCACTTGAGGCAGCTAAACAATCCTCGATCGTGATCGTTGATCTTTTGGCTAGTAACACATCGACTGTCACTGATATGAGACACAATGTGGCTGACGATAGAACAGGCATTTCTCAGAGCTGGCTGACGAGACCCCTCGGACCTATCAAGATTTGCCAGATTGACGTAGAAGGAACAAGTTGGGCTAAATGCAAATTATTAAGTAAGATTCTTTACGATGACAACATCGACCTAGTTTCAGTTCAGGAAACTCACGCTGAGGATGATAACTTAAATGGAGAGGCAAGATCTTAGCTTACAATCTAGATGGCACAACGTATTATCGTGCCTATGGCGTGGCCACGTACGTTCAGTCTGCGATTGGAGATGCCCACCTGTGCTCCTCAACAGTGCACGACGAAATACATGAAGTTGTGGTCAAGATAGGAGAACTGTCAGTAGGTAATGTGTGCAAACCACCAAGCACTACCTGACCTGAAGACGTCCTGCCCTACCTGGTGGTGGTGATGGTAGTGGTTAGTGTTTAACGTCCCGTCGACAACGAGGTCATTAGAGACGGAGTGCAAGCTCGGGTTAGGGAAGGATTGGGAAGGAAATCGGCCGTGCCCTTTCAAAGGAACCATCCCGACATTTGCCTGAAACGTTTAGGGAAATCACGGAAAACCTAAATCAGGATGGCCGGAGACGGGATTGAACCGTCGTCCTCCCGAATGCGAGTCCAGTGTGCTAACCACTGCGCCACCTCGCTCGGTTTGCCCTACCTACCACTTCCAGCCGTACATGTGGGGGATTTTAATAGCCACTATCCCGTGTGGGAATACAGAACAGCTGATGGAAATAGCGAGGCTCTTATTAACTGGGCAGACAATAACAACCTGTTCTTAGTTTTCTACCCAAAGTACCGAGGAACATATAGGTCAGCAGCTTGGAAAAAGGAATACAAGCCAGGCCTCTGCTTTGTGACTGGAGAAAAACAAACACTACTAAGTTCTATAAGACGTGTATTAAGATTTCATCACAGCGAATACCGTCCAGTCTTGATCGACATTGGAACTAACATACCACTAATAACCATACAACGCCCAAGGTAGAATTTCAGAAAAGCAAAGTGGAATATCTATGCGGAGAATGACACATTCATATGTACCGTTAAAAGTTCAGCAAAACCCGCTGTCACAAGGGTGTGCCGCAAACATTATGTACCAACCCGGGACAAAAAGTTCGAAAGCCAGAGTCAAAGATTCCTTCAGGGTGGAGACTCTGAGATTTCAGACGACATGCTGCACAGCTTAGACGATGCTTGGGTCGAAATCGTAGAATCGTGTGATTTCAAAACATCCGGCAGGAAGGTCTGGTCTCTCCTCTGGAAACTAGGTGGAACTAACAAATTAAATCATAACTCTACAGATATTTCTGCAAATAGGATTGCAGCTCAGATATAAGCTACACCCAGAGCTCAAAGGGCCAAAACCACACATGAACAATACGTCGTGGACTTATTGTCCTTACGAATGCCTTTATAATCTCTCAAATTTACCACTACTGAAATCAGAGACTCACTAAAGAACGTCAACGAAGGAAAGGCAACTTGACCAGTACACGCAGAATTCCTTCTCCACTGTGGGAAGTATGCCAAATAATGGCTTGGAGAGGTTTATACAAATGTGATGATAACAGGGAACGTACCACAGAAAATGTAGAACTCAAAGATAATCGCACTTCTTAAGCCAGGAAAACCGACCGATGAGCCCAAGAGTTATAGACCAATCGCACTGCTCGGACTCATATACACTGAAAAGCCAAAGAAACTGGTACACTTGTCTAACATCGTGTAGCGCCCCAGTGAGCACACAGTAGTGCTGTAACACGACGTGGCATGGACTCGACTAATGTTTGAAGTAGTGCTCGAGAGAACTGACACTATCAATCTCGCAGGGCTGTCCATAAATCCGTAATAAGAGCACATTGCAAGGAAACCCAGATATGCTCAATAATTTTCATGTCTGGGGAGTTAGGTAGCAAGCAGAAGTGTTTAAACTCTGAAGAGTATTCCTGAAGTCACCTCTGTAGCATTTGTGGACGTGTGGGGTATCGCGTTGTCCTGCTGTAATTGCACAAGTCCGTCGGAATGTACGATGGACACGAATGGATGAAGGTGATCAGACAGGATGTTAACGTACGTATCACCTGTGAGAGTCGTATCTAGACGTATCAGGGGTCGCATATCAGTCCAACTGCACACGCCCCACACCATTAAAAAGTCTTCGCCAGCTTGAACGGTCCCCTGCTGACATGCAGGGTCCATGGATTCATGAGGTTGTCTCCATACCCGTACACATCCATCCGCGCGATACAATTTGAAACGAGACTCGTCCGACCAGGCAACATGTTTCCGGTCATCAACAGTTCAATGTCGGTGTTGACGGACCCAGGCGCGGCGTAAAGCTTTGTATCGTACCGTCATCAAGAGTACACGAATGGGCCTTTGCCTCCGGAATCCCATATCGATGATGTTTCGTTGAATGGTTCGCATGCTGACACTTGTTGATGGCCCAGCATTGAAATCTGCAGCAATTTGCGGAAGGGTTGCACTTCTGTCACGTTGAACGATTCTTTTCAGTCGTCGTTGGTCCCTTTCTTGCAGGATCTTTTTCCGACCGCAACGAAGTCGGAGATTCGATGTCTTACCGGATTCCTGACATTCACGGTACACTCGTGAAATGGTCGTACGAGGAAATCCCCACTTCATCACTGCCTCGGAGATGCTGTGTCCCGTAAACTAATCTAACAACTGCCCCAGACACTTGTTGTCTTATATAGGCGTCGCCGACCGCAGCGCCACATTCTGCCTGTTTACATAACTCTGTATTTGAATACGCATGCCTATACCAGTTTCTTTGGCGCTACAGTGTATAAGCTGGTCGAGAGAGTCTTATATAACGAGCTGAGCCCAGAAACACTAAAATCAATCCCAGACGAACAAGTAGGATACCGACCTAATAGAGGCTGCATTGACCAAGTGCTTTCCCTAATAACCTATATAGAGGCAGGCTACCAGAAAAAGCAAAAAGCATCAACTACATTCATACACTCCTGGAAATTGAAATAAGAACACCGTGAATTCATTGTCCCAGGAAGGGGACAGATACATCACATGATCACACTGACAGAACCACAGGCACATAGACACATGCAACAGAGCATGCACAATGTCGGCACTAGTACAGTGTATATCCACCTTTGGCAGCAATGCAGGCTGATATTCTCCCATGGAGACGATCGTAGTGATGCTGGATGTAGTCCTGTGGAACGGCTTGCCATGCCATTTCCACCTGGCGCCTCAGTTGGACCAGCGTTCGTGCTGGACGTGCAGACCGCGTGAGACGACGCTTCATCCAGTCCCAAACATGCTCAATGGGGGACAGATCCGGAGATCTTGCTGGCCAGGGTAGTTGACTTACACCTTCTAGAGCACGTTGGGTGGCACGGGATACATGCGGACGTGCATTGTCCAGTTGGAACAGCAAGTTCCCTTGCCGGTCTAGGAATGGTAGAACGATGGGTTCGATGACGGTTTGGATGTACCGTGCACTATTCAGTGTCCCCTCGACGATCACCACAGGTGTACGGCCAGTGTAGGAGATCGCTCCCCACACCATGGTGCCGGGTGTTGGCCCTGTGTGCCTCGGTCGTATGCAGTCGTGATTGTGGCGCTCACCTACACGGCGCCATACACGCATACGACCATCATTGGCAGAAGCGACTCTCATCGCTGAAGACGACACGTCTCCATTCGTTCCTCCATTCACGCCTGTCGCGACACCACTGGAGGCGGGCTGCACGATGTTGGAGCGTGAGCGGAAGACGGCCTAACGGTGTGCGGGACCGTAGCCCAGCTTCATGGAGACGGTTGCGAATGGTCCTCGCCGATACCCCAGGAGCAACAGTGTCCCTAATTTGCTGGGAAGTGGCGGTGCGGTCCCCTACGGCACTGCGTAGGATCCTACGGTCTTGGCGTGCATCCGTGCGTCGCTGCGGTCCGGTCCCAGGTCGACGGGCACGTGCACCTTCCGCCGACCACTGGCGACAACATCGATGTACTGTGGAGACCTCACGCCCCAAGTGTTGAGCAATTCGGCGGTACGTCCACCCGGCCTCCCGCATGCCCACTATACGCCCTCGCTCAAAGTCCGTCAACTGCACATACGGTTCACGTCCACGCTGTCGCGGCATGCTACCAGTGTTAAAGACTGCGATGGAGCTCCGTATGCCACGGCAAACTGTCTGACACTGACGGCGGCGGTGCACAAATGCTGCGCAGCTAGCACCATTCGACGGCCAACACCGCGGTTCCTGGTGTGTCCCCTGTGCCGTGCGTGTGATCATTGCTTGTACAGCCCTCTCGCAGTGTCCGGATCAAGTATGGTGGGTCTGACACACCGGTGTCAATGTGTTCTTTTTTCCATTTCCAGGAGTGTAGATCTGAGTGCAGCCTCGGACACTGTCTGAAGACAAGGGCTGTTGTACAAACTAATTCAAATAAATCCATGCAGCAATGCTATCGGACTGATCGATAACATACTTGCTGGTAAAGCTTTTAAAATGTTTACTGGAGAAAAAAAGAACTTCATCAAGGTATTCAACAATGGACTACCACAGGGCTCAGTCCTTTCCCTACTGTTGTTCAATCTTTACATTTACGATATTCCAAACACGCAATCTGGGAAGTTTGGCTAAACAGACGACTGGCCCCCAGCTGCACAACACAGATCATTGAGGCCACTGAAGACATCCAGTGCTCCTATCTGAAGTCACTGAGTGGCTACTTTCGCAAATGGAGACTGCAACTGAACCCAAACAAGACTTAAGTATCAGGCTTCGTTATTTGCAACCACTCAGCAAGAAGAGAGCTCAATCTTATCTTTGAAGGGAAACACCTTAACTGTAAATACCCCAAATATCTAGGAGTGACACTGGACATGATGTCCTCTAACAAGGAGCAATTGACAAAGATTGCAGACAAAATGAGGACAAGAAACAACGTGTGGTAGTACATCTACATCTACATCTACATTCATACTCCGCAAGCCACCCAACGGTGTGTGGCGGAGGGCACTTTATGTGCCACTGTCATTATCTCCCTTTTCTGTTCCAGTCGCGTATGGTTCGCGGGAAAAACGACTGTCTGAAAGCCTCCGTGCGCGCTCGAATCTCTCTAATTTTACATTCGTGATCTCCACGGAGGTATAAGTAGGGGGAAGCAGTATATTCGATACCTCATCCAGAAACGCACTCTCTCGAAACCTGGCGAGCAAGCTACACCGCGATGCAGAGCGCCTCTCTTGCAGAGTCTGCCACTTGAGTTTGCTAAATATCTCCGTAATGCTATCACGGTTACCAAATAACCCTGTGACGAAACGCGCCGCTCTTCTTTGGATCTTCTTTATCTCCTCCGTCAACCCAATCTGGTACGGATCCCACACTGATAAGCAATACTCACGTATAGGTCGAACGAGTGTTTTGTAAGCCACCTCCTTTGTTGATGGACTACATTTTCTAAGGACTCTCCCAATGAATCTCAACCTGGTACCCGCCTTACCAACAATTAATTTTATATGATCATTCCATTTCAAATCGTTCCGCACGCATACTCGCAGATATTTAACAGAAGTAACTGCTACCAGTGTTTGTTCCGCTGTCATATAATTACACAATAAAGGATCCTTCTTTCTATGTATTCGCAATGCATTACATTTGTCTATGTTAAGGGTCAGTTGCCACTCCCTACGCCAAGTGCCTATCCGCTGCTGATCTTCCTGCACTTCGCTACAATTTTCTAATTCTGCAACTTCTCTGTATACTACAGCATCATCCGCGAAAAGCCGCATGGAACTTCCGATACTATCTACTAGGTCATTTATATATATTGTGAAAAGCAATGGTCCCATAACACTCCCCTGTGGCACGCCAGAGGTTACTTTAACGTCTGTAGACGTCTCTCCATTGATAACAACTTGCTGTGTTCTGTTTGCTAAAAACTCTTCAATCCAGCTGGTCTGATATTCCGTAGGCTCTTACTTTGTTTATCAGGCGACAGTGCGGAACTGTATCGAACGCCTTCCGGAAGTCTAGGAAAATAGCATCAACCTGGGAGCCTGTATCTAGTAACTTCTGGGTCTCATGAACAAATAAAGCGAGTTGGGTCTCACACGATCGCTGTTTCCGGAATCCATGCTGATTCCTACAGAGCAGATTCTGGGTTTCCAAAAACGACATGATACTCGAGCAAAAAAGATGTTCTAAAATTCTACAACAGATCGACGTCAGAGATATAGGTCTATAGTTTTGCTCATCTGCTCGACGACCCTTTTTGAAGACTGGGACTACCTGTGCTCTTTTCCAATCATTTGGAACCTTCCGTTCCTCTAGAGACTTGCGGTACACGGCTGTTAGAAGGGGGGCAAGTTCTTTCGCGTACTCTGTGTAGAATCGAATTGGTATTCCGTCAGGTTCAGTGGACTTTCCTCTGTTGAGTGATTTCAGTTGCTTTTCTATTCCTTGGACACTTATTTTGATGTCAGCCATTTTTTTCATTTGTGCGAGGATTTAGAGAAGGAACTGCAGCGCGGTCTTCCTCTTTCTACATCTACATCTACATGACTACTCTGCAATTCACATTTAAGTGCTTGGCAGAGGGTTCATCGAACCACA
Source organism: Schistocerca gregaria (assembly GCF_023897955.1). NCBI lineage: Eukaryota > Metazoa > Arthropoda > Insecta > Orthoptera > Acrididae > Schistocerca > Schistocerca gregaria. The sequence goes on along the minus strand of NC_064931.1, from coordinate 517,176,760 downwards.
ATCATACTATCTCTCTACTATTCCACTCCCGAACAGCGAGCGGGAAAAACGAACACCTAAACCTTTCTGTTCGAGCTCTGATTTCTCTTATTTTATTTTGATGATCATTCCTACCTATGTAGGTTGGGCTCAACAAAATATTTTCGCATTCGGAAGAGAAAGTTGGTGACTGAAATTTCGTAAAAAGTTCTCGCCGCGATGAAAAACGTCTATGCTGTAATGACTTCCATCCCAACTCGTGTATCATATCTGCCACACTCTCTCCCTTATAACGCGATAATACAAAACGAGCTGCCCTTTTTTGCACCCTTTCGATGTCCTCCGTCAATCCCACCTGGTAAGGATCCCACACCGCGCAGCAATATTCTAACAGAGGACGAACGAGTGTAGTGTAAGCTGTCTCTTTAGTGGACTTGTTGCATCTTCTAAGTGTCTTGCCAATGAAACGCAACCTTTGGCTCGCCTTCCCGACAATATTATCTATGTGGTCCTTCCAACTGAAGTTGTTCGTAATTTTAACACCCAGGTACTTAGTTGAATTGACAGCCTTGAGAATTGTACTATTTATCGAGTAATCGAATTCCAACGGATTTCTTTTGGAACTCATGTGGATCATCTCACACTTTTCGTTATTTAGCGTCAACTGCCACCTGACACACCATACAGCAATCTTTTCTAAATCGCTTTGCAGCTGATACTGGTCTTCGGATGACCTTATTAGACGGTAAATTACAGCATCATCTGCGAACAGTCTAAGAGAACTGCTCAGATTGTCACCCAGGTCATTTATATAGATCAGGAACAGTAGAGGTCCCAGGACGCTTCCCTGGGGAACACCTGATATCACTTCAGTTTTACTCGATGATTTGCCGTCTATTACTACGAACTGCGACCTTCCTGACAGGAAATCACGAATCCAGTCGCACAACTGAGACGATACCCCATAGCTCCGCAGCTTGATTAGAAGTCGCTTGTGAGGAACGGTCTCAAAAGCTTTCCGGAAATCTAGAAATACGGAATCAACTTGAGATCCCCTGTCGATAGCGGCCATTACTTCTTTGAAACAGCTTTGGAAAAGGTGTTTAGTATTTCAGCTTTACGCGTGTCATCCTCTGTTTCAAAGCCATCATCATCCCAGACTGTCTGGATATGCTGTTTCGAGCCACTTACTGATTTACCGTAAGACCAGAACTTCCTAGGATTTTCTGTCAAGTCGGTACATAGAATTTTACTTTCGAATTCACTGAACGCTTCACGCATAGCCCCCCTTACACTAACTTTGACATCGTTTAGTTTCTGTTTGCCTGAGAGATTTTGGCTGCGTTTAAACTTGGAGTGAAGCTCTCTTTGCTTCCGCAGTAGTTTCCTAACTTTGTTGTTGGGCCACGGTGGGTTTTTCCCGTCCCTCACAGTTTTACTCGGCACGTACCTGTCTAAAACGCATTTTACAATTGCCTTAAACTTTTTCCATAAACACTCAACATTGTCAGTGTCGGAACAGAAATTTTCGTTTTGATCTGTTAGGTAGTCTGAAATCTGCCTTCTATTATTCTTGCTAAACAGATAAGCCTTCCTCCCTTTTTTTTATTCCTATTAACTTCCATATTCAGGGACGCTGCAACCGCCTTATGATCACTGATTCCCTGTTCTGCACTTACAGAGTCGAAACGTTCGGGTCTGTTTGTTATGAGTAGGTCCACGATGTTATCTCCACGAGTCGGCTCTCTGTTTAATTGCTCGAAGTAATTTTCGGATAGTACACTCAGTATAATGTCACTCGATGCTCTGTTCCTACCACCCGTCCTAAACATCTGAGTATCCCAGTCTACAGTATATCTGGTAAATTGAAATCTTCACCTAAGACTATAATATGCTGAGAAAATTTATGTGAAATGTATTCCAAATTTTCTCGCAGCTGTTCTGCCACTAATGCTGCTGAGTCGGGAGGTCGGTAAAAGGAGCCAATTATTAACCTAGCTCGGTTGTTGAGTGTAACCTCCACCCATAATATTTCGCAGGAACTATCCACTTCTATTTCACTACAGGATAATCTACTACTAACAGCGACAAACACGCCACCACCGGTTGCATGCAGTCTATCCTTTCTAAACACCGTCTGTGCCTTTGTAAAAATTTCGGCTGAATTTATCTCTGGCTTCAGCCAGCTTTCTGTACCTATAACGATTTCAGCTTCGGTGCTTTCTATCAGCGCTTGAAGTTCCGGTACTTTACCAATGCAGCTTCGACAGTTTACAATTACAATACCGATTGCTGCTTGGTCCCCGCATGTCCTGACTTTGCCCCGCACCCTTTGAAGGTGTTGCCCTTTCTGTACTTGTCCGAGGCCATCTAACCTAAAAAACCGCCCAGTCCACGCCACACAGCCCCTGCTACCCGTGTAGCCGCTTGCTGCGTGTAGTGGACTCCTGACCTATCCAGCGGAACCCGAAACCCCACCACCCTATGGCGCAAGTCGAGGAATCTGCAGCCCACACGGTTGCAGAACCGTCTCACCCTCTGATTCAGACCCTCCACTCAGCTCTGTACCAAAGGTCCGCAGTCAGTCCTGTCGACGATGCTGCAGATGGTGAGCTCTGCTTTCATCCCGCTATTGACACTGGCAGTCTTCACCAAATCAAATAGCCTCCGGAAGCCAGAGAGGATTTCCTCCGATCCATAGCGACACACATCATTGGTGCCGACATGAGCGACCACCTGCAGATGGGTGCACCCTGTACCCTTCATGGCATCCGGAAGGACCCTTTCCACATCTGGAATGACTCCCCCTAGTATGCACACAGAGTGCACATTGGTTTCCTTCCCCTCTCTTGCTGCCATATCCCTAAGGGGCTCCATTACGCGCCTGACGTTGGAGCTCCCAACTACCAGTATGCCCACCCTGTGCGATCGCCCGGATCTTGCAGACTGAGGGGCAACCTCTGGAACAGGACAAGCAGCCATGTCCGGCTGAAGATCAGTATCAGCCGGAGACAGAGCCTGAAACTGGTTCGTCAGACAAACTGGAGAGGCCTTCACTTCAGCCCTCTGGAATGTCTTTCACCCCCTGCCACACCTCGAGACTATCTTCCACTCTACCACGGGTGAGGGGCCAGCCTCAATGTGGGCAGTATACCTGGCAGCCACAGCCGTAGTCCGATCGGAGGATGCGTGGGACGAGCTGGCCGTCCCCGACAAACCCCCATCCGGACCCCCACAGTGATGCCCATTGGCAACAGCCTCAAGTTGTGTGACCGAAGCCAACACTGCCTGAAGTTGGGAACGAAGGGATGCCAACTCAGCCTGCATCCGAACACAGCAGTTGCAGTCTCTATCCATGGTAAAAACTGTTGTGCAAAGAACGTCTACAGAGAGCAAAAACAATTCGACACAAAATTTAAACGGTTATTAAAATACAAGAGTGCCTAGTAAATGCAGTAATCCTGCTACTTGCGCACTGCTGACACACTGCTTGGCGGCGGAAGGAGACTACGCGATTTTACACTATTCCGGTACTAAAAACGCAATGCTACAACTCTCAAGTACTATAATACGCCCGAAATTTATGAATTAAACAATGCAAGTACCAAAAACACGCAAAGAAATTAAGAATTAAACTATGTAACAAATGAGTGAGCTAGGAGTATACGACTTGCTGCTGCAGCTGCTTATCCAACGGCGGCAGGGAGCACTTGGGGCTCCACAGCAAACACACTACGCACATCAGCAGTTCGACTTGTCTGCTCAGTGGCAGAATACAGCGCTCAAGTATGGATTAATAGCCCATACACAAACAGGACTGATTTTGTATGAAACGAAACCATGCGCATCATCAGCAGCACAATAAAATCTACCCCTACCATATGGCTGCCAACTATGAGCCGTATACCA